>NC_137010.1:56935968-56943468 GCF_032717465.1 Coenobita brevimanus
CTGGTGTATTGGTATTAGAGGGGATATTTTTACGACATGTCGGCGGGACATCTGGTAGATCAGTAAAGCCTGATTTTATGAAATCCTTAAACTGTTCCCTGCTCCAGCGGGGATTTGAACCTGGGTCCGGTAGGACTGCAGGCCACCTCTCTACCGACTGAGCCACCGCCTCCCCCTAACCCCCACCCAACCCCCTCCACATACAGTGCACTCACACAAACTCACCCCAACACACCCACACCCACACCCACCCTCTCCCCTCCCCACACACCCTCCCCTTCCCCCCTCCTCCCCACCCACAACCCCCGCCCCGCCCCGCCCCACCTGTGCAGCCGGGCAGGAGGTGCACACGGCCTCGTCAGGTGTCGCCGCCTCATCAAAAGCAAACCCAGGAAGCCCCAGGTCGGAGAGGATGTCTGTGTTCCCCTGCTCGATCCACGTGGAGTGAGAGTAGAACTTCTGGATCGAGTGGAGCGAGAGGCCGAGGAGGGAGCGAGCGGCGGGGTAGGCTTCGTTGACCAAGATGGAGGTTAGGATCTGTGAAGGGAGAGAGAGAGAGGGGTGAGATGGTTGGAGAGAGAGAGAGAGAGAGATAGACAGACAGACAGACAGACACAGACAGACAGATAAACAGACAGACAGATAGATAAAGACAGACAGATAGATAGATAGAGAAGAGAGAGAGAGGTGTAGCTGCATATGAATGTTTACATACATGCATGCAACGTACATACATGCATACACACACACACACACACACACACACACACACACACACACACACACACACACACACACACACAAATACATACATACATACATATACACAAATAATACATACATACATCTATCTATCTATCTATCTATAGCCCGACGCCCTAATCCCGCAAAGGGTGGCCGCAGACAAAACGCCTCCAAGTCACTCTGTCACCCACCAATTGACTACCCTCCCCCCAACTCACCCCCCCCTCCCTCATATACCTCTCAACTCCATCCCTCCACCTCATCCTCGGTCTACCCCTCCCTCTCCCTCCCTCCACCTCACCTACATACACCCTCTTAGTCAGTCTTTCATTCTCCATTCTCTCCACATGTCCAAACCACCTCAGTGTATTTCTCCTAATCTTCTCAACCACATCCACATCCACCCCACAGCGTTCCTTCACTTCTTCATTCGTCAACCTGTCCCTCCACGTCACTCCACATGCTCCTCTCAAGTAACTCATACATACATATACAAATAATACATAAATACAAATACACAAACACACACACACACACACACTCTCTCTCTCTCTCTCTCTCTCTCTCTCTCTCTCTCTCTCCCAAACCTCCATTCCCACACACACCAGCGTACACATATACTACCCCAGCTGAACGTAACTCAAGGACACGCTGAGCGAAGCCAAATGAAACACAGTATTCCAGCCTTCGAATAACCATCATATTTTCCAGAATAATACGTTCCAGTTCCAAAATTCTTCGATCCAAAATTTCGAGTAATATTTCTCTCGACAAAGTATATATTATGTAACGTAGGCCATAAAAAACTAAAAAAAAAAAATCTATGTGGAAAGGATGGAGAGTGAGAGACTGACGAGGAGTGTATGTGAGTGAGGTGGAGGGGGGGAGAAGAAGGGGGAGGCCAAGGATGAGATGAAGCGTTAGGAGAAACACATTGAGGTGGTTTGGCCATGTGGAGAGGATGGAGAGTAAGAGACTGACGAGGAGAGTGTGTGTGAGTGAGGTGGAGGGGGGGATAGGGAGGGGGAGGCCAAGGATGAGATGGGGGGATGGAGTGGAGAGGTATATGAGAGAGGGGGGGTGAGAGCTGGGAGCAGGGCAGTGAAATGGCGGGGGACAGGGTGACATGGAGGCGATTTGTTTGTGGCCACCCCTTACGGCATTAAGGCGTCTGGCAATAGATAGACTGATATTAAAGAGTACCAGGTGGAATAAGTCGCAACGAGAATGGTGTTAGGTACAGACAATACTGCTTAGAATATGAGAGTTTGCACATCGACAGAACGCATCCTGGCTAATAGATAAACCCATGGATAGATAGATAGATGGATGGATAGATACAATGGTAGGTAGGTACACACACACACACACACACACACACACACACACACACACACACACACACACACACAAATCAGCACAAACGCATCCACACTGGCTCTCTCTCTCTCTCACACACACACACACACACACACACACACACAAATCAGCACAAACGCATCCACACTGGCTCTCTCTCTCTCTCTCTCACACACACACACACACACACACACACACACACACACGTGGCGGCAACACGGGTCACTGATAAAAGCAAGGTGTGGCGTGGGACAGGTAGCAGGTGACACGGAAAATACTTATCGCTTGGCTCACCTTTCATGACCTTCCCCGAACCGTGTGTGTGTATGTGTGTGTGTGTGTGTGTGTGTGTGTGTGTGTGTGTGTGTGTGTGTGTGTTTCTGTATCTTTGTCTGTATTCTGCCTCTCTCTCTCTCTCTCTCTCTCTCTCAATTCACCTTCCATGACCTTCCCGTAGCTTGTCTGTGTTGCTTTTTGCTTCTCTCTCTCTCTCTCTCTCTCTCTCTCTCACACACACACACACACACACACACACACACACACACACACACACACACACACGCAAACTCAGCGCTAAAGACAGAGCTGCTGCAATTTTAGGCCATGTTAAATCACATACATTAACTTATACAACATCCTTCAACACATCAGATTGCAAGACACGTGGCAACGCTGCAACACGTGCCCCATTTCTGTGCAACTCTCTAATGCAAGAATTACTGACCGACACACCTCCTTGTCTTCCTCTGTCTGTATTTCCCTCTGCCTACGACCTCCGGGCTTTGTAATGTGTCCAGGCATCTCGAAATGGATGGATCATGAGTTTAGCGTTGTTATTTTTATTTAATTATTATTATTATTATTATTATTATTATTATTACTACTACTACTACTACTGCTACTGCTACAACTACTACTACTACTACTACTATTTCCCCTTCCTTCTGTCTACGGATGACTACACTGACAAGCCAAACTGTTTCCTGTACACCAGGAAACCATTTACTACGCTGGGTGGTAACCATATAACTAAATTGTGGCGCCTGGTGGTTTAGTGGGCAATTACAGCGCTCCAAGCGGATTGAGCAGGTGAAGGTTTATATCCAAGGGGTGGTTGGGGTTGATTGCTCACGTAATGCCACTCAGGGATGAATGAGGCTGGTCACTCTCATCTCATCTTAAATGTCAGGACCAACTTGCCTAGCCCCGGACTCCTACGCTCCTCATCGGGCAACGTAGGACTGCATGATGGATGGATGGATTATTATTATCATCATTATTATTATTATTACTATTATTATTATTATCATTATCATTATTATTATTATTATTACTGGATGATGGATGGATGAGCTTTTGCTGTTTACCGGGAAGAATGAAGAACCGGTAACATCGTACTTGTGCTGTATACCGGGAAGCAGTGATATTAACGGGAAGCTGGAGGACTAGTAACAGAGCACCGAATTCTGTTATACCGGGAAGAAGTGACTACCGGGAAGCGCTGACAGTACCGGGAAGCTGAAGACCCAGTATGAAAAAATTATCTGTATACCGAGAAACTGATTGTATCACGAGGATTGAAGAACCGGTAAGAAACCAGAGTATTCTTATATACCGGGAACCACTGACCATACCGGGAAGCTCCTGATAATACTGGAATGAGCCAGTATACCGGGATGAAATAGTATACCGGGATGAACCAGTATACCGGAATGAACAACTATACCGGAATGAACCACTATACCGGAATTAACCGATATTTTTTTTTTTATAACAAAACGGAGGAAGGAAAAACAAATGAATAAAAAAATAATAATCCATACACCAGATTACTGGTGTCCTCTGTTCATAAAATATCTGTAACAGTTAGACTTGAACAGCTGTGGGTTGAAGTTTGGAGGGAAACAACTCTGGGGAAGCGAGTTCCAGACAGATGCAGTTCGGGGAATGAAAGAATTCTGATAGGCAGAAGTTCTGCAATATGGCTGAGTGACATTCCAGTCATGAGCGCTACCAGATGCCCGTGTAGCACGAGGGAAGGCATGGAGAGGTGGCACCATGGACGCAACTTCGTTTGAGCATTTGCCAAAAAAAATATCTGTAAAATAATGCAAGGGAGGCAACATTCCTTCTTACGTGTAGGGGAGGTAGTTTATATGCAATGGCAGGGTTGTTAATAATTCCAACAGCTTTGTTCTGAATTTTGTCTAGTTTTCTTAATGCAACCTCTCCACATCCATTCCACAAGGGTGTGCAATATTCAAGCTGAGAGCGCACATGGTTCTTATAAATTATAGCTAACTGCTCATCAGCGAAGAAGTTATGGACTCTGTACAATAATCCAAATTTCTCTGAGACGGTTTTAGCAAGTGATCTAACATGAGAGGTCCAGCTGAGGGCATTGTTAAGCGAGACGCCAAGAATTTCAGTACTTTTGGAGATGGGAGTATTAGTAGCACTGAAGGTAATGTACGAATCTGGCAATATCTGTATATTAGTAAATTGTATATATTTTGTTTTACTAGCATTAAAAGAGACAAGGTTGTTTTGTCCCCATTCACTGATCGTAGATAGGTCTTGATTTATGGAGATGGCTGTACTGAGTTGAGAGGTAGAGATATTAGACTTTGTAAATGGATGTCTGAGTGTGAATGAACTATGTAGTGTTGAGTCATCTGCGTATGAGTGAATGGGATTGTGGGTGACAGATAAGAGATCATTAATATGAACCAGGAATAGGGTTGGCGCCAGAACTGATCCCTGTGGCACGCCAGCGTTAATTGTGTGGAAATTGGAATATACATCATCTACTTTTACTCTTATTTTCCTGTCACTAAGATATGAAGAAATCAAAGGAACAAAAGATGTTAGTCCATAGCAAGGGAGTTTGGACAGCAGGGAACGGTGCCATAATCTGTCAAAAGCTTTAGAAATATCAAGAGCTACTGCATGAGTTTCTCCAAAAAGATCAATTGATTGATGGATGGTATGAGTTAAGAGATTGAGTATGTCAATGGTGGATCTTTCGTGGCGAAAATAGTATTGTCTATCACTAATTAAGTTGTTGGATTCAAGATGTTTAACAATATGCTTATTAATTAAAGTTTCAAATACCTTACCAAGAGAATATATGACAGCTATTGGTCTGTAATTGGAGGGGTCAGACGAACTTCCTTTCTTCGGAACTGGGTGGATATTGGCTTCTTTCCATGAATTTGGGAATAAAGAAGTATATATGTATGCATACAGTAGTCTGAATAATTTGGCTAGGACAGAGGCAAGTTCAGGGGAACACTTATTCAAAACAATTGGCGGAATTCCATCTGGGCCTGGAGCTTTGTTGGTAGGTAAATTGTCTAGGATGGATTTTACGTATCTTGTCTGTATTTTAAGTGGGGCAATTTCGGGAGAATCAAGTTCCAGTACTGGGACATTCTGGCTGGTATTCGTCTATGGCAGAGTTTCTGGCAAAGGTACTGGCAAAAATATCTGCTTTCCCACGCGGGTCATTTGTAATGTTGCCATCTGAAGATTTTAGTGGGGGAATGGAAGATGACTTGTTAAAGTTATTATTGAAAGAATTAAGAGTTGACCAAAATATTCTATTGTCATTAGGGTTGTTAAGTAGTTTTGATGCTTGCTTTTGAAGAAAGTTTGATTTAGATAGATTTAATACAGCTTTTGCATGATTTCTAGCAATTTTAAACTGAGAATGATTCAGATGTTTTTTATTTTAAGTAAGAGTTATATGCTAATGACTTTTGGGCTGTTGTTCTGGCACAGTTGCCATCAAACCATTTTGGGGAGTTCGATTTTTTAGTGAACTGTTGACTTGGTATGAATAAATCCATACCAGCTGGTATTAAGCCGCAAATGTAGGACTGGGTAGAATTGGCATCACTAGAGAAGAAAGACTGCCATGGAATATCAGCAAGATAATTTCTAAATCCATCCCAGTCTGCCCTATCAAAGTGCCATTGGGTCACCCTGACAGGTTCAGAACGGGGAGGAGTGGGGGGGTTAACTACTGAGGCTTTGATGAGATTGTGGTCAGAGGAACCAAGTGGAGACAATGCCTTTATCCTGTATTGATCTGGATTATTTGTCAAGAATAAATCCAAGAGATGGGCATTATGGTCAGGATTATCAGGTATTCTGGTTGGTTGTTTTACCAGCTGGGTGAGATTAAACGATTCTGCAAACAGCTCGCACTCTAGACCAGAGTCGTCAGTCCGGGCAGAATGCAATAACCATTCAACATTATGTATGTTAAAATCACCCAAAATGGTAATTTCGGTGCTATGGGCAAGGTTAAGGTTACTCAACTGAGTGGATATGGAATCAAATACACTGGGTTCCGAAGAAGCACTGGGGGAACGATAAACTACACAGATATATTTGGTAATATTTTGACAATTTAGTTTATATAATGAGTAATTAAAACTGGATGAAGTGAAGTATACCGGGATGAACTCAGTATACGGGGATGAACCAGTATACTGGGATGAACTCAGTATACGGGGATGAACCAGTATACCGGGATGAACTCAGTATACGGGGATGAACCAGTATACTGGGATGAACTCAGTATACGGGGATGAACCAGTATACCGGGATGAACTCAGTATACGGGGATGAACCAGTATACCGGGATGAACTCAGTATACGGGGATGAACCAGTATACCGGGATGAACTCAGTGAACCGGGAAGCATGGATGAATTGTAAGTAAAAGACAAACTCATTATACCGGTAAACTTCAGAATATACCGGGAAGAATCCAAAATCATCATCATCATCATTATTATCATTACCACCACCATCATCATCACCACCACCACCATCATCATCATCATTACCACCATTATTATCATCATCACAATCATCATCACCACCATCGCCATAACCATCATTACCATCATCACCAACATCATCATCATCATCATCATCATTACCACATTATCATCATCATCATCATCACCATAACCCCCACCACCACCATCATAACCACCGACATCACCATCACTATAACCATCATCATCACCACCACCACCACCATTACCACCACCACCATCACCATCATCATCACCACCACCACCATCACCATCATCACCACCACCACCATCATCACCATCAACACCCAATCATTTCCCAGTAATACCGGGATATACCAGAATACCGGCACTGAAGAAAATACCAGTAGGCCAATACAGACAAAATACCGGGAAAATAATAATACCAGATAAAGAAAGTAATACCGGGAGCATCAAAATATCGGAAAAAAAATTCAAAATACCGGGATAAAAATTCAAAATACCGGGAAGAATTCAAAATACCGGGAGCATCAAAATACCGGGATAAAAATTCAAAATACCGGGAAAATTTCAAAATACCGGAA
>NC_137010.1:56950968-56973468 GCF_032717465.1 Coenobita brevimanus
CGAGCTATAGTTACCAAGAAAATTTAACTATCAGAGGCAACGTGACAGTCAACACCACATCCACGCACCTGCACACGCACACACACACACACACACGTGACCACTCCCACCACCACCACCACCACCTACACCACCCCCACCACCACGTCCGCCTCCTCCACCCCCACCACCATCCACACACCTTATCAATGGTAAACAAAGACGGAAAAAGTACAAATAAAAAAACTATCTTTGTCGATATGGCCTTCTGAGTGCAGTGAACCTTTGAACCTCCATCACTCCATCCTCTTCCTCTTCATGATTGGTGTCCCTCTTCCTCTTCCTCCTCCTCCTCCTCCTCTTCTTCCTCTTCACTCTCTCTCTCTCATTCCTCTATCCCTCTTCCTCTGTCTTCCTTAACCTCTTCCTTTTTGTCCTCTAATTCTTTCTCTCGTCACACACTCACTCTTTTGCCTCTCCTCTTCCTCCTCACACCTGCTCAATTTCTTCTTTCTTACTTCCTCCTCCTCCTCCTCCCGCATCCTCTATCTTATTACCTGGTCTTCCTCTTTTTCTTCTCTTCCTCCTCTTCCTTCTCCTCAGTGTTCAACCTCCTCTTCCTCAGCGTTCCTCTTCCCTTCATTCTTTCCTCGTCCTTCTGCCTACGGGTGACTTTACACTCCCTCTTCCGTCTTCTTTTTTAGATTCCTTTCTCTTCCTTTTGCCTGTGGGTGACTCTACACTGAGTGACAAGCCAAATGGTTTCATGTGCACCAGGAAACCATTTACTACGCTGGGTGGTAACCATATAACCAGATTTTGGCGCCTGGTGGTTTAGTGGGTAATTATTGCGCTCCAATCGGATTGAGCCGGTGAAGGTTTATATCCAAGGGGTGGTTGGGGTTGATTGTTCATGTAATGCCACTCAGGGATGAGTGAGGCTGGTCACTCTCACCTTAAATGTCAGGACCAACTTGCCTAACCCCGGACTCCTAAGCTCCTCATGGGGCAACGTAGGATTGGATGATGGATGGATGGAGGGATCTCATTAGTTACGATGGAGAGAGAGAGAGAGAGAGAGAGAGAGAGAGAGAGAGAGAGAGAGAGAGAGAGAGAGTTATATGACTGAAAATGACTTTGGTAGGAATGAGAGAGAGAGAGAGAGAGAGAGAGAGAGAGAGAGAGAGAGAGAGAGAGAGAGAGAGAGAGAGAGAGAGGTGATTCTCAAGCACATTTACAATCAATATTCCCATCGTAACTTAAACTTATTACAGGGAAACTAGACAAACATAAGATAGATTTTAACATCCTCCTTCCCTATCCTCCAATAATAATAATAATAATAATAATAATACTCTATTGCCAGACGCCTCAATCCCGTTTGGGGTGGCCACAAACAAATCGCCTCCAAGTCGCCCTGTTCCCCGCCATTTCACTGCCCTGCTCCCAACTCACACCCCCCTCTCTCATATACCTCTCCACCCCATCCCTCCAGCTCATCCTTGGCCTCCCCCTCCCTCTTCCCCCCTCCACCTCACTCACATACACTCTCTTCGTCAGTCTTTCACCCTCCATTCTCTCCACATGGCCAAACCACCTCAGTGTGTTCCTCATAACGCTTCCTATCACATCCACATCAACACCACAACGCTCCTTTATATCCTCATTCGTCAGCCTGTCTCTCCATGTGACTCCACAGGCTCCTCTTAAATAACTCATTTCCACTGCTCTCACTCTGGACTTGTGTCCTTCCAACAATGTCCAAGCTTCACTTTAATAATAATAATAATAATAATAATAATAATGAGTAATAGTAATAATAATAATAGGAATACTACTACTACTACTACTAATAATACTACTACTACTACTACTAATAAGAGTAATAATAATAATAATAATAATAATAATAATAATAAAAATACTACTACTACTACTACTACTAATAATAATAATAATAAAATAAATCACGTAACTTAAGATAATTTTTTCTCGTAGCTAAGACCTTTTTTTCTATAGGAAGAACAAGAGATATGGGAAAAAATGCACCCAAAATAATCATCTTTTTTCCTGCAAATAAAAAAAGAATAAGTAAAAAAAAAAAATCCTACGTTACGACAGGGAATTTCAACAGGTGTTCAAGTAAGGTACAGTTCCGCAAATAGTAATGGATGCACGAACTGTAAATTGTGACACAGTGAGCGATGATTTCCGGAGCCCATGCATATATATGTGTGTGTATGTAACTGTGTAAGTGTGTGTGTGTGAAGGTATCTATGTATGTGTATGAAGGAATGTATGTATGTGTATGCATGTATGTATGTGTGTGAAAGTATTTATGTATGTGTATGTGTGTGAAGGTATGTATGTATGTGTGTGAAAGTATTTATGTATGTGTATGTGTGTGAAGGTATGTATGTATGTGTGTGTATATACTGTATGTATGTCTGTGTGAATGAAGGTATGTATGTATGTATCTATGTGTGTGAAGGTATGTATGTATGTATGTGTATGTGAATGTATCAATGTGTGTGTGTGTGTGTGTGTGTGTGTGTGTGTGTGTGTGTGTGTGAAAGCAGTAAGAAGCCCAACGGTGATACGTAAAGCAGAACACAGCGGGCATAACACACCTATACTCCTGTCACCTCCACCTGCCAAACACCCCAGGCCCTTTACGCTCAGGAGGAAGCAGCCGGTGTGTGGGTGTGTTGTGATTGTTGGGTTCCGTTTTACGCATTAGCCTTGAGCTCCTTACTGCTTTCCTACACACACACACATATATACATACACATATACATACATACATACATACTTTCACACACACATACACATACACAGATACATTCATACACATACAGACATACACTTTCACACACATATACACATACATAGATACATACATACACATACATACATACATACTTTCACACACACATACACACACAGATACATACATACACATACTGTACATACATACACATACATACATACTTTCACACACATCCACATACACAGATACATTCATACACATACATACATACATACTTTCACACAAACATACACATACAAAGATACATACATACACATACATACATACATACTTTCACACACACACACATACATAGATACATTCACACACATACATACACATACATACATTCATACATACATACATACACATCATACACATATACATAGATACATTCACACACACACACATACATACATACATACACACACATCATACACATACATAGATACATTCACACACACATACATACATACTTTCACACACACATACACATACATAGATACATTCACTCACACACACACACATACATACACACACATACATACACACACACATCATACACATACATACATACATACATACACACACACACACATACATACATACGGACAATTACAATCGATTTCCTAGTCCGCATTCTCGTCGGAAGCTCCCTTACACCTTTTCCTAAGTGATTTATTTTGGTTATTACACTACATGTTTGCGATCGATTCCCTAGCCGGTATTCCTGTCGGTTTAGGAAGCTCCCTCACACCTTTTCCTAAGCGATTTATTTTTATTACACCTTACTCTTCTCTTCTGAGTAATATAAATCCTTCCAATAACGCCATAATCCGCACAAATAACGTACAAAAGGATATCAACCAACCATATCCAAAAATAAATCGCTATGGAAAAGGTGTTAGGGAGCTTCCTTGATCGAGGAGAATATAAATAAGGTACAAAAGGACATTAATCGGCCATACTCAAAAATAAATCGCTAAGGAAAAGGTGTTAGGGAGCTTCCTCAATCGAAGGGAGTACGTGGATGAGTAACGTACAAAAGGATATTAACCAGTCATGTCCCAAAATAAATCGCTATGGAAAGGGTGTTAGGGGGCTTCCTCAATCGAAGGGAGTACATGCATGAGTAACGTGCAAAAGGATATTAACCAGCCATGTCCCAAAATAAATCGCTATGGAAAAGGTGTTAGGGAGCTTCCTTTATCGAAGAGAATACGTGCATGAGTAACGTACAAAAGGATATTAACCAGCCATACCCCAAAATAAATCGCTATGGAAAAGGTGTTAGGGAGCTTCCTTAATAGGCGAGAATACGGGTTCCTGTCCTATTTTTATTTATTATTATTTTTTTTTTTACAGGATGAACTAGACAAAGGGAAGATTTTGCATATATTTTTTTTTTAAGGATGAACTAAGCAAGGGAAGATTTTGCTTATATTTTTTTTTAAGGATGAACTAAGCAAGGGAAGATTTTGCATATATATATATATTTTTTTTACAGGATGAACTAGACAAGGGGAAGATTTTGAACTCCTTCCCTTGACCTTCCTGCAGAAAAAATATATATATCTTTCAGTAAATTTTTTTTTTTATTAAGATCGAGGAAGACAGGAAAATTCTACGACCTACTGCAAATAAAAACCCGAGAGAGAGAGACGAGAGTAAATGTTTGATTGGCAGGAAAAATAATGATGTTGCGAGAGAGAGAGAGAGAGAGAGAGAGAGAGAGAGAGAGAGAGAGAGAGAGACAGACAGACAGACAGATAGACAGACAGACAGAGAGTCAAAGAGAGAGAGAGAGAGAACGATGGCAACGGCAATTTCACGCCTACTTAAACATATACTCAACAAATAACTCCCTTCTCTTGAATCACTTTTCCCCACCATCTCCTTCAATCAAACTCCCTCTATACAAACCCACCTTAACTGAGTGGCAGAATCAGCATACACATTCCCAGCAGCTATTGAATTAACGGCCTTGATGAAGCGTGCAGGAGAGGCGCTGTCCCCGTAGTAGGCGTGGTACAGCTGGGTGAGGCTGGAGGAGGGAGGCGGGTTGAAGTCGGGTTTGTCCGGGGGCGGGTCGGAGAGGAAGAACTGGCGGATGTTTCGTCTCACTGCTTCGCGCGTGATCCATTTGTGGTCTCGAGTTACGCCCGTTGTCTGTGGTGGAAAGTAGATGTATTAGTATCTGTATCTATCACTGTCTATCTATCTATTTAGTATGTCTCTATCGTTGTCTATCTATCTACGTATGTTATTTATCACCCACACGTCTGCTCCTCTCGTTTCGTCTCACTGCTTCGCGCGTGATCCGTTTGTGGTCTCGAGTTGTGTCCGTTGTCTGAGTTGGAAAGCAGCTGTACTAATATCTGTATCTATATGTCTACCTATTTGTCTTTATCTATCAATATCTGTACACTACTTATTATCAGTACGTTTGCTAATCTCGTTTCCTCTCACTGCTTCGCGCGTGATCCATTTGTGGTCTCGAGTTGTGCCCGTTGTCTGTAAATGAAGTTATCTGTACTGTATGTCCTTATCTATGTCCATCTATCTATATATATGTCTATCTACAATATATTTCTGCTTGTCACTAGTGGGTGGGAGAGGAAGAACTGGCGGATGTTTCGTCTCACTGCTTCGCGTGTGATCCATTTGTCGTCTCGAGGTATACCAGTTGTCAGTGATCAAAGGATGACATGTGGAGGAAAGATGACATGTACTGTCTGACTTAGCCTATCTATGTTCTTACTACCATCTCTGTTGAAGGAAGAACCACTGGGTGTTAACTCTGGCTGCTTCATGGGTGACTTATTTGTGGTTTCGAGTTCTGCTTGTGGTTTGTGATGGAAGTGAGTGGTCTTATCTTTCCATCTATCTATTTAAATCTGTCAAATATCTATTATCTATACCACTGCTTCGTGTGTGAACCGTTTACGGTCTTTAGTTGTCTTTCATCTGTAATACGAAGCATACACAGGGTGTCCAAAGATTAGCAGCCTACGAACTTCAGCAGGTGATTACTTAGGTCATTCATCTAAGACACATAAGTTCTATTAACGCCTGTCTAAATCGCACCGTTTTGGAGTAAGAGTATTTTAAAACTGATTTACTATAATGGGAAAAACTGTGCACTCCACTAAATATGCTTTACTATTATTATTACTGTTATTATTATTATTATTATTATTATTATTATTACTGGTGGTAGGAGGGGGCGCTCACCATCCACTCACTCGATGTAGTGCTGCTTTCGGGTGGCTGCCCTTTCCTCTCTCCCTTCCTTCCTCTATGTCGCTTTTTCCTTCATTCTTTCCTCTTTCATCTGTCTACAGACGACTCTAAACTGAGTGACAAGCCAAATAGTTTCATGTACACCAGGAAACCATTTACTACGCTAGGTGGTAACTATATAAACAAACTAAGGCGCCTGGTGGTTTAGTGGGCAACTAGGGCGCTTCAACCGGATTGAGACAGTGTAAGTTCATATCCAAGGGGTGGTTGGGGTTTATTGCTCATGTAATGCCACTCAGGGATGAGTGAGGCTGGTCACTCTCATCTTAAGTATCAGGACCAAGTTCCTTAGCCCCGGGCTCCTACGCTCCTTATGGGGCAACACAGGTGTAGATGATGATGTTGATGATGATGATGATCTATCTATCTATTGCCAGACGCCTCAATCCCGTTCGGGGTGGCCACAAACAAATCGCCTCCACGTCGCCTGTCTTCCACCATTTCACTGCCCTGCTCCCAACTCACACACCCCTCTCTCATATACCTCTTCACCCCATCCCTCCATCTCATCCTCGGCCTCCCCCTCCCTCTCCCCCCCCTCCACGTCACTCACATACACTCTCTTCGTCAGTCTTTCACTCTCCATCCTCTCCACATGATGATGATTACTTTTATTATTCGGGTTTAGACAGCTAATAATGCAATTTTAAACTTCTTTACATTACCATTAGTATCAACCCTGGGATGAAGAGTAAAGAGGTTGCCAAGATGGGGTAGATGGATCATTTTTTCCTATCATTCACCCACACAGTTACACACACCTACACACACACCCACATACTGTATACTCGCTTCCTACACACACACACACACACACACACACACACACACACACACACACACACACACACACACTGTATTTAATAGTCCTTTACTCCATAACGGTTGCGAATATTATGATCACAAAACATCCACATCTTAGAATGGCCTCAGGAATCACCTAAGTTAGAACAAGTCTCGAGTGACGCCCCAAGAGCCGTGGTGGTCCGGTGGCTGCGTGTTTACCTCGTGATGTGCGCCTCATGTGTGGGATTGGAGTACACACCACGCCGGATATTATATGTGTTAGAATTGTCTCTCCATATCCTTGTGTATGTTAGTATCCCGTATGTTCTGCCGACAACATATACAGAATCAGACACACTAACACGGCCAGTATCATTCAGTATTTCGATTGTCACACACACACACACACACACACACACACACACACACACACACACACACACTTTTCCAGGACGCAACCAGGACTGTCTTAAGGTGGGCCTGAAATTTGGTTGTTATATTTCTCGAGATACAATTGCTTCGTGAGTATCCTAAGAGTATTTACAGTAATGAAAATTTTAATGTTAAATAGTAATCAACCCGAGAAACAACGCTTCATTAATACCTAAATAAATACAAATATAAATTAATGAGTAAACGACTACCTTCCTGTGTTGCTTATTGTTAAAAGGGTGAGAGAGAGGTTCCTTGTCCCTCCCCCTTGGTCGTACCCATGTCCCTGCCCCATTTGTATTTCGTTAAACACAGGCAAAGGTTAATGCTGGCCATCAACAGCCCTCCGATAAGGCCTGGCCGAAGGTGTACCTAGTATAGGCTGATGCAGATAAAGATAAGCCTCTTGTACGCGAATATATATGTAACTGTTGATATGGGGAAAGAAAAGCTCTGATGCTGAGTCCTACTTCGTGAGTGAATACTTGTGTCAGGGGTCACCTCTGTTGTCTGTAGTACAATGATTCTACTTACTGCCTTTACCACATCTCTACACACACACACTCACACACACACACACACACACACACACACACACACACACACACACACACTAACTCAAGCTGCATTCTTGGAATATACCTTTTTCGCCTTCAGCAATCCTATCATTCATTATCCTTACCATGTTCATGAGAAATTGCGGCGGAGTGAAAGAGCAACATTCAAGATGTTTCTCTAAGCTGCATAAAATCGTCTGAAGGTAACAAGAAAAAAGGTTCTATAATCTTTTCACTTTAAACTGGCCCAGATTTTCGTCCTTTTGCAGCTTATTTCACGCAGCTTTGCGGCGGAAAAGACAATGTTACGTCTCTACATCATTTCTACAGCACTTATTCGTGACTAGCTTTATATCTGAGTGTTAATCTATTGCAACAACTATGTATTAAGTATGGAAAGATGGCAATTTAAGGGCAAATTAAACAGTACTGAATATGACGTTAATAGCTAAAAAGAGCTATGAAAAGAATACAGAGCCGTGTGTGTGTGTGTGTGTGTGTGTGTGTGTGTGTGTGTGTGTGTGTGTGTGTGTGTGTGTGTGTGTGTGTGTGTATGTTTGTAAAGGTATGTATGTATGTGTTTACGTATGTATGTATTTATGTGTGTGTGTGTGTGTGTGTGTGTTTGTAAAGGTATGTATGTATGTGTTTACGTATGTATGTATTTATGTGTGTGTGTGACTATCTATGTACATGTATGTGTGTGTGTGTGTGTGTGTGTGTGTGTGTGTGCGCGACTGAAGTACGTGAAAAAAAAGCTATGCAAATCAGGACCAAGTCAGAATATATATATATATATATATATATATATATATATATATATATATATATATATATATATATATATATATATATATATATATACCTGGTCGGGGCACAGGATATACTGTATAGCCGTGTGTGTGTGTGTGTGTGTGTGTGTGTGTGTGTCACTGAACTACGTGAAAAAATGAGAATCAGGACCATGTAAAAAAAAATATATATACCTCGTCAGGACACAGAATACTGGCCACGTCAGGGTCAGACGTGTTGAGCGGCGTGGCAAGGAAGGCGGCCACGTCAGCCACGACCACCGCCAGGACGACGCAGGCTGTGGCGGTCTTCACGAGAGGCGACATGGCGAAAATTAGCCTGAAAGAGCTGGCCTTCCTCCTCTATTTAACCTAGCCCACACAGACAGCGGCCTTGTTACCTCCCAGTCTGACGTAACAATATTTTTTTCTCCTTCAACGCGTCGCAAACTGGTGCCTCTCATCTCAGACACCGAAATTATCAAAGTTACGAATACAGCACTCATATTTCCCACAAAAGCCGTCGATTAACAGAACGTTCAGGCATTGTTATCGTACAAAAAATAAAAAGTAATGTCCTCCAAAGATACCACAGGCCTCCGACGCCCCTGCTGCCGCCAACACTTACGTAATCACCATTCTTTCCTACGCGTCACAAACTACTACGTCTGATTCTGTGTGTGTGTGTGTGTGTGTGTGGGTGGGTGGGTGTGTGTGTGTTCTGGTACTAACGGAAATAGGTACAGATAGGCTACAGGAGGCCTCGAGTCTATATCGTCTCAAAACCGCCGACTCTTATATAAACATTTTCTTCCTTCGCACCACAAACTAGTTCGCCAATTTTTTTTTTTTTCAAACTAATCAATTATTACTTTACGATATCCGCCTAAATAAATCTGCTATTGTCATTTTCTATTTGTCGTCTCATTTTCTTTATGATAATCAAATAAATAAAACGAAAATCTTGAACTTAATTTCCACTACTTATGACGTAACTAAAGATCTCGCCATTCTTGGAAAGCACAAATCGGATTTTAAAATATTCAGCCAAATTTCAAGTATTATTTTACACCATTCACGCACTTAATGGATACACTGATTGTAATGCTAGGTGTTTTAGGGTCGGCTTCCCGTCCCTCTAACGCCTGGTGTGTAGCTGGGTTCTCTTTCTAGACCGGAGCTTAGACAAACAGGAGAGAGGCAGGACACAAAAACTCAAGGCAACAACCTTACATGTGTATTACTAAATTCTACAGCGGAACGGGTAGATGTCACGAATACAGATATACTGGACAATTATAATTCTTAGGCCTCGATACTCAGGTCAAGGTCGGGTAAGGTGAATAGCACTTAGGGCAGAGGGGTTATGCACTATTATTGCAGGAAGTCCAAGTTTTATAAATTGGTGGCACTATTTCACTGTGGGTAATTACTACTTTAACACAGGGGCCTGCGTATGATCTTAGTGCTGTGCGGCGTTATTATTTGGTAGCGTGTTCACTGTGATGGACCCGTATTTCACTGCCTTGCCGCCTTCACTGTTTCACTGTTACCTTACTTATTCCAACACATTTTTATATTGTCACTGATGCTTTTTTCACTGACTTCCTTTATACTGTTAATTCACTGTTCTGACTTTACTGCACTGTATCATGGACACTGTGCTTTCACTGTCACTCCTTTCGGGTCTGGGCGTCGTGGTGGTCAGGTACAAGGGAGGCGGAGCTGACTCAGCCTAACTACTGATGGGGCTGGGTTCTGTCGGGGGCCTCTGTGTTCAGGGGCCACGGGTTCACGCGTAGGGGCGTCCTTTCTCGTCCGGGGCTGCTGGTGGCGAAGGGTCCCGCGCTTTCGGGGCTTGGGGCGGGAGTCTGGCCCTCAGGGCTGGGGCTGAATAGCTGTCTGAACTTCTCGCTCAGGCGCCTGACGGAGGATGAAGATCTCCGGGGTGTGGGTGTAGGGAGGTCCTGCCTGGGGGTCCTGGGGGTGGTCTGGAGGTCCCACGGGCTGCGGTCCCCAGTGTTCGGAAACATCGTCAGGAGGGGGCTGTGGCGTCGGCCTACGTCGGGGTCTGTTAGGCGAATCCTCTCAGGGTCCGGCTGCAGGGAGAAGAGCCAAGTGGTAGTCACGGGACCTCTCCAGTACTCCTCCAGGTTGGGGGCTCCCTCTGGGTCGTAGGTTGGTGAACAGGAGTCAGCACCTAACAGAGGAGCGGCTACTGGCCGTCTCCTGCTGTAGGGCCCAGCTACTGGCTGTGGCCTGGGGTAGGGAGCAGCTACAGGCTGACTCAAGGGCACCTTCAGAGCAGCTAAAGGCCGTCTCCTGACAAAGGCAGGAGCGGCTACCAGCCATCTCCTGGTTCCCTCCGGAGCAGCTGCAGGCCGTCTCCTGTAAGAGGGTCGAGCGGCTACAGGCCGTCTCTTCAGGGGCACCTTCAGAGTGGCTAGCGGCCATCTCCTGACAAAGGCTGGAGCAGCTACAGGCCGTCTCCTGTTTGCCTCCAGAGTGGCTGCAGGCCATCTCCTGTAGGAGGGTTGTGCGGCGAATGGCTGTCTCAGGGGTGCTGACTGGAGCTAGAGTAAAAGCTCCACCCCGTGGTTGTTGGTGGTCGGTTCACCCGGAAGGTAGTCTCGTATTTCTGCTATGGTGGCAGCGGCCGAGCTCCGGGTCACAGGGGCGCGCGTCCAGGCCGGACTTATGTCCTTGTCGCCCGGAGTCCAGGCTCGCTGTATATGCTCCTCGGTGGGCTCCTTATGGGGGTGTTAGGTTGCCCTCCGTGACATTATATTGTATTTTACTGGTATTTTAAACTGACTTTCCGTTAAGCCTATCTCTTACGTAACGACCATTTTCTCTCAGCGTCCTAAAAAACTATTCAAATTATGTCAACCCTGATCTCTGAATTCTTCCCATTATTCTGTCATTGTTTTAAGATCACCATGAATACAAAAACAATAATACACAAATCAGCTGTTACATTAGGCCAACCACTTAGATAATATTGTATTCTGTCTACTTTTCAGACCCACTAAAGTTCGTTCACGTTTATTTGGCTCAGATTTTCGTCCTTTTGCAGCTTATTTAACGTAGCTCAGTGGTAGAATAAGACAATACTATGGTTCTACATTCGTTCCATAGCACTTCTTCGTGACTAGCATCATATTCTAGTGTTAATCTATGGTTGCAACTCAACATTGAAGATTGAAGGATGACAATTTTAGGCCAAGTTGGAATGAGAAGAGTATACATAAAAACGCACATGCAGGGAAGAATCTAGCACGCGCACACACACACACACACACACACACACACACACACACACACACACTATATGTAGGTCATAATGTACATGCAGAGAAGAATCTAGCGTGCACACACACACACACACACACACACACTATATGTAGGTCATAATGTACATGCAGAGAAGAATCTAGCGCGCGCACACACACACACACACACACACACACACACACACACACACACACTATATGTAGGTCATAATGTACATGCAGAGAAGAATCTAGCACACACACACACACACACACACACACACACACACACACACACACACTGATGAGCCTTATATATATGAGATTATGAGTCTCCTTGGTTACTAGTCAAATCAATCCTCCCAATCTGACTACACTCTGTCGCTTTGAAAAAAATTCGTAAAGGCCCTCTCCCACTTCGGCGTAAATAGGCACGATGAAGCCACGATGCAAATCGTGGCCGAAGTCGGTGATGTGTCGACGATTCTGACGAAGAATCGTGGTGTCGGCGTAATACCGGCGACACCAGTACAACAAAACGCCGAAACCTCGGCGGAGTATACGATATAACTGGCGACTAGTAGCCGACATATCGCCGATATGTCGGCGTAATGCACAAGCATTATTCTAAATTCACATTTTAACGTTTTTTTTTTTTTTATGGCGACTCAACGGCGATAAAGGTACATCGGCGGCGTGCTGTCGACGATGTATCGTCGATGTGTCGGCGAATGCATCGCACACACCTCGCAGACAAAACGCTGAGGCCATCGCAGGTGCCTCGCCGTCATCGCCGTATTTAAGGCGATTGATCGACGGTTCATTCGCGAAATGTCGGCGATATATCACCGACATTAATAAGATGAAATATTACTGTCGCACAACCCGGTACGTATCTACGGTTTACGTAGGCTATGTCGTATTAACCTCACCGATGCATCGCCGATACACTGCCGACGCTTCGCCGTATGACCGTATGACATCTCAACGGTTTTTTTTCACCGCCGACGCCTCGCCGATGTCGGCGATCATACGCGGTTTATACGCCGGGTAATCGCTGACGTCGCCGAGGCGTCGCCTTGTTGTCAATGACTAATCTGCGAAATTTTACAAAATCGTGGAAGGCCACGACGTTTTCATGCAGCATGAAAACGTCGTGGTCCCCCACGACAAATTTCCACCTCGTGCGACGTATCGGCGCCATGCCACGAAGGGACAAGATTTTGATCACGAATACCCACGATTAGGGATTTTTGACACAGCGTGACATTATCTTCCACACTTTCGCCGAAGTGGGAGAGGGCCTTAACGCCTCCCCCTCCGCGATTTATTTTACCTACTTCTCTCTCTCTCTCTCTCTCTCTCCATGTGTCTGTCTGTCTATCTGTTTCTCTCTCTCTCTCTCTCTCTCTAGCTCTCTCTTTCCGTCTGTCTGTGTGTCTGTGTGTCTGTCTGTCTCTCTCTCCGTCTGTCTGTCTATCTGTCTGTCTGTCTGTATGCCTGTCTCTGTCTCTGTCTGTCTGTCTCTCTCCCTCTGTCTGTCTGTCTGTCTGTCTCTCTCCGTCTGTCTGTCTGTCTCTCTCTCAGTCTGCTGGTGTGGGCGTGGATTGGCGGTGGGGGAAGGAAATGACTGATGCAGGAGAGAGAGAGAGAGAGAGAGGCGTGGGTGTGGCGAAGAGGAAATAATCTGATGCAGGAGAGAGAGAGAGAGGCGTGGGTGTGGCGGAGAGGAAATTATCTGATGCAGGAGAGAGAGAGAGAGAGAGAGAGAGAGAGAGAGAGAGAGAGAGAGAGAGAGAGAGAGAGAGAGAATTGCCATCTCCATCTTGACTATCGAGTTCCAACGAGAGATTAACACTAGAATATGGTGCTAGTCACGAAGAAGTGCTATGGACAGGAAACAGCTGTAGTGTTGTCTACGGGAAATTAGCCAGCAAAGGGACGAAAATCTGGGCCAAGTGAAAGTGAAGGAAGTATAGACTTGGGTTAACCAAGCAATAATAATAATAATAATAATAATAATAATAATAATAATAATAAAAATAATAATAATAGTAGTAGTAGTAGTAGTAATAACAACAATAATAATAATAATAATAATAATAATAATAATAATAGTAATAGTAATGATAGTAATAATAGTAATAATACTAATACTAATACTAATACTACTAATAATAGTAATAATAATAATAATAATAATATGAAACAGAATAACTACTAAAATAAATAATAATAATAATAATAATAATAATAATAATAATAATAAATAAATATAATAATACGAAGAAAAACCACAAGACGACGAAGCAGAAAAGCCACTCTCATCCTGATTAATTTTCTCAACATCTCTTCCGTGGCAACTTAGTCTGCCAATTACACCTCAGTATCATCTACTTTACTGATACAAGCTAAAGTCCATATGCTGTCTATCTATCTACTGCCAGACGCCTTAACCTCCTAAGAGATGGCCACAAACAAATCGCCTCCATGTCGCCCTGTCCCCCGCCATTTCACTGCCCTGCTCCCCGCTAACACCCCCCTCTCTCATATTCAAACTTAAATAAATAACTTACAAAAAAACGTTAAGGTATAATGTGCAAAATAAATCGCTAAGGAAAAAGTGTAACGAAGCCGAATTCTTTGTATTTTTCCATTGATTCTTACGTATCCCATTTCCATAGCACTTCTTCGTGACTATAGTGCTTTCATCTTAACTTGGCCCAGATTTTCGTCCTTTTGCAGCTTATTTCACGTAGCTCAGTGGCAGAAAAAGACACTACTACGGCTCTACATCCTTTCCATTGCACTTCCTCGTGACTAGCACCAAATTCCAGTGTTCATCCGCTACAACTCGGCATGAGAGAGAGAGAGAGAGAGAGAGAGAGAGAGAGAGAGAGAGAGAGAGAGAGAGAGAGAGAGAGAATTTTCCAAGGCCCGTACTCCCTCACACCTTTTCCTAAGCGATTCATTTTGCTTACTACACCTTACTGTCCTCTTCTGTGTAGCATAAATCCTTCCAATATCGCCATACCCTGCACAAATAACGTACAAAAGGATATTAACCAGCCATATCCAAAAATAAATCGCTAAGGAAGAGGTGTTAGGGAGCATAAATCCTTCCAATATCGCCATACTCTCTATAAATGACGAAACAAGTGGATATTAACCAGTCATATTCAAGAATATATCACTAAGGAAAAGATGTTAGGGAGACTAAGGGCCCAAGAGTGGAATTGTCAAAGATATTTCCGACGGATTTCCCGTAGTATTACGAATAATAATAATAATAATAATAATAATCTATCTATCTATCTATAGCCAGACGCCTCAATCCCGTTTGGGGTGGCCACAAACAAATCGCCTCCAAGTCGCCCTGTCCCCCGCCATTTCACTCCCCTGCTCCCAACTCACACTCCCATCTCTCATATACCTTTCCACCCTATCCCTCCATCTCATCCTCGGCCTCCCCCTCCCTCTTTCCCCCTCCACCTCACTCACATATACTCTCTTCGTCAGTCTTTCACCCTCCATCCTCTCCACATGGCCAAACCACCTCAGTGTGTTCCTCAGAACGCTTCCTATCACATCCACATCAACACCACAACGCTCCTTCACATCCTCATTCGTCAGCCTGTCTCTCCATGTGACTCCACAGGCTCCTCTTAAATAACCCATTTCCACTGCTCTCACTCTTGACTTGTGTCCTTCCAACAACGTCCAAGCTTCACTTCCGTACGTTAGAGTTGGTATCACAATACTGTCATGTAGTAACTTTTTCACTTCCATGCTCACTTCCCTGTTTCTTATCACTGCTTTCAAAGAACCAGCAACCTTTCTTCCCTGCTGTACCCTTTCAAGCTCTTCACCCTCCAAACCTCCATCCTTACTCATCACACTACCCAAGTACTTAAACGTACTCACATTTTCCAATTCCTCACCATCCAACCTCGCTGTACATTCACTGACTTCACCTCTCTCAAAGACCATCACTTTACTCTTCCCTACATTCACCTTTAGATTCCGTTTCTTACACACTCTCTCAAACTCATCCACCAAGCCTTGCAGCTCCCCTTCGTCTTCACTCAACAACACAGTATCATCTGCAAACAACAGTACAGGGAGTTTCCAAACACTATCCTCTCTCACCAGGGCCACTCCAACATCCACTACCCTACCTTGTACCTCTTTTATTACCCCATCCATGTACAGATTGAACAACCATGGAGACATGACACATCCCTGTTTCAACCCAACTTTCAAAGAGAAAAATTCACTTAGTTCACCATCCACACGCACTGCAGCCTTCGCACCATCATACATACTCTTCACAGCATTCAACAACTTCCCATCTACTCCATATATTCTTAACACTTTCCACAATCCTTGTCTATTCACCCTGTCATTATTATAATAATAATAATAATAATAATAATAATAATGATAACCACTGCGATAATACAACTACTACTACTACTGCTACTAATAACAACAACAATAATAATAATAATAATAAAAATAATAATAATGACAATATTCAAATTAGAAGAAGAAGAAGAAGAAGGAAGGAGGATGATGATGAGGAGGAGGAGGAGGAAGAGGATGAGGATGAGGATGAGGAGGAAGAGGAGGAGGAGGAGGAGGAGGAGGAGGAAGAGGAAGAGGAAGAGGAGGAGGAGGAAGAGGAAGAGGAGGAGGAGGAGGAAGAGGAGGAGGAAGAGGAAGAGGAGGAGGAGGAGGAGGAGGAGGAGGAGGAGGGGGGAGGAGGAGGAGGAAGAGGAGGAGGAGGAGGAGGAGGAGGAGGAGGAGGAAGATCAAGGTCACGAGAAGAGCCCGTAGTCTGGTATGGAAAGGAAGCTCCCTAACACCTCTTTCTTAGCGATTTATTTTTGGCTATGGCTGGTTAACATCCTTCTGTATGTTATTTATGCAGAGGATGGCGATGTTGGAAGGATTTATATAACACTGGATAGGACAGTAAGGTATAATGAGCAAAATAAATCGCTTGGGAAAAGATGTTAGGGAGCTTTACTAACCAAAGAGAATTCAAGCAAATGAATGGATAGTAAATATTGAATGTATGAGGCAGAAATGAGTCTCCTTGGTTACTAGTCAAATCAGCCCTCTAATCTGACTACACCTGGCCATCAACTGAGCTGGAAGGGGTTAGGGATCTTTGCCAGGAGAGAGAGAGAGAGAGAGAGAGAGAGAGAGAGAGAGAGAGAGAGAGAGAGAGAGAGAGAGAGAGAGATCCTACCAATGCATTTCTCGTCCTTTTGCAGCTTATTTCACGTCGCTCAGTAGCAGAAAAAAGACAAATACCACGGCTCCACATCCTTCCCGTGGCACTTCTTCGTGACTAGCATCCAGTGTAAATCCACCACTACGACCCACCAGCATCAGAGACAAGTGATGGTAATTTTAGGCCAAGTTAGAATGAATGGAGTATAGAAAGACACGAAACCCAGCCTACGAGATAAAAGATATTGTTAGGCCTACGAGGAACGAGGTCAGGGCACGTATTGACACTCTCAGGCTCCCATGACCCACTCTCGGCCAAACGGGGTCATGTAGAGTTGTGCTTACGATGAGAAGGGTCAAGAAATAATAAATAAATAAAAAAACTGCTTACTTCACCTTTGCCTAAAATCGTCCATCTCTCTTGAAAATTGAGTTATAACAGATTAGCACTAGAATATGGCGCTAGTCACGAAGAAGTGCTCCTGGATGGATGAAGAGTTGTAGTATTGTCTTCTGCCTGAATAAGGACGAAAATCTGGGCCAAGTTAATGTGAGTGAACTATAGGTTATGACTCATTAATTCTCTCTCTCTCTCTCTCTCTCTCTCTCACACACACACACACACACACACACACACACAAAACGTTAGCTTTACCTACACACACACACACGTATATATATATATATATATATATATATATATATATATATATATATATATATATATATATATATATATTGGAAATGAAAGCTATCTGAATATGTTTGCAGATGATGCAAAAATACAAAGGAGAATTACTAACACAGATTCTTGCAAAAAGCTGCACGAGGAACTCAATAAACTTCATGAATGGAGCAATCCATGGCAAATGGAATTCAATGTGGACAAGTGTCATGTAATCAAGTTTGGTAAAAGTGGAAAAAGACCTGATTAGGATTATAAGTTAGGAAGATCAACCCTACACATATCAGAAAGGGAGAAGGACCTAGGAGTATTTATCAATAACAATCTCCAGCTGACCACATCAGTGAGAAGGTACGAAACATGTATACATTGCTTGCTAATATGAGAATAGCATTCACATATATAAATGAAGACATGCTGTGAAAGATAATAACATCATTTCATTAGACCAACCCTTGATCATGCGTCAGTAGTCTGGAGTCCTCATCTCAAAGAAGATTTTTGATAGGACTGAAAAAGTACAAAGGGCCGCTACAAGATGGGTACCAAGGAGAGAAAGAAAACAGGAGACATGATTATGTTATATAAATGCGTCCCAGGGAAAGAGAAAATAGAAATAAACTAAAAGGCCCTCAGGTGAGCGCATACCTCCGCCAAGGCCCAACACGCAGTTCCTTTTATTTCAATCAAGTCTAATCCAATATCAGACTCATTGCCTTATAATTACTGGACACATTCGTAGATGCCAACACCCTAAATATGCTCAATTTTTTCATCAAGATCCATGCAATATTCACTGAAAAATTTTTTTACGAAAATGTCGAAAAACGCCCCATCTCGAATGTTAAAGTGAAAAAACTCCCGAATCCGCACCTTTATTCGAATCCGCACCAAAATTAAATGGAGTGTATTCTGGGCCAAGGCCCATTCTTCTACCAAGTTTCGTGGAAATCCGTCCAGTAGTTTTTGTGTAATCTTGCTCACAAACCAACCAACCAACAAACAAACAAACGGACAGGGGTGAAAACATAACCTCCTTCGCAGAGGATACTGCATAATAAGAGAGGCGATAAAGACGTAAGGATATTCAGTTTCCCAAATAGGGCAATTGATCAATGGAATGCACTACCGAATGAAATAGTGTGTGCCAAAACAAATCACAAATTTAAGGATATGTACGATAAATATGGTCTAAGACACGGGACAATACGAGCTGGACTCATTCCTGTAAAGATACAATTAGGTAAGAATTAGGTAGGTAAGAACACACACACACACACACACACACACACACACACGTTCGCTTTACCCACACCCTCACAATTACACCCACCCACACCCACAATCACCCACCCACCCACACACACACACACGATCGCTTTACCCACACCCTCACAGTTACACACACACACACACACACACACACACACACACACACACACGATCGCTTTACCCACACCCTCACAGTTACACACACACACACACACACACACACACACACTACTAATACTGAAATCAAACTCTGTCAATCGACTTTTGGAGAGAAGCAGATTTCGCTGTTTAGTTTATTTTGACCTTCCCCTTGCTATCTATCTATCTATTCATCTATCTACCCATCTGTCTGTCTGTCCGTCTGTCTATCTGGTTGTCTATCTATCTAGCTATCTGTCTGTCTATCTATCTATCTATTTATCGGTATATATCAACCTATCTATCAATGTATCTATCTATTACCTTATCTATCTGTCTATCTATCTATCTATCCATCACCCTTCTTCCTAACCCCATCAGGAGCTACTGTGACCATCCATCCCCGCCCCTGAGTCGCATACCCACCCCTCGTACAATGCACCTAACCCACTAACCCACCAGGAGCTCGGGTACAGCCATAATCAGCCCATGGGAAACGTGGGATGGGTTTGGTCATCGCGGAGTACACGACCCAGACCTTGTTCATGTAACAGGGGTGACGTAACGCGTGTACTTAAGCGATTTAGTACATCTCTTCATCCTTCGTACGCAAACTATTTCGTTACTAAAAATGCGTGAGTAGGAGAGGATAGCAAGGGTGTCTTACGCAAAATAAATCGCTGAGGGAAAATTGGCAAGGGTGTCGTACGGAAAATAAATCGCTCAGGGAAGGGCGTTCAATAAGACACCAGGCGACAGTTCCCAGCCTCTCATATATCAAGGTTAAGGGAGGCCTGCACGTGGTGGCACTGATATAACAGGGCGGATCCACTGCCCGGCTCACGCACCCATCCCTCAACTCTCTCCCTATCCCCCGAAAGGATGATGAGAGCTGGGAATTGGAAGTAAAGCCTGCAGTCCACTGGGTGCTACTGCTACTATTACTATGACTACTACTACTACTATCACTATTATTATCATTGTTTTAATATTATTTTTACCACTACTGTTGTTATTATTATTATTATTATTTTATTTTAACTACTACTATTTCTATTATTATACACCATCCATTCACTCGATGTAGTGCTGCTTTAGGTGTCTGCCCTCTCCTCTCGTCCTTCCTTCCTCTTCTGTCTTTCTTTCCATCATTCTTTCCTCTTCCATCAGCCTATGGGTGACTTAACACTCTCTCTTCTGTCTTTCTCTCCTCTCACTTCTGCCTGTGGGTGACTCTACACTGAGTGACAAGCCGAATGGTTTCCTGTACACCAGGAAACCATTTACTACGCTGGGTGGTAACCATATAACCAAATTATGGCGCCTGGTGGTTTAGTGGGTAATTATTGCACTCCAATCGGATTGAGCCGGTGAAGGTTTATATCCAAGGGATGGTTGGGGTTTATTGCTCATGTAATGCCACTCAGGGCATTACTCCTACAACAACAACTACTACTACTACTACGACTACTACTACCACTAATAATAATAAAAACAACAATAACAACAACAATAATAATAATAATAATAATAATAATAATAATAACAACGACAATAATAATAATAATAATAATAATAATAATAATAATAATAATAACAACAACAACAGCGAATTTTCCTAACCTCCCAAACGTCCGCAATTCCTTTCAGCTCAGTAGATGCCCAAGTGTAGCCAGATTAGATGCCTGATTTGACTAGTAACCAAGGAGACTCATCCCGTCACCGTAACAACACTAAAGTTAATCGAAAATAAAAATAAATCGGTAAGAAAGACGCGCTAAGATCATCCATTAAACCAGCAACCCCATCCCGTAATCCCGCTGGTAAAGGAAGCTCCCTAACACCTTTTCCTAAGCGATTCATTTTGCTTATTACACCTTGCCGTTCTCTTCTGTACTACTTAAATCCTTCCAATATCGCCATACTCTGCATATATAACGTACAAAAGGATATTAACCAGCCATATCCAAAAATAAATCGTTAAGGAAGAGGTGTTAGGGAGCATAAATCCTTCCAATATCGCCATACTCTGCATAAATAACGTACAAAAGGATATTAACCAGCCATATCCAAAAATAAATCGCTATAGAAGAGGTGTTTGGGAGTTTCCTTAACTGATGAGAAGACGAGACAAATCTGGTTTTCCCGTCGGGAAAGAAAGCTCCCTAACACCTGTTCCTTAGTGATTTATTTTTGGATATGGCTGGTTACTCTCCTTTTGTGCGTTATTTATGCAGAGTATGGCGATATTGGAAGGATTTATGCTCCCTAACACCTGTTCCTTTGCGATTTATTTTTGGATATGGCTGGTTAATATCCTTTTATACGTCATCTATGCAGAGTATGGCGATATTGGAAGGATTTATGTAACAAGGAGATGGAGAGAATATTAAGCAAAATAAGTCGCTTAGGAAAAGGTGTTAGGGAGCTTCCATAACCCACGAGAGCAGTGCCCTTAGCATGTCTTTCCTGCAAAAGACAAATTAAACACAAATAAATAAGGAAATTCGTATTGCAAGTAACTATAGTGATTTCGTGATGCCATTTCCTAAGCGATTTATTAAGCACATTACGCCTTAGAGACCAGAATTTTGTTACCTATTTCGGACAATGCAAACGAATTATTCATGCATCTCAGGGAAGGCATACCCACCAAATTATAATATTTTCCCTGTACACCAACTAACAAGCGATTTATTTTTTTTACCGATTACGGGAATAAATTTTTGAGATGCACGTGTTTGTACCCTGAGATGGTTTGGTCACGTGGAATGGATGAGAGAGAGAGAGAGAGAGAGAGAGAGAGAGAGAGAGAGAGACAGACAGACAGAGAGAAAGAGAGTTGGTAAAAAGATGAATAGATACAAATAATGAGAGAGAGAGAGAGAGAGAGAGAGAGAGAGAGAGAGAGAGAGAGAGTTGGTAGAGATGAATAGATACAAATAATGAGAGAGAGAGAGAGAGAGAGAGAGAGAGAGAGAGAGAGAGAGAGAGAGAGAGAGAGAGAGAGAGTTGGTAGAGATTAATAGATACAAATAATGAGAGAGAGAGAGAGAGAGAGAGAGAGAGAGAGAGTTGGTAGAGATGAATATATACAAATAATGAGAGAGAGAGAGAGAGAGAGAGAGAGAGAGAGAGAGAGAGAGAGAGAGAGAGAGAGAGAGAGTTTTTTTAGTTTTATATATACAAATAATGAGAGAGAGAGAGAGAGAGAGAGAGAGAGAGAGAGAGAGAG
>NC_137010.1:56978468-56980968 GCF_032717465.1 Coenobita brevimanus
CTCATTCCTGTAAAGATACAATTAGGTAAGAACAATTAGGTAAGAACAGACTTCCCACGTGCCTACACACACCCACATACACATACTGAAGAGAATACTCATTTCCTACTCTCTCTCTCACTCTCTAGAATACACCTATACCCCCTTCTCTCTCTCTCTCCCTCTAGAATACACCTACACCCCCTTCTCTCTCTCTCTCTGTAGAATACACCTATACCCCCCCTCTCTCTCTCTCTCTTAGAAAACGGAGACTCAGGGGACAGCTGATTGAATGTTTTAAGATTCTAAAAGGCTTTAGTAATACTGATTCAAGCAAGCTATTCACAGTAATTGCCGAGACTGTAACTCGAGGAAATGGTATGAAGTTGCAAGCAAGGAGGGCTAATCTTGATACAACCAAAAACTTCTTCACTTACTCCGTTGTAAGCGAATGGAATAAACTCCCTGGGAATGTGATTGAAAGTGGGACCATAAATATATTTAAAAAGAGACTGGACATGTATCTCGATGCAATTGGTATAGTTTAGTTAGGATGGAGCAATTATTGCATATTCGCGTCTGCATTCATGTGTCTATTAGACACAGACAGTATTTTACGGTATATATAATAGATAAACATTCTATTCATCCTTTTATATTATATATATATATATATAAAATTGCATGCATAGAGTATGTGGCTGTATGCTTAAATTTTCCTTTTCCATATTATTCTACTTTCTGCCGATCCTATAAAATTCCTTCAGGTTGTTCATTCCTGCAAGGTATTACTCCCTCTCTTGTTTCCTGTATGCCAAATGCCGGAGGGTCTGGTGGGTGGGGGAGAGAGCCTTCTGCTGTGCTATCCTTTTCTCCTGCTCCTATGCACTGTATTAGTATTAAGCCATATTAGTAGTAAGGCCGGACCACCTCGTAGGGACCGTAAGGTCTGTGTGGTCTGTGTATCTATGTAACTCTCAAACCTACCTCGACCTTCCCACCCCCGTTTTTTGTGTGGCCTTCATAGAAAATGGATAGGAGTGACTTAAACAAATAAACCATTTTCATAGCAACTGATAATTATTCATTTATTTTACTGGAGAGGGCCGCCTTGACGTGATGGCACTGGCATGGGTGGGCGGTGGAGCTACCCCATTATACAAACCTCCTACAGTCTCCTTCCTGTCCCCCAAAAGGAGGATGGTGGACTGTGGAAAAACTGGTTTCGTCGTGTATTATTATTATTATTATTTCTTGATGTTATTCACATTTTCCTTCATACTTATATTATTATTATTATTATTATCCATCCATCATCCAGTCCAATGTTGCCCCATGAGGAGCGTAGGAGCTCGGGGCTAGGCATGTTGGTCTTGACTTTAAGATGAGAGTGACCAGCCTCACTCATCCCTGAGTGGCATAACGTGAGGAATAAACCCCAACCATCCCTTGGATATAAACCTACACAGGATCAATCCGATTGGTGTGCTGTAATTATCCACTAAACCACCAGGCGCCAAAATTTGGTTTCCTGGTGTATAGGAAACCATTTGACTTGTCACTCGGTGTAGAGTCACACACAGGCAGAAGGAAGAGGAAAGAGTGAAGGAAAGAAAGACGGAAGAGGGAGTGTAAAGTCACCCGTAGGCAGATGGACGAGGAAAGAATGAAGGAAAGAAAGACAGAAGAGGATGGAAGAGAGGAAAGGGCAGACACCCGGCAGCAGCACTACATCGAGTGAGTGGATGGTGAGCGCCCCCACCTACCACAACATGTTATTCATATTCACCTTCATATTCATTCATTATCGTATTCTAGTCATTTTTATTTATCGTGTGAATTTGGCAGGTGTTTTAAATTGGCTCTCGCTCATTCGTGAAAATTTTCGTCACCTTTTCCCAGACAGAGATACTGAAAGCGAGATTTCCTATGAGAGAGAGAGAGAGAGAGAGAGAGAGAGAGAGAGAGAGAGAGAGAGAGAGAGAGAGAGAGAGAGAGGAGGAGGAGGGGGTATAGGTGTATTCTAAAGAGAGTTACATAGAGTTACATAGATACACAGACCTTACGGTCCCTACGAGGTGGTCCGGCCTTACTACTAATATGGCTTAATACTAATACAGTGCATAGGAGCAGGAGAAAAGGATAGCACAGCAGAAGGCTCTCTCCCCCACCCACCAGACCCTCCGGCATTTACCGTACAGGAAACAAGAGAGGAAATAATACCTTGCAGGAATGAAAAACCTAAAGGAATTTTATAGGATCGGCAGAAAGTACAATAATATGGAAAAGGAAAATTTGTGCATACAGCCACATACTTACTCTATGCATGCAATTTTTTTTATTATTTTTTTATATATAAATATACATAAAAGGATGAATACAATGTTTATCTATTATTTATATTCTACAATATTGTCTGTGTCTAATAGACACATGAATGCAGACGCGAATATGCAATAATTGCTCCATCCTAACAAACGATACCAATTGCGTCGAGATACATGTCCAGTCTCTTTTTAAA
>NC_137010.1:56985968-57305968 GCF_032717465.1 Coenobita brevimanus
AATCAAGTGACAGCACAACTTCCGGACCATTAAGCTACATATATTCAGCTGACAGACCGAAGAACGAAGAGAAAATTTACTTCCTCTGGTAAACGAGAGAGAGTTAAAAATACAACGAGGGGGACAGCTTAAACGAAGATGTACTGAACTATCATGTGTAAAAATCTGTTGACAACCTCCCGCCATCACTGTTCTGCCTTCCATTGTTCTCATGCTTCCCTGAACGTTTTGTCGTTGCTTCTCATACTCTATCGTTATGTGCTTTATTGCTGTCACCTAATAACCTTTCATGTTCTCATCTCTCCCTCAATGACATGGTGTATTCTTTCTTTTCATACTCTTTAGGTGCTTCAAACTGATGTCAGATAAAACAAAGGCCCGAATTCTCCCTAACACCTCGTTCAATTTATTTTGCTAACTGCTCCTTACTATTCTCTTCAGTGCCATTTAAAAATATTCAAATACAGTCATACTCATCACAGATAACATACACACTAATATTAACTAGCCGTATCAAAAACTAAATAACTGAGGAAGAGGTATTAGGGAGCTTCTTTAACCCTTACACCGCGGGCATGTTTACCTATGTTTTGCGTGTCCCGCGGGGTTATTCGGGCTCCGACAGACTCTCAAAAAATCTCGTATCTATCTATATACCTAGGCTGCTTCCCCCAAGGAAAGGGAGGTAGCCGAGACAGGACGACTCACTCTCCATTTACTCATCCATTCAAACACATTCATTCGCATCTTAGCCCCAAAGGGGAGAACGGACAGATCCTCACCGCATCACACCGCACAAGGGTCAACTGCGCAATGCAAGCAGTGACATCCGCAGCAGGGCCCGACAGCAGAACTGGTTTACCCCTGCCACATCATAACAGACCCATCCCCTTACCCGCACCTGACCTGACTAGCTGATCAGACCAAATGCGGGAGAATATCCCCTCAGGGCTGCGTCATCACTTATTCATTCACAATTTCTCTCCATTTATTTCTGTCACGCACAGCCACTCTTCCTTGCTCAACAGACATCCCTCTCGCATCCAGCGCTCTCATCACACTGTCCATCCATCCTATTCGTGGTCTTCTCAAAAAATATTTGGACCTCTCAAAAAATATTTGCCAAAAATCAGTTATTAGTCCTAGAATACTAAAATTATATATGCTTATGGCACATACCTTCAGCTTTCTCCTGGGATGTTCGTTGAGCCTTCGTCGATTACCGTAGGACTTGTGGAGACCTCTGAAGTTGGGTAACGAAGTCTCCACTTTACACTTCCCGACAACCCGTAATATGATTACCACAGCCAGATATTAACACTGTAAACACTATATGATTATCAAGTAGTTTGGGATCCATACTCCAAAAAAAAAAACCCACTGTGAAAGCAATGAAAATTACGAGCGCGTATGACCTTCCCACTTGTGCTAGTTCGCTCTTGGTACTCTGTCATTTATTATTCACTTTATATTTCTATTACTATATAACACTTATATATATATATGGAGTTTTTATCCATAAGTTTCCTTCAGTAGTATTAGTTTATTGTCACTGAAGTCATTCAATTTTTCATTCAGTAAAATATGTAGAGAGCCATGGATTCACTTTCACTGTTATAACATCAAGTATTTGTACTCATTTTCTTATATTACTAATTACTTACATTACTACTTACATTTTCTATTGTATTTTCAATATTTACCCTTCTATTTTACTTACACAATGTTATTCACTGTCACTTTCAGTAAGATAAAACTATAATACACTGTTCAATCATATGTACTGAACATCCATTGCTTTCACTTGCTATTTACACATTATTTACACATTATTTTCACATTACTTTCCTTTCCCACTTGCACTTTTAGAACTGCTTCTGGCTGTGGTAATCAAAGAAGCAGGTAACACAGAGGGGAACCTGGCACTCAGCGCACTGCCAAGAGGTGCGTTTGTGCTCATGTTTGCTTCGGGTGGTATGTGCACACACCTGGCACCTGCGGATCGCAGCCTTCCTCTTGCCTGTGGCAGGCATTAGCACCAGTCTGTGCCGATCCATGTACGCCCTCTGCTCAAGTCTGTCGGGAAGTGTTACTGGATGGCGCCTTGGAGTTGCTGCTGTCACCCTACCATATCTTTCCAGCAGCTGCTGAACACAAGTCCTGGTGAACAACCTCAGGGAGAAGGACTTGGATGGGTTGACCTTCATCTTGTACAGGATGAAGGCGTTCAGCATCGTCATGTCTATGAGATACAGAAAAACTTTCCTGTACCACCTAGTATTCTTCCTGAGGCAGTCGATCTCACCAATCATCATGTCGGACTTGTCCACCAGCCGCATGTTGATATTGTAGTCTAACACAGCATCAGGTTTCATCACAGGTTCGCCTGTCCTACGGTCGACCTTCCCACTGTCTATCATTTCCCCCTTATGTACGGTGGTGAGCATGTGCACGACCCTCTTGTCATGCCACCGTATTGCCAGCATCTTCTCAGACTTGCGTAGGTGCACGTCTCCTCGCTGCGAGGTTCCTGCCTTTTGGAATTTAGGGAAGTGGGCACGATTACTTTTGACAGTGCCGCAGGAGCCAATGTCGTGTTCTGAAAGGTATTTGGCAAGTTTCGGTGCTGTATAATAGTTGTCTGTATACAGTACATGATTCCCACCAAAATACTTTTCAAGGAGCACTTTCACTACACAGCCTGAGAAGCCAAGGGGGTGTGTTTTATCCAGATCGACAGTGCGGGCTGAATAAATGACGAAGTCAAGGATGTACCCCGTCTTACAGTCGCACAGTACAAAGAACTTGATTCCAAAGCGATGGCGTTTGCTTGGAATGTACTGCACAAACCGAAGATGTCCTCTGAATAAAACCAAGGATTCGTCAATGACAACCTTCTGAAAGAGGTGGAAGAATGACATAAACTTATCCTTCATTCTGATCAGAATCTCCCGGATCTTCCAGAGTGGGTCGGTTTGGGAAGGTACATTGTTGTCGGCAAAGTGCAGGTTTCCCATGATGTTCCGGAAGCGATCTCTGGCCATGTACTTATTGAAGGTGGGTGAGGGTAGCAAGGGGTCCATGGACCAGTATTCTTCCAACTCATGCTTCTTTGAGTGTGGCATGAGAAGCATGAGAGCGAAGAACACATACAGCTCCTGCACTCCCAGCATGGACCACTGTTGCATCTTGGCTGCACCTGTACCACTTGCAGCACGTTGTGATTCATACCTGTTGGTCTCATCACATATGTGCTGCATGACTTCGTCATCTAGGAAGGCCAAAAGGAAGTCCACACACTCAGCATCATCGTCAAGAGTGAAGGCAGGCTGTACTCCTGAGGAGCTCTCATCAAAATCTAAATGTTCTGGGAGAAAATCGGACCCTTCCGTCCACGCGAAGGCGTCCAGGATTCCCTGTCGTGGCGGTGTAGGGTGGGTGAGGGTGGTGGGTGGCTGTGAGGGAGATTTACCACGTTCAAGGTCACTCACACTGACCCTGAGTTGCCGTACAGCACTAGCAGCCCTTACTCTAGTAGCAACTCTACTTTTACGGGTCAGGGATTTACCTCTTCCTCTACGGCCTGCCTTCACTGTTTATGCTGGTGTGACTCCGACGACGAAGACTCCGGAGATAATTCAACAGAAGAAGAGGAAGAAATGAGTGAAGTGGGGCTTGGGGAACGGGGAGGTGAATCAACTTGGGACTCATGGCGGGCTGGGTCACGCGGGGCCATTGTTCTGGGGCTAACACGCCGCCTTTTCACTCCCTTCCCAAATTCCTTCCCTTGCTGCACTAACGGCTCCTTTCCCTTGGAGCTAGGGATAACTTTGGACACTGAAGCACTCGTACTAGTACTTTCTGGCACGATTTCCTCACCCAGCTCATCACACGAATCCCCCAAAGGATCAAAATCACTATCCATCATCACCACTGACAATTCCGCTAGTTTACGTTCCACTGCAGAGTCACTTAGTCCTTTCCTGCTTCCCTCACGAGTTTTTCCGCGTGTAGAGGTCACAGGGCCCATTGCAATGGGCGCAGAAACGGCAGAAATACCGGGGCGCGAGTGTGACATGTTTTGACCACAGCAGAGGACAAGGAACTAAATGCCGTGGCTTACCTGAGAAGGCAAGGGTTGACAGTGACAATGAGGATGACAGCTGCTAACTTACATGCTAATAAATTATTGGTAGAAAATCTCGGCAATACATAAAGAAACAGTTAGTTCCAGGTGAATGTAAATGTCACTTAGGCTTCTCCCTTCCTTTCTGATATATATTTTTATTACAGAAATAGATTACAAGGCATAATTCAAAAGGGAAATTACCATAGTAATGTAGCGAATGAACGCATGTGAGGTGTTGTCAGGTGATAATTAGCCAATTCCTGGTGTATACCACTATCACTTACCTTATTTTTTTTTTATATATATTATTTTGTATAAAAATAGGACATAGGGCTTATTTCAATGGATGAAATCTGTGGAAAAATCCGGGGGAGATTTGCTTAGCGCAGCGCGGCTGGGGAGGTGAAAGGACAGGGTAATGGAGGGGAGGTAGGGAGGGGAGTCAGGAAGGGGGGAAAATCGCTAAAATGTCAACAATGGATGGGAGTACAGATGAGATTTGGAGTGCTGACTAGTGTTGGACATTGGCAGTACTGATAGATGATACAAGTCACCACTTGAAATCCCAGGATAATTCAAAATAACACAGAATCACAAAAGTGACGCCCCACGGTATGATCCATTGCACCCGAGCATCACGAAAGTAACGTCCCGCGGTTAAGGGGTAACTGAAAGGCATACGGACCTAACACTTTCCATCATTACAATCATTACAATTGGAAGGGAGGTATTGGCCAACTTTTTATTGTTTCACGGTGTTTCTATTTTACCAGACTAACTTGGCCGCTCCCACAATTTGAATATTTATAATCATGGATCCATAAATTCAATAAGCCTTAGTAGGAATGGGTCTCCTTGGTTATGTGTCAAACCGGAGCTTCAAACACAGCACAGCACTACTGGCAGTCAACTGAAGAGGTTAGGAATTGTCAGGTTACAAAAAATGCACTACAGTACACCAGAACTTTGCTTTAATGGACTAAATGGGGGAAACCTGATCCAATAAAGCCGATAATCCATTACATCTGACAGTATCCCCGAGGTGGGATTTCAAGCACATGTTTGAAAATAAATAAGTACAGTAGCACATTCTAGTACTAAAAATGAAAACTCTACCTATTTTACCCTAACTTGACCCACAATTTCACCATTTTGCAGTTATTTCACATCCTTCTCAAAACGCTTCTTCATGAGTAGCACAGTATTACTATAGTCTGTTTTGACAACTCAGCAATCACAATGGGGAGATAACAAGAACAGGCTAGGCTGGAGTAAAATGGGTAGGAAACATACGTATTGTGATCCAGTGCACTCCATTTAAATATGCATTGTGAACCACTGCACCCCATTTAATGGACACTGTTCGTTATAGCCGATGGAAATCTGGTTGCCTTCATGGTGTCCACTAAGCCCACTACCCAGTGTACCAAGGTCTGTTAGGGTCTACTATACGAGATGTGTTCAGAAAGTATCCGAACTTTGACTTTAAAAAATTATATAGCTAACCTGTCGAGTTAAGACACTAATCCCCCTCAAAGTAGGCCCCTTCTGACTTGACACATGTAGGCCAGTGTTCTTTCCACTGCCTGAAGCATTTTTCAAAGCTGATTTTTGGTATCTCCTGCAGGTGCTTCATCGCATTTGTCATGATCTCTTCTCTTGACTCAAATTAGGAGCCCTTTAGTGAAGTGTAGCGCTTGGGGAATAACCAAAAGTTGCACGAAGCCATGTCTGGTGTGTAGGGAGCCTGCTGGACCTGCAGGATGTTGTGCCTGGCCAAAATTCCAGAATCAGTTAAGAAGAATCGACAGGGGCGTTGCCATCGTGCAGCTTCAATTTGCCACTTTCCAAAGGTCTGGTCTCTTCCACCGAACTGTATCACAAAGATGACGGATAACATTGTGGCAGCAATGTTTTTTGCCAGTCTGACCTTCTGGTGCGTATTCGTGATGCACAACACCACGGTAGTCAGAAGAAAAAAAATGTCAACATGCGAATGCAATTCACCTTGCTGCGGACCTGTTGTGCTTTTTTTTTTTTCTTTGGCCATGGCGACCCTGCATGCTTTCACTGGGATGACTGTGCTTTGGTTTCTGGGTCGTAACCTTACACCCGTCTCATCTCCAGTGATGACAGTCTTCAGAAAGTCTGGATGGTGATTTGCACACTCCAACATGTCTTGAGCAACGCTCATCCGAGAGAAGAGATCATGAAGAATGCGATGAAGCGCCTACAAGAGATACTGAAATCCGACTTTGAAAAATGTTTCAAGCAGTGAAAAGAACGCTGGGCTACATGTGGAACATGGACTTTTTTTTTTCCTTTGTTTTTCCTTCCTCCATACATTATTTCGTTAAAAAAAAACAAAAACAAAAACAGAGGGGGCCTGCTTTGAGGGGAATTAGTGTCCTAGCTCAACAGCTACTGTATTTTTTTTTTTTTTGAACCCTATAGTCAGATACTTCCTGGACAGACCTAGCATCACCAAACGAACCACTTTTACCCTTCTCCTCCCAATTCCCCCAGACAACAGACACACAGATCACCATGGCAGATATGCAAGCCTGTGGCCTCTACCACGTCAAGATCACCCCAATCACGCCATCAGGACTGTCCGCACCCACTCTTGATGAGACCGTCCAAACACGTGAAGATGGTAGGTAGAGCACAAAGATGGCCTAATATTTCACTTCTTCGGTATCTTAAAATCTGCTCAACTTTTATTCATCCCTACTTTCCTCTCCCAACTTTTGTTTGTTTCTGTTTTTCCTATCCTTTGTTGTCAAATGAAGTCCTCATTATACAGTACATTAGAGATTCATGCCACAATATTACCCTTTTAATTATGCAACTGGTACTGTGAACTGGGTGAATCCAGCAAAGCAGCTGCTGTGGCATTCAATAAATTCTTATGTATGAGCATACAGACGTTGGGGGAACAGACTTTCTGACCACCACTAGGTGGCGGAGAAAGTCAAGGCACAAATACAGTGGACGAACAGAAGGGAGGAAGGACAGGAGGAAGTAGTCCATACAAGGAGAGTAGAAAGATTGCATGAGGATGGAAAAAAGGCAGATAATGAGAGAGAAGTGGAGGAGCAATTGGGTAAATATGATTTGGATCAGATGGGAGAGGTGGAAGGTGTATGCAAGATATTCATAAAAGAAATCTGTGCAGCATGTGAGGTGGTGTGTGGGGTGAAGAAGACAAGAGGGAGTGTGAGGAACAGCATGGTGGAAAGAGGAGGTGAGACAGGCTGTGCTGCAAAAGAAGAAAGCATACAGTATAGTGAATGGATGGCAAGCAGAGGCGTGGAGGAAGTTGCGAGACGGAAGAGAGAGTTATACTGTATGTAGAGAGGACAAGAGAGGTGAAAAGATTAGTAAGAGAGAGTAAAATGAGCGTGGATGAGGAATTTGGAAGGAATTTAACTCTGTCGTGGTCTTTGGATGCGGATTCGCCTCCAACCTAGAAGTGTCCAACCAACTCTGTAGACGTGAACCGCATCCAAACAAAGAAATATTCACCATAAATCAGAAACTGCGTCTAATGTCTTCATCTGGTATAAACCTGAATGAATTTCCAGTTCGGTGATACTATTTTCACTCATGGGAAAATTCGAAAACGTGACCACAAAAACGCTAAGGAAAAAAATTGATATAAACACTCTAATGCACTCTTTCAACGTATACTCGTCATAACTTTTTTACTTTATGCAATATCACTTCCTTTTTTCTTTCATCTTATTCTAAAAACTCTCAGCTTTCTAACGGTATAAAAACAAATCCGCTAATCCAAATACTTCTGGGTTAAAATGATCTGAAAAGAAAAGAAATCGAGCGCGCAGACTTGGTAAAAACTTTCTTATGTGCTCTTTCACCGTATACTCGTCATAACTTTTTTACTTTATGCAATATGACATCCTTTTTTCTTTCACCTTATTCTACAAAGTCTCAGCTTTCTAACGGTATAAAACAAATCCACTAATCCACATATTTCAAGGTGAAAAAATGATCGGAAAAGAATAAATTTGAGTGCCTGACAAAGAAGGAGGGAGGGAGTGAAAGATAAAATGCAAACTGATAGTGAAGACGGCAGAAAAAGTGAGCAGATGGAGAGAACACGTAAAGGAACTGTTAAACATAGTGAATGAAAGTTATGAGAGTATAAGTGGCTGGGGAATGGCTGGCAGGAGGGAGGTGAGAAAGGAGGAAGAGATCAGTAGGATGCAAGTAGTGGAAGCAATGAAGAAAGTCAAAATGGGGAAAGCCCCAGGAATTGAAAGAGTGTGGTGAAATGATGAAGCATGGGGGAGAGATAGTAGTAAAATGGATATGGAAGATGTGCAGACTTCCTTGGGAGGAAGGTAGAGTCCCGGAGGATTGAAAGTCAGGTATAATTATTCCCTTGTACAAAGGGGAAGGGGAAAAAGAAGTGTGTGGTAATCATAGGGGCATTTGTCTTCTTAGTGAAATAGGAGAAGTATGTGGTAGGATACTTTATGACAGAGTTTGGGAAACAACACAGGAATTAGCTGGAGAAGAACAGGGAGGTTTTAGGATGGCAAGAGGTTGTGTAGATCAGATATTCATTCTTAGATCTTTAGTGGAAAAATTTTTAGAGAAAGGAAAGAGGTTGTATGTGGCCTTCATGGATTTGGAGAAAGCATATGACAGTGGACGGACAAGGAATGCGGAAAGTATTAGGAATATATGGAGTAAATGGGAAGCTGTTGCAGGCTGTGAAGAGTATGTATGAGAGTGCTAAGGCTGCAGTGCGTGTGGATGGTGAACTGAGCGAATTTTTCTATCTGAATGTTGGACTGAAACAGGGATGTGTCATGTCTCGATGGTTGTTCAATCTGCATATGGATGGGGTTATGAGATACAAGGCAGGGCAGTGGATGTTGAAGCCACCCTAATGAGAGAGGGCAGCATTCGGAAACTTCCTGTACTGTTGTTTGCAGATGACACTGTGTTGTTGAGACGAAGGGGAGCTGCAAGGCTTGGTAAATGAGTCTGGGAATGTGTACGAAACGGAATCAAATGTGAATGTAGGAAAGAGTAAAGTTATGGTCTCCAGGAGAAAGGAAGTCACTGAATATACAGTGAGGTTGGATGGTGAGGAAATGGAAAATGTGAGAGCATTTAAGTACATGGGTAGTGTGATGAGTAGGGATGGAAGGGAGGGTGAAGTGCTCGAAAGGTTACAGCAGGGATGAAGTGTTGCTGGTTCTTTGAAAGCAATGATAAGAAATAGGGAAGTGAGCATGAAATAAAAAAAAAAAAAAAAAAAAGGTCATTGCATGACAGTATTGTGACACCAACCCTAACGTATGGAAGCGAAGACCTTCTTGGAAGGACACAAGTTAAGAGTGAGAGCAGTAGAAATGAGTTATTGGAAAGGAGCCTGTGAAGTCACATGGAGAGACAGACTGACAAATGAGGAAGTGAAGGTGCATTGTGGTGTGGAAGTGTATGTGATAGACAGCATTAGGAGAAATCCACTGAGGTGGTTTGGCCATGCGAGGAGGATGGAGAGCGAGAGTCAAACGAGGAGAGTGAATGCGAGTGAGGTGGAGGGGAGGAGAAGAGGGGTAGGTCGAAGATCAGAAGGAGGGATGGAGTGGAGAGGTATATGAGAGAGGAGGATCTCTTGTGTTTGTTCACATTCTCTCATTTTTGGTAAATTTCGTCACTAATGCAGTTCTTTAAGCTGATTCCACATTTGAACATATTCTGAGGGAGTTTTTTTTTTACGTTAGGTTAGGTTAATTGATAATAATAAGAAGGTTAGTTAATATGAGAGAGGAGGTGTGAATTGAAAGCAGGGCTGTGAAATGGCAAGGGACAGGGTGACGTGGAAGAAATTTGTTTATGACCACCTCTTACGGGATTAAGGCGTCTGGCAATAGACAGATAGACAGAATAATAACAGCAAACAATATTTAAGCATAACCACAAAAGATCCAAAAATCTAAGTTATGCCGCTGTAAGCATCGACGGACGTAAGCACTGGTGGTGGATGTGCTCAGTGGCGCTGTCCTGAACGCGGCTGTAACGAGTGGATTTGTCAGGAAAGGAAGGTGGTTTGAGGCTGGCACGCTTCTGTTATGCACCATGGCCGTGTTTATCTATGCATCGGGCAAGATGAATGTTATATTTTATTATTTGTTATTATTATTATTATTATTATTATTATTATCATTAATACTACTACTACTACTATTATTATTATTATTATTATCATTAACCCGTCACGTCCCGAGCTATTTCGCACCTCTGACACCCCACAATCCCGAGGTATTTTCGATTTTTTTTTTTTTTTTGCTAAAACCTCCGCTTTTGGTGAGAAACATCGAAAATTCATAGAGAAATCCCTCACCTGAGGTTTAAAATACTCGATCCAGGTAGGAGTACCTCCTTACCTGACTGGGTTTTCTAACAGGCTAGCACCGAAGATAACGAGTTCGATGGGGGGGGGTAACTATTTCACACAACTCATAAACGATGTTTATTTATTTACTTGGTACGAATTTATATGTAGTATGAAAGTATATTGGTTCTCAAGCAGTAATATAGGCATTATAAGCATTGTTTCACTCACTAACTCATCACCATACCCGACCTTCTTTTGCCACATTACCTGATCATTATTCCTGACTGTTTCTTCTTCTAATGCTATGTAAACTTTGTCCTCCACATTGTCATCGATTGGGGAATCACTCTGGTCCTGAATATCTTTACTGGCCAGGTCACTGGTAACAGGTGAATTGCTGAGACAATGGCATGGGGGGGAGGGGGGAGGTTATGCGGTGTAAGGCATTGTCCCTGCTTGGCATCTTGTAGAGGAATAGAGGAAGGTGTCCCGTGTATACGTACGAAAAATCACGCGCGAAAATTGAAAACTGTGGAAATTAGGGACCTTGCAATTGCATGACGTACCAGCACGTCGCTGGGACTGGCAAATGCAAAATGTTGCAATGTACCCATACGTCGACGGGACGGGGCGCGTTAACTATTCTCACCTAACCTAACTCTTTAACAAATAATCTCTTCCAAAAATTAAGTTTAAAATAAATATGGAATCAGCTTTAAAAATTGTATTAGTGATGAAATAAAAATTAAAATGGGAGAACGTGCACCAAACACAAAAGATCCGAGAGGGGTGTGTGAGCTGGGGGGAAGGCAGTGAAATGGCAGGGGACAGGGCGACATGGAGGCGATTTGTTTGTGGCCACTCCTTATGGGATTATGGCATCTGGCTATAGACAGACAGACAGACAGATACTATACTCCTAGGCCTGTATTCTCGTCGGTTTAGGAAGCTCCCTAACACCTCCTCCTTACCGATTTACTTTTAGAACTGGCTGGTTATTATGCTTTTGTACGTTTTATATGAAGAGCATGGTGATTTTGGATGGATTTATGTAATACAGAAGAGGAGAGTAAGTGCAATTAAAATATAAATCGCTGGAAAAATGGTGCTAGGGAGGCTTTCTGAACCGACGAGAACATGGGTTCTATGCTGAGAGAAACTTGGTATGTTTCTTTGCCTTGTATTTCACCTTCTCTGACTAATATTCCTAAGTTGAGAGGGTCAGAGTGTGTCTCTTGGTTACTATGCATCAGGACGCAACGTGACAAATATACCCCAAATGTGACAGGGATACGAACCCCTTCAAGTAAAGTCATGTTGGATATGTTTTTCTGCTCAAAAAACAGTCAGTTGGGAAAGGATGCCTACAATTGATCATGCTGTACATATATATATATATATATATATATATATATATATATATATATATATATATATCTCAAATAAACGCTTAAGTGGAAACAAGCTCTCACAAGAGGCACAGCGTAGATTCCATGTGAGAACACAGAAGAAAAAAAAAAAGCAGATTTGGACAAGGGAAAGCACACTAAGCAAAGTAAAAACGTTCCCTTGTTTCAAAATAACTTTGGAACTATGTGTATTTTTATGCATGTCTTCTTGCGTATTAATTTCCTTAGCTCTTCATCTTTTGAACAAATATTACATTCCTTTAGCTATTTCTCTGTTTTAACCTGGTACCTTCTTCTCGTGTCTTCAGTGCCAGGTCCCCCCCAGGACGTGGTGGTGGGCCTCATCACGCAGGAGACCATTCAGATGCTTTGGAACGACCCCATCACTAACCCTCTTTGTGTTGACAGGTGAGAGAGAGAGAGAGAATGGGTAAACACAGGGGAAAACATAACGAATAGGCAATCCACGTAAGGTTTAGGCCCCCCAAGCAAACTCATCCATAGTGCACTTTTTCCTTTATGAAACTAAAATCTAGGGGAGCATTCAGAGTCTTTTCTTAGATGAATAAACTGGCAGTAGACAATAAGAATATATTTTAAAATCATGCCATCGTACAGCAGAGGACTAAGTTCATTTCTAACCTCGTCACAAGCAAAGATCTTCCCTCAAAATGAACATAATCATCTAAAGTCACCAGCAGCAGGCTCAAAACGATATGATAACACCCTCCATCATTCCTAACCTCTTCATACCAAAGATCTTCCCTCAAAATGAACATATGCATCTAAAGTCAGCAGCAAGAAAGTCAAAACGAAATGTAAACACCCTCCATCATTCCTAACCTCGTCACTACCAAAGATCTTCCCTCAAAATGAACATAATCACCTAAAGTAAGCAGCAAGAAGGTCAAAACGAAATGTAAACACCTTCCATCATTCCTAACCTCGTCACTACCAAAGATCTTCCCTCAAAATGAACATAAGCATCTAAAGTCAGCAGCAAGAGGCTCAAAACGAAATGTAAACACCATCCATCGCCCACTCCAGATACGTGATAACCTTCGGCGAGACCCATGCCCTTCTGGATGATGTGTCAACCGAGCCAGGCAGTTTGCGCGTGAGTGGCTACCAGAATGAAGCCACCATCAGTCCACTCAGCCCCTGCACCAACTACACCATCGACATCCGCTCCCAGAATTCCGCTGAGTTGAGTAGTGAGCCGGTGACTAGCTACGCCGCCACTGCTGACACTGGTAAGGAAGATGAGAGAGAGAGAGAATTACCACCTACCTTGTATAAAACCACCTCTACGACTGGCAGGTGATGGTGAAGTGGTTTAATAAATGATCTGCTGTTGGAAAGGATATGTGTATGTGATTCCAGACTATGGCAGGGAATAGTCTGATAGTTTGAATTTCTTTTTACTAACCTTTACTGATCTTTCATAAGACCTACTGACATCATAAAAATATCATGGCCAATACGATCACCTGCCACAGCTTCCAGGACACTACACTGGCTTCTGGCATCATTCAGCTAAGGTTTCAGTCCACCATTTGTGCGTTAGTAGGTCAAATGAAAGCCTTGAGTAGCAGCTAAGGAAGGTAGCTGTGTAAACCTCAGTGATGCAGGGGTCTTGTGTCTCAGGATTGTGCCTTTTTTAATACCATCACACCAGGCCTGAATGAAAAAGTCCTGGTATGTACTGAAAATGAGCAGTGGGTATTATAGTCGCGGTGCCCGACTCTGAGGTTGTTATTATTGTGCCCTGGCAGCCTACCATGCAAAAGTGCGTCTGATTTTGTGTATAATATGAGACGCATGTGATTAGTGTATAATATGTTCGTGTACAATATATTCGTGTATAATAATATGATTCGTGTATAATATGACAGGAAATCGGACGCACTTTTGAATGGTAGGTTGCCAGGGTACGATAATAACAACCTCAGAGTCGTGCCCCGCGACTATAGTGACAACGATACACAGAAAAAAAGATGCAATAGAATTACAATGATGCTGATGATAATTTGATATAATTTTTTACAGAGCCCCTGCCACCACCTTATGTAATCGTGGACCCTGAGGACTCCGACTCTATCCTGGTGATCTGGGGTGATAATGAGGATGACAAGTGTGCCGGGGACTTCGTCATCTGCTGGAACGACGGCTTCCATCCCTATGAGACATGCGAGGAAGTGGACGGCGGCGGAGACAACAGCTTCATCATCACGGACCTTCTGCCCTGTACTGACTATAACGTGATCATCAATGTGGTGTCGCCTGGAGGAACCAACTACAGTGACCCCACCACCAATCACACCTCAACTGAAGACGTCGGTGAGTCATTCCTCTCTCGAGTCTTTAGTGTTTAAGTCTTAGGCCTGTTATCTGGTGGGCTAAGGCTTTCTAGCACGTTTCATAATCATTTATCATGCTTACTACATCTTACTTTTCTTGTGCGTACTTTAATGTCACTTTAATACCGACCTGCACTACTTAACACCATGCAAGGGAATATTCAAGCGCCATACGCAGAAAGACACTCCTGAGGAAAGGGTGCAAAGAAGCCTGTTTAGCCACCAAGAAAACAGGTCATAATTTCTTTGGCTATGGAGGCTATCTACCACCTGTTTACAATGTGATTTATTTTACATACTGCAGTTTACTACGCTCATTTTGTTACATATATTTCATTTTAAATCTGACACTAGCAGAATTGAGTCTGACGAGGTGAAAATAAAAGCCACCTTCATATTACTCCCTGTGAGGTTATTGTATAATGTACTCTTGTCATGTCTCTCGTGAAATTCAGCTCTGCTCTTCAGTTGCTAGATAGGTAGTTGGCTACCATCAACCCTAAAAGGTACTTCAGTACAAATTATATGTGACTACAACTTGGAAGGTAGACACAATCAGCACTATTAGTTAGATAACTCAGCTGCAGGTACACAGCAATAAAGTCCAAGCTTAGATTCTCATGCATAAAGGTTTTATTACACAGCACCCGGTCCGGTGTTGAACCTGCAGGTGACTGACGTATCCATCGACCAAATCACCATCACCTTTGATGCCCCGGAGACAGACCCTCAGTGCGTCAAGGAGTACGACATCAACATCATTGATGAGGACCAAGAGAAATTACTGGATGGAGCAGGTATTGCAGAGTTTTCATCAAGAACCATTACGGATAGCATCTCTGGTCTGGAGTCCTGCACGAAGTACCTGATCCGTGTCAGCGCTGTGAGTCCCACAGGGAAAAGGTCTCCCTGGGAGGACGTACGAGACACAACAGACGGCGACGTACCCTCTGCCCCTCAGGAGCTGGGGGTCAATGCCTACGACGGGTCCTCCATCACAGTCCAGTGGTTCCAGCCAGCTGAAAACTCCCGATGTGTGACTGAGTTCGAACTCTCCTGGAGCGGCCCCACCAATGGTACCGAGACCATCGACAACGAGGGGTCCTTCAAGATGACCTACCAAATAGATGGACTCCAGGCCTGTAGCGAATATACCATCACTCTATATGCCGCGGCGAAAGACGGTGACGGTTCTTTCGACACTGTGACTCAAGAAACTACCTGCTGAGTGTTGCATTAACGGAACATGGAAGCTGCAAGGTTTCCATAGTACTGAATCCCATGTAGTCACTGATGTAATGGAAAGTCAGTGTTGTTGTAAACCTCTTCCACCTATGATTCACCTCCGCTTTCTCTCTTATAAAGTTCCTGCATTTTGAGCTCTAAACTAACGTACCTCAAGATTTAATATCACAAATACAACAAAATATACTTAGTACCTCTGTCTCTCTCTCTCTCTGTCTCTCTCTCTCTCATTTAAATAAGATAAGAATGTGTTGTTCCATTTTTGTCTTGATCTATGTTATTGTTAAGCGATGCTTTAGAATCTTTAAATACAGTATATTTTATAGAAACAGCATTCCATTTTTATTTATTCCTGAATCTTTGAGAAATAATTTCAACAAAAACAAGTTCAGTGAAAACTAGAATGGCACTCAGTAGAGCGCATACCTCCGCCAAGGCCCAACATGCAGTTCCTTTTAATTCAGTCAAGTCTATCCAATATAGAAAAAGACCACCCCCTATAGGAGCACATTTAAATCCGCTAGATCCGGAATTTTACATGGATTCGCGCTAAACTGTACACAATCGTAGATGCCAACATTCTAAATGTGCCGATTTTTTCATCAAGATCCACGCAATATTCACTGAAAATTTTACGAAAATGTCGAAAACCGCCCCATCTCGCAATGTTAAAGAAAGTGGAAAAAAAATTCCCGAATCCGCACCTTTATACGGATCCGTACCAAAATTTAATGGAGTCTATTCTGGGTCAAGGCCCATTCTTCTACCAAGTTTCGTGGAAATCCGTCCAGTAGTTTTTGTGTAACCTTGCTCACAAACCAACCAACCAACAAACAAACAAACGGACAGGGGTAAATACAGAGGTAATTACGAGACAGCAAATTACGATAATGTAACAAAGAGGCAATCCTTAGCTGAATAAAACCTTCCAGCAATAGGATTAATACAAATAAGTAAATAAATAATAAACTACTGAATCATGAGTTTCTTTAACCTGGATTATGATTTTTCTCCAAACGTTAAAAGAAAAATCTAGGCAAGGCAAAAAATAAATAAGTACATAAATAAATAAAAATGCAGCTACAAATGGAATATATTTTAAACCTTTTGGTAAAAATTCTTTCGAGCTGAATGAACAACTTTAAGATTCAGACATACTTTTCCCGCGTATTATACCATGACAAAGATTCCAGAACAAAGCAAGTGTAAGATGAACGGAATCGAAGCCCACAACTGCAGCACAAATTTCAGGTTTAAGACATTCATACCATTACCTTGGCCTAAAATTGCCATCTCTCCATTCTGAATACTGAACTGTACCTGACCTAAAAGTACCATTTCTCCTACTGCACTGTACCTGACCTAAAAGTACCATTTCTCCTACTGAACTGTACCTGGCCTAAAAGTACCATTTCTCCTACTGAACTGTACCTGGCCTAAAAGTACCATCTCTCCTGAATTGTACCTGGCCTAAAAGTACCATTTCTCCTGAATTGTACCTGACCTAAAAGTACCATCTCTCCTGAATTGTACCTGACCTAAAAGTACCATTTCTCCTACTGAACTGTACCTGACCTAAAAGTACCATTTCTCCTACTGAACTGTACCTGACCTAAAAGTACCATTTCTCCTACTGAACTGTACCTGACCTAAAAGTACCATTTCTCCTACTGAACTGTACCTGACCTAAAAGTACCATTTCTCCTACTGAACTGTACCTGACCTAAAAGTACCATTTCTCCTACTGAACTGTACCTGACCTAAAAGTACCATTTCTCCTACTGAACTGTACCTGACCTAAAAGTACCATTTCTCCTACTGAACTGTACCTGGCCTAAAAGTACCATTTCTCCTACTGAACTGTACCTGACCTAAAAGTACCATTTCTCCTACTGAATTGTACCTGGCCTAAAAGTACCATTTCTCCTACTGAACTGTACCTGACCTAAAAGTACCATCTCTCCATCCTGAACGCTGAACTGTACCAAGGGATTAACACAAGAATATGGTGCCTGTCACGAAGAAGTGCTATGGAAGGAATGTAGAGTGGTGTCGCAGTATTAACACCAGTTGTCAGAGAGAGAGAGAGAGAGAGAGAGAGAGACCGTCCTGGTATCCACGTGAAGGGCGACCCTTGGTGGTTCCACCGTCTCTAACACGTGGCTGGGGTGAACATATGTTACGCGCAAAAAATCATGCCTTTCTGGATAAAAGCCTTGTGCGCAACGACTCTGGCTACAACCACGGGGGTCCGATCCCCCGTTTGGCACGAGTGAAGCTTACCGCAGTGCAAAAATTCGTGTTGTTAGGTATATATATATATATATATATATATATATATATATATATATAGCCCTGCCTAACAGCTTGTGGTGGGACACCTGGAGGTCACTGTCCCCGTGGGGGGCCGCCTTTAGGGGTCTCACCCTTCCAAACACCTAGTCTGGGAGGAGGGCTAACACTGAGCAAAATTTCGTTTTCCCACCACTCCTGACATAAAGACTGGCCCCCATCCTTCAAGGAAATACAGTTTCTCAGTGAGTGAGAGGGGGAGAGGAAGCGACAAAGATAAGCACCAACACTCTATGTGACCGCCCCAGTGGGTGTGACAAAAATCTGTCCCAAGTTAGGGCGAAGACATTATAATTCTCCCTGCTGCCATATACCACAACAAATTACAGGCTACTTACATTTGCCAACACCAGAACAGCCCATCTTCAAACCCATGTCTCCTGCAACCAGAAAGAGAAAGACGTTACGAGTGCCCGACAAAAGCAGAAGCATTACACGCTTTTTACTCTAATCTGGCCTAAAATTGCCATCGCTCCATCTTGAATTCTACGTTGTTACAAGAGATTAACAGCGGAATATGATGCCAGACATGAAGAAATTATATGGAAAGAATGCTATAATTTCCATCTCTCCATCTTGAATTCTACTTTGTTACAAGAGATTAGCAGTAGAATATGATGCCAGGAAGTGCTATGGAAAGAATGGTAAAATTGCCATCTCTCCGTCTTGAATTCTACGTTGTTACAAGAGATTACCAGTAGAATATGATGCCAGATATGAAGAGGTGCTGTGCAAAGAATGCAGTGCCACATTACACTTTTCTGCCAATAATAAATAAGCGACAAAACAATGAAAATCTGGGCCAAGTTAGTGTAAAAACGGTATGGTATCTTACTCTTGCTGCTACCACACTGTACACAACAAGCTTAGAACACAAGATGCATTTTTCAGTACCAGCACAGTTCACCTTCCCTCCAAGTTCTGTATAGTCACGGCGCACGACTCTGAGGTTGACATTATCGTACCCTGGCAACCTACCTTTCAACAGTGCGTCCGATTTCGTATCATGTTATACATTAATCATATTATAAACACATATATTATACACGAATATTATTATGCACGAATATATTATACACGAATCCCACGCGTAACATATTGTACACGAAATCAGAAGCAATGTTGATGGGTAGGTTGCCAGGGTACGATAATGACAACCTCAGAGTCGTGCGCCGTGACTATAGTGTGGGTAGACTCTTGGAGTGAGTGAGTGAGTGATAAAGGTTTGGCACAAAGGCCAGGCACTAGGACCGATGTGGTCATTCAGCGCCTAATAACTAAAAAGAAAAAGAAAAACTGAAATAAAGAGACAACACCATATAATCTATAAGTTAAATGTCGTAAAGTATATCACATTCTGATAATAATTTCGCAACCTTAAAAATATCTGCAGAAATACCCAATATGTCGGAGACACTGCGGGTATCAAAACCCACAGTGCCCCAGAGAATATGAAATTTCCTGCAGTGAACTAAAACATGTTCCACCGTCACAGGGACGTGACAAGCCTCACAAAAGGGAGCGTCTCCGCCAGATAAAATGTGGCGGTGTGTTAACCGTGTATGACCTATACGAAGTCTGGTCAGAACAACATCCAAGCGCCTGCTCGGGGTGCTGTCCGACACCGGCCAAACCTGCACAGAAGGATGTATTGCTTTCAATTTATTGTTTGTAACAGTGGGGGATGACCACCTCTCCTGCCACTTCCTCCTGATAAAAACTGATATATGTCGCCTAAGATCGGCAAAAGGGACAGGAAAGTTGCCTAGAGTGCCATGAACGGCTTCCTTAGCTGCGACATCTGCCTCTTCGTTGCCTGACAAACCTACGTGAGCAGGAATCCAGCAAAATTGAAGTCTTTTGCGACGGGAAGCTAAATGATACAGCCACTCCTGAATTTGCTGGACCAAAGGGTGATTGCTGGAAAAATTCTGAATGGCTGTAAGGGCACTCAGTGAGTCAGAGTATAGGGTAAACTGGCTGTCCCTACTGTCATAAGCTAGTTTTAATGCATGGACAATAGCATGAAGCTCAGAGGTAAAAACTGAAGCGGCACCATGGAGTCTCGCCTGATGCACAGTTTCCTCAAGGATTACTGCGCATCCAACGCCAAAATCCAATTTTGACCCATCTGTGTAAATTTTAGTGGTTAAAGCATGAATCTGAGAATGTTCAAGAAACAGGGCTTTAACTTCAGCTGAACATCTCGAATGCTTAGTACAGGCCGGTTTGCAAACATGGGCCTCTGGAATAATCCAAGGAGGAATCGGAGTGTAATGCTAGGTGAAATTAGGCTCGACTTCTCGTTCCTATTTCACCTAACGTGGAGCGGGGTCCTCTTTCGAGACCGGAGCTAGTGCAATAAAAAGAGGCAGGACACAAAAAGTCTAGGCAACAACCTTTACACGTATATTACCACAATCAGACACAGGACAAATCAGCAGATATTACAGCACAATACATAGCAATATAAAACCTTATCTAGGATATGTGTATCTCGCAGGTTACTTGCTTCTCTGATAATAATGACAACAATATCAACCCTAGTGTATCAGGAGTGCAATAAATATAGGCGCGCACGAGGGCGCGGGAGAGGTGTTGAATCTCACGAGGAGGAGATAGGGGAGCTGCGGGGAGTGACTTGTGACGGCTAGGGGAAAGTTATGGTAATACTGGAAGGCGGCAGATATTAGCCGTGAAGTTTATATGGTTTCCACTAGCCAAGGGACTTTGGTAATTGATTTTATTCTTGATTCACACTTACTCGGGATATTGGAGTGAGAGAGGGTGATAAACAAGATTTATGGGTAGCGTGGGGGAGGGAGAGAATACCATTAATACTTCCTTTCACAATATTCCTTCACAGTAATGGGGGTATGTCATTATAGGGGAATCTCCAGGCGGCACAGGCTTACTAATTGTATAACAGGGATGTCACTCATAAATATAGTCAATCAGATCTTGTTCCACACACTCGTCCTTTAACTTCTCACTGTGATATTTACCCCGAAATTCACTATATGAAATCACTGCACAATACTTACATTAGGGGAAATCACACTTAACCTAAATCACTCGTGCTACAATATCACACGTATTCATCAGAAGGATAGGCAGGAACATGTCGTCGGCGATCCTGTCGGGCTAGGGGCACCGCCAATGCAAGGCGTGCCGAGAGGGCACGGGATAACTCGTAAGGGCGTCCTCTCGCATCCTGGGCTTCCCGTGGCTTCCGGGCTTGGCTCAGGCGTGTGGCCCTCGGGACTGGGGCCGAATAGCTCCAGGAACCTCTGTGATAAGTCCCGGCCTTTTGTGAGGGCCTTACGGCGTCGTGGGGGCGTAGGGAGATCACGCCCGGGTGTCCTGGGGAGAACCGAGAGAGACTGTGGGCTGCGGTCTCCAGCGTCTAGGGGCGCCGACGGGGGAGGGCTGCGGCAGCGACTTCCACTGGGGTCCGTCAAGTGCGTCTGCTCTAGAGCCAGGCATAGGGAACAGAGACCAGGGAAGGCTGTGAGGCCTGTCTGGGTCACTCTGGGACAGGAAGCCTGGGCCCTAGTCTCCTGCTGTAGGGACGTCTCTCTCCTTACCTCTCTCTGCACACCCTCAGAGCGACCGTAGATCATCTCACAAGGAAGGGAGCGACAATAGGTCATCTCTACCAAGACACTCTCGGAGCGACCATAGATCGTCTCACGAGGATGGGAGCGACCATAGATTGTCTCTACCAGAGCACTTTCGGAGCGACCATAGATCGTCTCACGAGGATGGGAGTGACCATAGATCGTCTCTACCGGATCACTTTTGGAGCGACCATAGATCGTCTCTACCGGAGCACTTTCGGAGCAACCATGGATCGTCTCACGAGGATGGGAGCGACCATAGATCGTCTCTATCGGAGCACTTTCGGAGCGACCATGGATCGTCTCACGAGGATGGGAGCGACCATAGATCGTCTCTACCGGAACACTTTCGGAGCGACCATAGATCGTCTCACGAGGATGGGAGCAACCATAGATCGTCTCACGAGGATGGGAGCGACTATAGATCGTCTCTACCGGAGTACTTTCGGAGCGACCATGGATCGTCTCACGAGGATGGGAGCGACCATAGATCGTCTCTATCGGAGCACTTTCGGAGCGACCATGGATCGTCTCACGAGGATGGGAGCGACCATAGATCGTCTCTACCGGAACACTTTCGGAGCGACCATAGATCGTCTCACGAGGATGGGAGCAACCATAGATCGTCTCACGAGGATGGGAGCGACCATAGATCGTCTCTACCAGAGGGGCGCCGTCTGGAGTGTCTTTTACAACTCCACCCCTAGCTGACTCAACAATTCCACTCCGTGAAGGTAGTGTCCTTCTCCTACGGTGGCGACGGCGTGGTGGCTGCATGACACAGGGGTGCACGGCCCGGGCTGACATATGTCGCTGTTGCTGGGAGTGGTGGTGACTGGTGGCGGCTACCCTGTGGGGTCCGTGTGGGGGTGTCGGTACATCCTCGGGCATACTGAGCTGTGTTTGGTTTGCCCTGTCGTCAAGGGTACTATGGTATATTTTGGAGGCACTGTTCTTTAAGTCACGCGTTTTACAGAGAATAAGAAATTTGCCGTACCTGGACTTTGTGGAAGAAGGTGTCCTGTAAAAACCTATGCATACGGATATGAAGAGGCCTTGGAAAACTCTTACGTTCCTCATACTTCCGTGCCAGACGAAAGTCCTTCATCAGACGGTAAACAGGGTTAGACAGGGAAGTCTGAGTCTTAAACATTAGCCGCGAACGAAGGTCCACTCTGCGAAGATCCAAGGTTAGCTCACCCCCCATAATGTACAGACTCTCTGCAGGGGAAGTGCGGAAGGCACCCGTGCAGATTCTCATTGTTGAGTTATGAATAGGGTCTAAAAGCTTGGCCGCTAAGGAGTATATCTGGCAACCATACTCCAATTTGGAACGACATAGGGCATCATATAGTCGGAGAAGTGCTGGTCTGTCAGCACCCCAAAACTTCCCACTAAGAACCTTAAGGATATCTAGAGACCGTGTAACAGTGGCCTTTAACTGTAGAATATGGTCTTTCCAAGTAAGTCTACTGTCCAGAGTAAGCCCCAAGAAACGCACCTTATCTTCATAGGGCAAGATGTTATCTCCCAGGAGTAGGTGAGGAACTGCTGCTGAATTCCTCCTCGAGAACTTGATTGCCACGGTTTTCTGGGGAGAGAAGCGAAAGCCCCACTCCTCAGCCCACATTTGTGCTGCATTGATGGCATTTTGCAACCGCAGTCTTGCAGTATTAGGGTCGGCTGCAGTACAGTATATGGCAAAGTCATGAACAAAGAGTGAACTCTGGATCACAGCTTCATTCTCAACTCTTTCGGCTACTCCATTGATGGCCATGATGAAACATGTGACACTTAAAACGCTGCCTTGGGGTACCCCTCGGGTTGCAGAGTTAGACTCTTGGAACTGGGATTAGACAAACAGGGGCGGATCCAGGAATATATTTAAGGTGTTGTCCAAATCATTTTCCAGAGTAATGAGGGTTTGGTATCCCCCCAAGTCTATCTATCTATCTATTGACAGACGCCTTAATCCTGTAAGGGGTGGCCACAAACAAATCGCCTCCATGTCGCCCTGTCCCCTGCCATTTCATTGCCCTGCTCCCAGCTCACATCCCCCTCTCTCTTATATCTCTCCACTCCATCCGTCCAACTCATCCTTGGCCTACCCCTCCCTCTCCCCTCCTCCACCTCACTCACATACACCCTCTAAGTCAACTCAGTAACAGCTGCCAGAAAGGACGGTAAAAGATGTGTTTCTATAAATAATACACTGAGTTGGTTTGGCCAATAAGAGAGGATGGAGAACGAGAGACTAACGAGGAGAGTATGTATTATATGCACACTACTGGATACTACGTTAGTGTGATAAACCAGGGGTGTTGGCAGGGTGGTATGGACAACACCCCTGGATCCGCCCATAAAGAAGAATGGACATTGAGAGAAAGAGGTTTTGATTTCACCTATTGACAGCACCAGGCTCATAACTCTTCCAACCACAGCACGTCATTTTTAGCTGCCACACATGAAGGTCACTCCCCTGGCAGAACTGGACTTACTGACGGCTGTATCTTACACCCACATTAACCCCTTCTCTACCACAGTGTTCTCTTGCTTTACAAAACTCTTTAACCGAAGCAGATTATAAAATATACCTCATCATATGGAAGAAGTTAACGCCTTACCTACAGGGATTGTGCGTCACCTTTTTACTGTCCATGTCGAAATACTGTGCCTTTCAAACAACACTTTTATCCTGATGAAACGGTAAAATACATAAAATAATATTAATAATAATAATAATAACGATAAATAATAATAATAACATAAATAATAAAAATGCCCGTTCTTACCATACATCGGCATTTTCCTGGCACTTACATTTAGCACTTACCGCTTAGTTAGTAGAAACTGCTAATTGGTATAAAATGGACTAGATCCGTTATAATAGCCACCATGAGTGCAAGGTCATTGTGTAATAATCATGTATGCATCACCATTAACTTTGCTTAAAATTTTCAAGTTGTATTAATTCAGATAAACATGTAAATATACTATTCATCGTTGTGAAAGTATTACGTCGGGCTTTTAACTGGTAAAACACACAATTCTTCTTAAACACACACACACACACACACACACACACACACACTCGCTGGTGCAGTGGTAACGCTCTCGCTTGCCATCTGGTAGACGGGAGTTCGCGCCTCGCTCAGGTTGCGAAAAGTTTCACTGACGAAGTGGGTGGTTACTGTCCCCCTGGAGCAAGGGGACGGGTGTGTGCGTGTGTGAAGGTCACAGCCTTACCCTTAGATCGGACTATATGAGCTCTCAGCTCCCTTCCGGGAGGGTAAAAAGCTGACGATCACGACCATCAGGTGATCCTGACCGACCCGGTGAATTACACACACACACTGAAAAGAACATGCAACTGTCTACAAAATCATCACAAGTTTCTATTAGTGTTTACATCACCTATTTCTTATACGTAACTTTTATCTCATCATCCCCTAGTATACAAAAATGTCTATCTATCTATCTATCTTTCTATCTATAGCCCGACGCCCTAATCCCGCAAAGGGTGGCCGCAGACAAAATGCCTCCAGGTCGCTCTGTCACCCACCATTTGACTGCCCTCCCCCCAAACTCACTCCCAACTCCCTCATATGAAATAATCCAGTCAGCAAACGACACACATGAGCTCTCTCTCTGTTGACCAGGGAGAGATGGAAAATAAATGTGAAAACTTAGGAGGCAGTTTGAGGCAAGATATCCAGCCAAAAACACGAACCATTGACTTTCAGCGAGCGGTAAGGAACCAAAACAAACCTCTATGTTCTCCAGCAGGCCACTCCTTCCCACCTGCGTCCATATCTATACACTTTTTGGCATGGAGAGGTTAATGTAATATTTTTTTGCACCACTGTCACTCATTTTTTACTTACTGTACACCACTCATTTTTTACTTTCAACTGAAACACACACACACACACACACACACACACACAAAGTTAGTCAGAGATTCAGTAAATATAAACAAATCTATAGTAATCACTGGTATAGAAGAGGAAGAAGTAAAAAACAAGATCACAAGAGACAAAAAGGAGATGGCAAATGTAATGAGCTTACTGAAAGAAGTATCAGAGGAAATCTGTAGTAAAGACATAGAGGAACACAAAAGGTTAGGGAAATATGAGAAAAGCAAGACAAGACCTCTAAAGGTGACTTTCCAGAGTGTAAACACTGTGGAAGAGATACTAAAAAATGCAAAGAATCTTATGGAAAAAGAAGTGTTCTAAAATGTATGGATAAAAAGATGCCTAACACAAGAGGAACTGGAATTACTGAAAGAGAAAAGGGAGGAAGCAAAAACAAAAAATGAGGGAAGATCAGAAGAGGAGAAGAATTTTTTTTACAAAGTAATAGGATTGCAGGTACGAAAGTGGTACACAAACAGGATGGAAGAAAAAGGAGGAAGGTAGTAGAACCATGTCATGACAAGTATATAAACAAGATGATAAAGTTGATGTACTCAAATGTGGATGGAATGGTATCTAAATTACTAGAGATGAATGATTATGTCAGAGAAAATGAACCACAAATAATATGCCTAACTGAAACAAAATTAACACTAAGGATATCCAATGACATACTAAACTTAGAGGAATACAATATATGGAGAAGAGACAGAAATTTAAAAAAAGGAGGAGGAATTATAATATTAACTAAGAAAAATCTAAAAGTCAAGGAAATAAAACTAGATATACCATCACAAGTAGAACTGATTGCAGTAGAGATCAACACATCTGAAGGTAAAGTAATTGTAGCCAATTTGTACATGCCACCCAGATCAAACACATGGGAAAGAGATGAATATGAGGACCTGGCAGAGAGTACAATTCAGAGTTTAAGATCATTACTACATAAAATGGAAGAGAAATCAGAAAGAATTATACTAACTGGGATTTCAATACAAATATAAATTGGAATACTCTAGATATAATTAGCCAAGAAAGCTGTTGGGACCAAAAGCTCCTGGATCTCGTACAAGAGTTCTTCCGAACGCAACATGTGAGGGAAACCACCAGAAAAAGAGGACTTGATTTACCTTCAGTGGTAGATCAAATATTTACTAGGCAAGAAAATGATATTGACAGTTTAATATATCACCCTCCACTCGGCAAAAGCGATCATGCAGTACTAAATTATAACTTCAGGATAGCATATGACATAGTAAACAGCAATGACAGTTACAAAAAGAGCCTAAACTATAAAAAGGGAAATTATCAAGACCTAAAGAAGTATTTCTTAGAAGTTGATTGGGAAAATGAGCTTAGAGGACAAGATTTAAATGCTGAATATAAAAAATTCTGTGAATTTTATGAAATAGGAGTCCAGAAGTACATCCCACAGCACAAAGAAGCAGATAAGAAAATACAGAAATGGTTCAATACAGAATGTAAAAAATCAAAAGAAAGAAGAGATTTGTTGTGGAATAGATACAGAAGACATAATAGTGAAAGGGCGTATAATAATTACAAACAGGGAAGAAGCAAAACCAAAGTAAAAGATATAATACAATCAATTACGGACGAGGGAATCACTTATACACAAGAGAAAGATATTTGTGAAGCACTAAATAAGAATTTCCAATTAGTTTTTACAGAAGAAAATTTTTTTTAGAGGGACTATGTGGAACATGCATGTCCACACATACTACAAGATATACAAATGGCAGAAAAAGTAATACAGGAGGAGTTAAGTAGATTAGACAGAGGAAAAGCAAGTGGTCCTGATGAAATTTCATGTTGGGTACTACGAGAATGTGCAAAGGAGTTAAGTAAACCATTATTTTTAACTTTCAAGAAATCCTTGAGTCAAGGTAAACTACCTGATATTTGGAAAAAAGCAAATATTGTCCCCTTACTCAAGAAAGGAAATAGACAAAATCCACTCAACTACCGACCAGTATCACTGACCAGTGTTGTAAGCAAGGTATTAGAAAAGCTTATAAGAAAAGCTTGGGTAAATCATCTAGAAGAACACAGTATGATAACAGAAAGACAGTTTGGTTTCAGAAAAGGAAAATCATGTGTTACTAATCTGTTGAGCTACTATGACAGAGTAACAAACACAATACAGGAAAGGGAAGGATGGGTGGACAGTATCTGTTTAGATTTCAAGAAAGCTTTTGACACAGTACCACACCAAAGACTTTTATGGAAACTGTATCATCAAGGAGGAATTCGAGGCAAACTGTTTTGTTGGATGAAAGACTTTCTCATAAAAAGAGAAATGAGAACAGAACTAAGAGGAAACTACTCATCATGGAAAGAAGTGACTAGTGGAGTACCACAGGGTTCAGCACTGGCACCAATCATGTTTTTAGTGTATATAAATGATATAAACAGTAACACTGGAAATGAGAGCTATCTGAATATGTTTGCAGATGATGCAAAAATACAAAGGAGAATTACTAACACAGACTCTTGTTAAGAGCTACAAGAAGAATTAAATAAACTTCATGAATGGAGTAGTACATGGCAAATGGAATTCAATGTGGACAAGTGTCATGTAATCAAGTTTGGTAAAAGTGGAAAAAGACCTGAGTGGGATTATAAGTTAGGAAATAAAACCCTATACACATCAGAAAGAGAGAAAGACCTAGGTGTGATTATCAATAACAGACTATCTCCGGCTGACCACATCAGCGAGAAGGTACGGAACATGTATACACTGCTTGCAAATATGAGAATAGCATTCACATACATAAATGAAGACATGCTAAGAAGGATAATAACATCATTCATTAGACCAACCCTGGGAATATGCATCAGTAGTCTGGAGTCCTCATCTCAAAAAGCACATAGACAAGATTGAAAAAGTTCAAAGGGCCGCTACAAGATGGATACCAAGTTTAAGGGACCTAAGCTATGAAGAAAGACTAAATAAACTGAATCTACCAACACTACAGGAGAGAAGGAAAAGAGGTGACATGATAATGCTATATAAGTGCATATCAAAGAAGCAGAAAATAGACATAAATGATTACTTAACATATGGAGAAGCATCAGCAAGAGGACACAGCAAAAAACTGCATAAGAAGAGAGGTGATAAAGACGTAAGGAAATTCAGTTTCCCAAACAGAGCAATTGATCAATGGAATGCACTACCGAATGAAATAGTGTGTGCCAAAACAGTTCACAAATTTAAGGATATGTACGATAAATATGGTTTAAGACACGGGACAGTACGAGCATGACTCATTCCTGTAAAGATACAATTAGGTAAGAATTAGGTAAGAACACACACACACACACACACACACAACAGGTACTAAGAAATTAAAGCCATATTTGTCGTCCTTTTTCTATTTTTGATTTTTATTATTTTTTTAATTTGATGTGGGGGGGGGTTGGTCCTACCAAAATTCATGGTTGGAAAACTGTATATAGTGGAAGACGTTTGGAGTACATACTCTCTCTCTCTCTCCTTCTCTTCATGTCTTACTAGTCTACTTGATTTTTTCAGTGACATTATCAACATGTACGACAGCACTAAAGCAGCCGATGTCTTTTATCTTGATTTCAAAAAAAGCATTTGATAAAGTTGCACATATTGCACTTGTCGAAAACCTGCGCGTCTGTGTCATGTTATAAATGGAGTACCACAAGGCTGTTTTGGGTCCTATGTTGTTCTTGATTTATACAGACGACACTGATGAAGGCGTGTTTTGTAAAATACCAACATTTGCTGATGATACGAAGATTGTTAATAGAATGAATACCCCAGAACAACGGACACTGATCCAAAGGAATCTTGCTAAATTGCTTAACTGGGCCGAAAAATGGCAAATGGATTTTAATATTGATAAATGCAAAGTTCTAAATATTGAGAGTAAAAATGAAAAATTTAGTTATACAATGAATCATTCTCTTCTCATGAATGTAAATCATGAAACGGATGTAGGAATAATTGTAACGGATGATCTGAAGCCAAGTAAATAGTGCCCAGAGGCAATAAAGAAAGCTAACAAACTCCAGTAGTTGGATTTATAGGCAGATCATTTGAGTTCAGATATGAAAAGATAATTCCTACCCTGTACATTTCCTTAGTATGTCCATATCTAGAGTACTGTGTGCAATTTTGGTCACCGTATTACAGGAAAGTTACAAAGAAATTAGACTGCAGCGACGAGTCACAAAAATGACACCCAGACTGAGGAACAAACCATAGGAGGATCTATTAAATAAGGCAGTGTTATGTAACCCATCAGAGCGCAGACTACGAGAGGATCTGATTCACGTATTCAAGATTATTAAAGGAATCAATAATATGGATGTTGACGCTACTTTGCAATTGATCGTCCAAACTCTACTGAGGTAATGGGTATTGGAGAGCAGTTGCAGTCTAATGAAGCAAAGTATTTTTTTTTTTTTTTTAATAGGGTTCTTAACATTTGGAATAAACTACCCAAGGATGTCGTGGTCTGCTGTACAGTGGTCGTATTCAAAAATCAAAAATCGCTTGGATAAGTATCTCGCTTCAAATCCCCAGCTAAACACCTTCATGACTGGCTAATAATGTAAGCTGTTTATTTCAGATCGTGATGAAACTATAGCAGGGAAATACTATATAATTAATGATAAATACTATGTAATTTACGATAACTTCAGCTTAGTGTATATAGTGTATAAATATAAATACAGTAGGACAGAATATAGTTTACCATTTTTTAGTCTTTCCTATCAAACTTCATGTCATCTTTTCCACACTGCATGGTGGTCCTTCTCACTTTTTTCCTGCCAGCTTCGACTTGAGGGTTTGGTGGGTGGGGGAGAGCCTTCTTGCTTTACTATCCTTACCTTCAGCTTGTAGAATTAGATATCATAGTAATCGTCTGCTCTGTAACATGCAGCCTCGAAAGGATCATTAGGTGTGCTGCTCTTTGCTTTCCTCTGTACAATCTCTCTCTCTCTCACCCACCCACCAACACACACCCACACACACACCCACATTACGTCAACACATTTACGTCACGGGATCCTTCAACACCGTGGCATTGGATCCACCTGCGTTTAGTGTGACGTAGCGCCGTTTCCTAAGCGATTTTTTCTGCACGTTTTAAATATCCCTCTGTATGTCACTGAGGCAAATAATAATAATAATAATAATTATAATAATAATAATAATAATAATAATAATAATAATCTAATACTAATATAATAATAATAATAATAATAATAATAAATGAGTAAAATTCGAAAGACTATTGTGTGATATGAAAAAATAAATCGCTATGGAGGTGTTTGACGCCCCCTGTTACTAAGACATTACTAAAAGCATGTTCTTATTCTCTATCTATCTATCTATCTATTTATCTATCTGATTGTCTATCTATATCATGGTATGTCTATCAAACTGTCTATCTGCCTACTCGTCTCTCTCTCTCTCTAGTATTTATTCAACGGGTAGCCACAAACAAATCGCCTCCATGTCACCCTGTCCCCACCATCAGGCTATCCTCCCTCCAACTCACACAACTCACCCACATACCCCTCCATCCCATCTCTCCATCTCATCCTCGGCCTGCAACTCCCCCTGCACACACACACACACACACACACACACACAGTTACACACACCTTTCATCACACATACTGAATACTCATTTCCTACACACACACACACACACACACACACACACACACACACACACGCCTACATACACAGATACTGAATAATCATTTCCTACACACCCACACCCACACTTTTACACATGCCTACACACATCCACATACACATACTGAACAGAATACTCATTTCCTTCTCTCTCTCTCTCATAGGAAATCTCGCTTTCAGTATCTGTGTCTGGGAAAAGGCGACGAAATTTTTCACGAATGAGCGAGAGCCAATTCACAACACCTGCCAAATTCACACGATAAATAAAAATGACTAGAATACGATAATGAATGAATATGAAGGTGAATATGAATAACATATTGTGGTAGATGGGGGCGCTCACCATCCACTCACTCGATGTAGTGCTGCTGTCGCGTGTCTGCCCTTTCTTCTCCTCCATCCTTCTTTCCTTCCATCCTCTTCTGTCTTCCTTCATTCTTTCCTTGTCCTTCTGCCTACGGGTAACTTTACACTCCCTTTTCTGTCTTTCTTTCCTTCATTCTTTCCTCTTTCTTCTGCCTGTGGGTGACTCTACACTGAGTGACAAGCCAAATGGTTACCTGTGCACCAGGAAACCAAATTTTGGCGCCTATTGGTTTAGTGGGTGATTATTGCACTCCAATCGGATTGAGCCGGTGAAGGTTTATATCCAAGGGATGGTTGGGGTTTATTGCTCACGTAATGCCACTCAGGGATGAGTGAGGCTGGTCACTCTCATCTTAAATGTCAAGACCAACATGCCTAGCCCCGGGCTCCTACGCTCCTCATGGGGCAACATTGGACTGGATGATGGATGGATAATAATAATAATAATAATAATAATAATAATATAAGTATGAAGGAAAATGTGAATAACATCAAGAAATAATAATAATAATAATACACGACGAAACCAGTTTTTCCACAGTCCACCATCCTCCTTTTGGGGGACAGGAAGGAGACTATAGGAGGTTTGTATAATGGGGTAGCTCCACCGCCCACCCATGCCAGTGCCATCACGTCAAGGCGGCCCTCTCCAGTAAAATACATGAATAATTATCAGTTGCTATGAAAATGGTTTATTTGTTTAAGTCACTCCTATCCATTTTCTATGAAGGCCACACAAAAAACGGCGGTGGGAAGGTCGAGGTAGGTTTGAGAGAGAGTTACATAGAGTTACATAGATACACAGACCACACAGACCTTACGGTCCCTACGAGGTGGTCCGGCCTTTCTACTAATATGGCTTAATACTAATACAATGCATAGGAGCAGAAGAAAAGGTTAGCACAGCAGAAGGCTCTCTCCCCCACCCACCAGACCCTCCGGCATTTGCCATACAGGAAACAAGAGAGGAAGTAATACCTTGCAGGAATGAAAAACCTGAAGGAATTTTATAGGATCGGCAGAAAGTAGAATAATATGGAAAAGGAAAATTTGAGCATACAGCCACAAACTCTATGCATGCAATTTATATATATATGCAATAATTGCTCCATCCTAACTAAACGATACCAATTGCGTCGAGATACATGTCCAGTCTCTCTTAAAATATATTTATGGTACCACTCTCAATCACATTCCCAGGGAGTTTATTCCATTCGCTTACAACAGAGTAAGTGAAGAAGTTTTTGGTTGTATCAAGATTAGCCCTCCTTGCTTGGAACTTCATACCATTTCCTCGAGTTACAGTCTCGGCAATTACTGTGAATAGCTTGCTTGAATCAGTATTACTAAAGCCTTTTAGAATCTTAAAACATTCAATCAGTTGTCCCCTGAGTCTCCGTTTTCTAAGAGAGAATAGGTTTAATTCCCCGAGTCTCTCGAGGTATGGTATATTCCTCAGGGACGGGATTAACTTGGTAGCCTTAAGCTGGACAGCTTCCAGTATTTCTATATCATTAATTAGGTGAGGCGCCCAAAATTGCACTGCAAACTCTAAGTGTGACCTGACTATGCTTTTGTATAGTGGGATTACAATATCTTTGCTTTTATATGTAAAATGTCTTTTGATGAAGCCTAGGGCCCTGTTGGCTTTATTAGCGGTAGAGATACATTGATTCGAACATTTCAGATCGTCTGAAATTAGTACGCCTAGATCTTTAACTAGTGAGGACTTGCTAATGATTTGGCCCTTCATTTCGTAATCATACCTTTTGTTTTTCTTCCCACATTGCAGTACCTGACATTTGCTTACATTGAAGGGCATTTGCCATTTTTCTGACCACTTGATAATTTTATTAAGGTCATTTTGAAGGCTAATTCTGTCTTCTTCAGTTAATATAGTGTTGCCGATTTTTGTGTCGTCTGCAAATTTAGAAATGAAGTTGTTTAGGCCAACATCGATATCGTTAATATACATAATAAATAGGACTGGTCCCAACACCGATCCCTGAGGAACACCACTGGTCACTGGAGCCCAGTCTGACTCCACTCCATTTATAACGACTCGTTGCTTTCTCTCACTTAACCAGCAACGTACCCACCTATGAATATTTCTGTCAATTCCAAGTGATCTTACTTTTGTCATTAGTTTATTATGCGGCACTTTGTCAAAGGCTTTCTGGAGGTCTAAGTAGATTATATCAAGTGACCTGGTAGAGAGAGAGAGAGAGAGAGAGAGAGAGAGAGAGAGAGAGAAAGGAGGGGACCGTGTGCGAGCTGGAGACTGAGAGAGAGGTGGGGGGGGAGGGAAGACCGTACGAAAGAGAGAGAGAGAGAGAGAGAGAGAGAGAGGGGGGGGGGCAGATTACAGACGTGTTTAAAGGTAGGGAAGCAGCCACTGTCAAACCAGATCGTCACCAACCACTTCCACAACTACTACTACCACCACTTAACCACCTCTACCACCACTACCACTACCAGAGGGCCACCCAACGTATCCATGGCCATCTTCCTTCTCTATTTGGCCGCCGCCCTGGCCATAGCGGCGGGCCAGGATCTAGGTACGTTAAAATGGCCACTTTAAATATTTGCGCCGAGGAAAAAAAACTCGACAGTAATCATTTTCGTATTCTCTACAAAAATTACGTTTAAACAGAAAAAATACTGCGTGAAAATGGCTCTCCCGTTACATCAAACACTAGCCGAATAATCCTTGTCTTTCACGGCGTTTGAAAAAGTGCTTATTATTTTCATGGGTAATTTGAGGCGTAACTTTGTCTAGCAAGAACTTGATATTGCTATTTTCACACAGTACTGATGTATTTTGGGCGGAATTTATGCTAACGCTGGGGAAACTATCAATAGCGATATTTTCAACTTCCCCAAAACTCAAAATTCGTCAGTTACACCCGACGACCGTTTTTTTTTTTTTTTTTTTTTTTAATTTGGGGCACATCATCCACTCATTCGAACGCTCGGTGGTAATCATATAACCTAATGAAGCCTGGTGGTTTAGTGGGTTAATGTTCTCCAAGCGGATTGAGTCTATAAGGGTTTACATCGGAGGAGAGGTTGAGATTTACTGCTCACATCTATGTCAAACTGAATTGAAATGTGTTGCTAGCCTAATAATAATATTATAGCGGAAAAAAATAATACTAATACTAATACTGCTACTACTACTAATACTAACAATAATAACTACAGTAATAATAATAACAACGCCAGACCTACAGTAACACTAATAATAATAACGCCAGACGTAAGTTATCGCACGGGTATAAACTAACCTACACTGCACCCCTACAGGTTACATCCAAAACTTCCAGCAGACAGACCAAGGCGACCAGTATATCGAGCTCTCGTGGGATTTTGTTGCGGGAGACGCCACGTACGCGCTGCACAAGTACAGCCTCACCACCGACAACGATTTCTCCAGTGATGAGAGGTGCCCGGCCGCTTCCTGCACCACCGTTGTCGACTACCTAGAGCCCTGCCAGGAACACTATTTCGAGCTGGTCCCTTACTTCACCGATCCCTCTGGTGGGTCGGACGTTCTTGGTGACAGCGCCAACACCACTGGCTACACCAATGATCTGCGTGAGTCCAGCACATGGCTAAATGATCAGTTGGCTTGAGATATCTCTACACCAGGGATGGGGAACCTGTCTCCTATTAAGGGCCATTAGGATATTTTTAACTTCATTCACGGACCATACAAAATTATCAGCTTCGTGGGCCTGATCAAATGGTCTTGCGGGCCTTATACGGCCCGGAGGCCGGACGTTCCCCACCCCTGCTCTACACGATAAAACTGCATGACACACAAACATGGGTGTTATATGAGACGTGTTATACAAAGCTTGGTGGTCCTGATCCTGTTAACACCACTGGATATCCCGGTGATAAGAGTTAGGATATACTTAAACACTAAATTAACTTCAGAGACGCACACAAGACAGACTAACTTACTCTTGTCCCGAGTTAGATTACGCACGAGGCTAATTACGAGGTACACAAAAGTCAGTGTGATTAAAGAAATGTCTAACTTTAAACTTTACTAAGTTCAGAAAATAATTAGGCTAACTAGAAGCTATAACAACAACTGAACACCTCACACACCATCTCTACCACGCATAATATGGTATCTCCTACCTCACTCACCCCACAAACTACACAACCCCCATTCCCTCACATCACCTAACCATGTCTTCCCCATATCGCAGTCTGGAGAACCCCACAGGATTCCCATTCCTTCACACGCCCTAACCTTCATGTCCTCCCCGTATTGCAGTACCAAGGGAGCCCCACACAACCCCTATTCCCCCACAGGACCTAATCTCCATCTCTTTCCCACATCACAGTCCCTGGAGCTGCAAGCAACGTTGCAATTGCTGGTGAAGATGACGATGGCACGACCCTCCAATGGAATGCCCCAACTGAGAACGGAGCTTGTGTGGACCATTATGAAGTGTGCTTCAGACTGGATGGAAAAGTTGACACCATCTGCGATACTGTAAGTGTGATGGACACAGTAGTATAAGTAAGAACGATAACTGCATTTTGGGTGAATGTTGCTCTGGGTGTACTGGAATCACACGTCAGGTTACAGTTTGAGAAAGTAAGAGTCTGCTGTTTGAGACAATACTAGCAACAAAAAAAAAAAACAAAAAAAAAAAAAAAGTGGTGGAGGCAGTAGTGAAGGCGAGACATCGAAATCAGATGTATTTTGCTATAACCTTTCTGTCTTGAAGTGGTACCTGTAACATAGTCTTTTAAAAGGCTGTTTTATAATTACGATACAACCAAATTAACTGTACCAAATTGCAGCATACAGCCGAATAAACTCTCTTCAAATTACAGTACAGCCAAATTAACTGTTTTGAAATGGTGAAGGGACCAAATTAACCATCATGGAACAGCACTACAATCAAGTTAATAGCCTTGAAACGACACCGTCATGGAATTAATCAAGTGACAGCACAACTTCCGGACCATTAAGCTACATAAATTCAGCTGACAGACCGAAGAACGAAGAGAAAATTTACTTCCTCTGGTAAACGAGAGAGAGAGAGAGAGAGAGAGAGAGAGAGAGAGTTAAAAATACAACGAGGGGAACAGCTTAAACGAAGATGTACTGAACTATCATGTGTAAAAATCTGTTGACAATCTCCCGCCATCACTGTCCTGCCTTCCATTGTTCTCATCCTTCCCTGAACGTTTTGTCGCTGCTTCTCATACTCTATCGTTATGTGCTTTATTGCTGTCACCTAATAACCTTTCATGTTCTCATCTTTCCCTCAATGACTTGGTGTATTCTTTCTTTTCATACTCTTTAGGTGCTTCAAACTGATGTCGGATAAAACAAAGGCCCGAATTCTCCCTAACACCTCGTTCAATTTATTTTGCTAACTGCTCCTTACTATTCTCTTCAGTGACATTTAAAATTATTCAAATACAGTCATACTCATCACAGATAACATACACACTAATATTAACTAGCCGTATCAAAAACTAAATAACTGAGGAAGAGGTATTAGGGAGCTTCTTTAACCCTTACACCGCGGGCATGTTTACCTATGTTTTGCGTGTCCCGCAGGGTTATTCGGGCTCCGACAGACTCTCAAAAAATATTTGCCAAAAATCAGTTATTAGTCCTAGAATATTAAAATTAAGTATGCTTATGGCAACATTCGCGGCCTTTCATCTAACTTTCGCTCTGTTGAGCACCACCTCTCCTCCTCTAAACCTCACCTTTTTCTAACGGAGACTCAGCTGTCTGAGGCAACTGACAGCAAACCCTTTTCTGTATCCTCCTACTTTCTCTATACTCATTTCAAAGCCAAAGGTGGCTGTTGTGTATACATACGCAACGACTTATCTTGCTCTCGTGTTCCTGAACTTGATTCTTCTGAATTCTCCACTCTCTGGCTTCGGCTTTCCTGTCATTCTCTGACTAAATCTATCTGTGCTGTTTACTTATCCCCTAATTCTACTGACTATCAAAAATTCTTCGACTATCTTACTTCTACGATGGAACACATTCTGTCCATTTCTCCTTTCTCTGAAATCTCCATTCTTGGAGATTTCAATGTTCACCACCACCTTTGGCTCTCCTCTCCTTTCACGGATCCACCTGGTGAACAAGCCTACATCTTTTCTATCCTTAATGACCTAGAGCAGCTTGTACAGCACCCTACCCGTATCCCTGACCGCCTTGGAGAGAGCTCCAACATACTTGACCTCTTCCTCACAACTAATCCTTCTACTTACTCTGTTAATCTTTTCTCTCCGTTGGGCTCCTCCGATCACAAACTTATTACCTTAACCTGTCCTACCGCTCCAGTACGGCCTGCGGACCCTCCAGGGAAACGTCGTCTCTGGCATTTTGGAGCCGCGGACTGGGAGGCCCTCAGGCAGTGCTTCTTTGATTTTCCCTGGAATGATTATTGCTTCCATGGCCGTGAGCCATCTGAGTGTGCCTTGCGCATTACGGAGGTTATTCTCTCGGGCATGGAAGCATACATTCCTTTCTCATATCCTTTGACTAACGCAAGAAAGCCTTGGTTTAATCACGCTTGTTCTAATGCTGTCTGCAACAAGGAGAAGGCCTACAAAAGGTACCGGAGCCAACCCACCCCTGAATCACATAATCTTTACGTTTCTGCCCGGAATCATGCTTAGTCTGTTCTTCGCTCTACTAAAAATAATTTCATCCATACTAAATGCTCTCAACTCTCCAACTCGAATTCTTCCCGCTCCTTCTGGCACCTTGCCAAAAATCTTTCTAACAACTTTACCTCATCATCCTTCCCTCCTCTTTTCTACTCTGATGGTTCTGTAGCTATTTCTTCTACTGATAAAGCAGATCTCTTCGCACAGACTTTCTCCTCCAATTCCACCTTAGACGATTCCGGTGCTGTTCCTCCATCACTTCCCCCCTCTGACTTCCTCTTGGCTGACATTAAAATTTCTTCAGTTGATGTATTTTCTGCCATTACTGGCCTCAGTACTAACAAGGCATATGGGCCTGATGGGGTCCCTCCTGTTGTTCTCAAAAACTGTGCTTCTGTGCTTACACCCTGCCTAGGCAAACTATTTCGCCTTTGTCTGTCAACTTGTACCTTTCCTTCTTGCTGGAAGTTTGCTCTCATTCAGCCAGTCCCAAAGAAGGGTGACCACTCCCAACCCTCCAACTATCGTTCAATTGCTTTAACGTCCTGTATTTCAAAAGTTTTCGGGTCAATTCTTAATAGAAAAATTTTAAGGCATCTTTCCTATCACAACCTTCTTTCCGATCGTCAGTATGGGTTCCGTCAGGGACGCTCCACAGGCGATCTTCTCACCTACCTTTCAGACTCCTGGTCATCCTCCTTTCGAGACTTTGGCGAAAGCTTTGCCATTGCACTTGACATCTCAAACGCTTTCGATCGAGTCTGGCATAAATCTTTAATTTCCAAACTGCCCTCCTACGGCTTCCTTTCTGGTCGTTCTATAGCTGCTGTCGTAGACGGCCATCGTTCTTCTCCTAGATCTATCAACAGTGGTGTTCCCCAGGGCTCTGTCCTATCACCAACTCTCTTCCTTTTATTCATCAATGATCTTCTAAGCTGTACATCTAACCCTATCCACTCATACGCTGATGACTCCACCCTTCACCTTTCCATTCGGTTCCCGCAACGCCCATCTCAACAGTTACTTCAAGAAACAAGGGATGAGGCTATGGCACACCTAATGTCTGACTTGCCTCATATCTCTGACTGGGGTAAAAATAATATGGTTGTCTTTAATGCATCTAAGACTCAGTTCTTACACTTATCAACCCGACAAAATCTTCCACAGGTATACCCACTAATGTTTAATAATATTCAGATTAATCCTGCATCATCCTTGAACATGCTTGGGGTTTCATTTACTCGGGACTTATCTTGGAAAGATCATATTACATCTCTTGTAAAATCTGCTTCCAAGAGATTGGGTGTGCTAAGCCGACTCCGCTCTTTCTTTACCCCTGCACAATTGTTGACTCTATACAGGGGTTTTATCCGCCCCTGTGTGGAGTACAACTCTCATGTGTGGGGAGGCTCCCCACATACAGCTCTTCTCAATAGGGTGGAGTCAAAGGCTTTTCGTCTCATTAACTCTCCTCCTCTTACTGACTCCCTTCAACCTCTGTCTCTTCGCCGCACTGTTGCATCTTTATCTCTTTTCTATCGCTACTTTAATGGTCACTGCTCCTCTGAACTGTCTGCTTGCATTCCTCCACCTCTACGACGGGCGCGTAGCACCCGTCTGGCAGCAAACTCTCATCCCTTTTCTGTCCAACTCTCTAATGCAAGAGTTAACCGTTACTCCCAGTCTTTCATTTATGCAACAGGTCAGCTCTGGAACTGTCTCCCTCTGTCTGTATTTCCTTCTGCCTATGATCTCCAGTCTTTCAAACGTAGTGTGTCCAGGCATCTCAAAATGATCGGATCTTGAATTTGGCTCTCTATTGTATTTTGTTTTTCTCTTGGAGGGAACTGTTACTGCGGGCTCATGCCTTTGATTCCTTCTTCCTCGCATTTAAAAAAAAAAAAAAAAAAAAAAAAAAAAAAAAAAAAAACATACCTTCAGCTTTCTCCTGGGATGTTTGTTGAGCCTTCGTCGATTACCGTAGGACTTGTGGAGACTTCTGAAGTTGGGTAACGAAGTCTCCACTTTACACTTCCCGACAACCCGTAATATGATTACCACAGCCAGATATTAACACTATAAACACTACTCTATGATTATCAAGTAGTATGGGATCCATACTCCAAAAAAAACCCACTGTGAAAGCAATGAAAATTACGAGCGCGTATGACCTTCCCACTTGCGCTAGTTCGCTCTTGGTACTCTGTCATTCATTATTCACTTTATATTTCTATTACTATATAACACTTATATATATCTGGAGTTTTTATCCATAAGTTTCCTTCAGTAGTATTAGTTTATTGTCACTGAAGTCATTCAATTTTTCATTCAGTAAAATATGTAGAGAGCCACGGATTCACTTTCACTGTTATAACATCAAGTATTTGTACTCATTTTCTTATATTACTAATTACTTACATTACTACTTACATTTTCTATTGTATCTTCAATATTTACCCTTCTATTTTACTTACACTATGTTATTCACTGTCACTTTCAGTAAGATAAAACTATAATACACTGTTCAATCATATGTACTGAACATCCATTGCTTTCACTTGCTATTTACACATTATTTTCACATTACTTTCCTTTCCCACTTGCACTTTTAGAACTGCTTCTGGCTGTGGTAATCAAAGAAGCAGGTAACACAGAGGGGAACCTGGCACTCAGCGCACTGCCAAGAGGTGCGTTTGTGCTCAGGTTTGCTTCGGGTGGTATGTGCACACACCTGGCACCTGCGGATCGCAGCCTTCCTTTTGCCTGTGGCAGGCATTAGCACCAGTCTGTGCCGATCCATGTACGCCCTCTGCTCAAGTCCGTCGGGAGGTGTTACTTGATGGTGCCTTGGAGTTGCTGCTGTCACCCTACCATATCTTTCTAGCAGCTGCTGAACACAAGTCCTGGCGAACAACCTCAGGGAGAAGGACTTGGCTGGGTTGACCTTCATCTTGTACAGGATGAAGGCGTTCAGCATCGTCATGTCTATGAGATGCAGAAAAACTTTCCTGTACCACCTAGTACTCTTCCTAAGGCAGTCGATCTCACCAATCATCATGTCGGACTTGTCCACCAGCCGCATGTTGATATTGTAGTCTAACACAGCATCAGGTTTCATCACAGGTTCGCTTGTCCTACGGTCGACCTTCCCACTGTCTGTCATTTCCCCTTTATGTACGGTGGTGAGCATGTGCACGACCCTCTTGTCATGCCACCGTATTGCCAGCATCTTCTCAGACTTGCGTAGGTGCACGTCTCCTCGCTGTGAGGTTCCTGCCTCTGGGAATTTAGGGAAGTGGGCACGATTACTTTTGACAGTACCACAGGAGCCAATGCCGTACTCTGAAAGGTATTTGGCAAGTTTCGGTGCTGTATAATAGTTGTCTGTATACAGCACATGATTCCCACCAAAATACTTTTCAAGGAGCACTTTCACTACACAGCCTGAGAAGCCAAGGGGGTGTGTTTTATGCAGATCGACAGTGCGGGCTGAATAAATGACGAAGTCAAGGATGTACCCCGTCTTACAGTCGCACAGTACAAAGAACTTGATTCCAAGGCGATGGCGTTTGCTTGGAATGTACTGCACAAACCGAAGATGTCCTCTGAACAAAACCAAGGATTCGTCAATGACAACCTTCTGAAAGGGGTGGAAGAATGACATAAACTTATCCTTCATTCTGCTCAGAATCTCCCGGATCTTCCAGAGTGGGTCGGTTTGGGAAGGTACATCGTTGTCGGCAAAGTGCAGGTTTCCCAAGATGTTCCGGAAGCGATCTCTGGCCATGTACTTATTGAAGGTGGGTGAGGGTAGTAAGAGGTCCATGGACCAGTATTCTGCCAACTCATGCTTCTTTGAGTGTGGCATGAGAAGGATGAGGGCGAAGAACACAAACAGCTCCTGCACTCCCAGCATGGACCACTGTTGCATCTTGGCTGCACCTGTACCACTTGCAACACGTTGTGATTCATACCTGTTGGTCTCATCACATATGTGCTGCATGACTTCGTCATCTAGGAAGGCCAAAAGGAAGTCCACACACTCAGCATCATCGTCAAGAGTGAAGGAAGGCTGTACTCCTGAGGAACTCTCATCAAAATCTAAATGTCCTGGGACAAAATCGGACCCTTCTGTCCACACGAAGGCGTCCAGGATTCCCTGTCGTGGCAGTGTAGGGTGGGTGAGGGTGGTGGGTGGCTGTGAGGGAGATTTACCACGTTCAAGGTCACTCGCATTGACCCTGAGTTGCCGTACAGCACTAGCAGCCCTTACTCTAGTAGCAACTCTACTTTTACGGGTCAGGGATTTACCTCTTCCTCTATGGCCTGCCTTCACTGTTGATGCTGGTGGTGACTCCGACGACGAAGACTCCGGAGATAATTCAGCAGAAGAAGAGGAAGAAATGAGTGAAGTGGGGCTTGGGGAACGGGGAGGTGAATCAACTCGGGACTCATGGCGGGCTGGGTCAAGCGGGGCTATTGTTCTGGGGCTAACACGCCGTCTTTTCACTCCCTTCCCAAATTCCTTCCCTTGCTGCACTAACGGCTCCTTTCCCTTGAAGCTAGGGATAACTTTGGACACTGAAGCACTCGTACTAGTACTTTCTGGCAAGATTTCCTCACCCGGCTCATCACACGAATCCCCCGAAGGGTCAAAATCACTATCCATCATCACCATTGACAATTCCGCTAGTTCATGTTCCACTGCAGAGTCACTTAGTCCTTTCTTGCTTCCCTCACGAGTTTTTCTGCATGTAGAGGTCACGGGGCCCTTTGCAATGGGCGCAGAAGCGGCAGAAATGCCGGGGCGCGAGTGCAACATGTTTTGACCACAGTGGAGGACAAGGAACTAAATGCCATGGCTTACCTGAGAAGGGAAGGGTTGACAGTGACAATGAGGATGACAGCTGCTAACTTACATGCTAATATATTATTGGTAGAAAATCTCGGCAATACATAAAGAAATAGGTAGTTCCAGGTGAATGTAAATGTCACTTAGGCTTCTCCCTTCCTTTCTGATATATATTTTTATTACAGAAATAGATTACAAGGCATAATTCAAAGGGGAAATTACCATGGTAGTGTACCGAATGAATGCATGTGAGGTGTTGTCAGGTGATAATTAGCCAATTCCTGGTGTATACCATTATCACTTACCTTATTTATATATATATATATATATATTATTTTGTATAAGTATAGGGCATAGGGCTTATTTCAATGGATGAAATCTGTGGAAAAATCCGGGGAAGATTTGCTTAGCGCAGCGCGGCTGGGGAGGTGAGAGGACAGGGTAATGGAGGGCAGGTAGGGAGGAGAGTCAGGAAGGGGGGAAAATCGCTAAAATGTCAACAATGGATGGGAGTACAGATGAGATTTGGAGTGCGGACTAGTGTTGGACATTGGCAGTACTGATAGATGATACAAGTCACCACTTGAAAGCCCGGGATAATTCAAAATAACACAGAATCACAAAAGTGACGCCCCGCGGTATGATCCATTGCTCCCGAGCATCTCGAAAGTAACGCCCGCGGTTAAGGGGTAACTGAAAGGCATACGAACCTAACACTTTCCATCATTACAATTGGAAGGGAGGTATTGGCCAACTTTTTATTGTTTCACGGTGTTTCTATTTTACCAGACTAACTTGGCCGCTCCCACAATTTGAATATTTATAATCATGGATCCATAAATTCAATAAGCCTTAGTAGGAATGGGTCTCCTTGGTTATGTGTCAAACCGGAGCTTCAAACACAGCACAGCACTACTGGCAGTCAACTGAAGAGGTTAGGAATTGTCAGGTTACAAAAAATGCACTACAGTACACCAGAACTTTGCTTTAATGGACTAAATGGGGGAAACCTGATCCAATAAAGCCGATAATCCATTACATCTGACAGTATCCCCGAGGTGGGATTTCAAGCACATGTTTGAAAATAAATAAGTACAGTAGCACATTCTAGTACTAAAAATGAAAACTCTACCTATTTTACCCTAACTTGACCCACAATTTCACCATTTTGCAGTTATTTCACATCCTTCTCAAAACGCTTCTTCATGAGTAGTACAGTATTACTATAGTCTGTTTTGACAACTCAGCAATCATGATGGGGAGATAACAAGAACAGGCTAGGCTGGAGTAAAATGGGTAGGAAACATACGTATTGTGATCCAGTGCACTCCATTTAAATATGCATTGTGAACCACTGCACCTCATTTAATGGACACTGTTCGTTATAACCGATGGAAATCTGGTTGCCTTTATGGTGTCCACTAAGTCCACTACCCAGTGTACCAAGGTCTGTTAGGGTCTACTATACGAGATGTGTTCAGAAAGTATCTGAACTTTGACTTTAAAAAATTATATAGCTAACCTGTCGAGTTAGGACACTAATCCCCCTCAAAGTAGGCCCCTTCTGACTTGACACATGTAGGCCAGTGTTCTTTCCACTGCCTGAAGCATTTTTCAAAGCTGATTTTTGGTATCTCCTGCAGGTGCTTCATCGCATTTGTCATGATCTCTTCTCTTGACTCAAATCAGGAGCCCTTTAGTGAAGTCTAGCGCTTGGGGAATAACCAAAAGTTGCACGAAGCCATGTCTGGTGTGTAGGGAGCCTGCTGGACCTGCAGGATGTTGTGCCTGGCCAAAATTCCAGAATCAGTTGAGAAGAATCGGCAGATGTTGCCATCGTGCAGCTTCAATTTGCCACTTTCCAAAGGTCTGGTCTCTTCCACCGAACTGTATCACAAAGATGACGGATAACATTGTGGCAGCAATGTTTTTTGCCAGTCTGACCTTCTGGTGCGAATTCGTGATGCACAACACCACGGTAGTCAGAAGAAAAAAAATGTCAACATGCGAATGCAATTCACCTTGCTGCGGACCTGTTGTGCTTTTTTTTTTTCTTTGGCCATGGCGACCCTGCATGCTTTCACTGGGATGACTGTGCTTTGGTTTCTGGGTCGTAACCTTACACCCGTCTCATCTCCAGTGATAACAGTCTTCAGAAAGTCTGGATGGTGATTTGCACACTCCAGCATGTCTTGAGCAACGTTCATCCGAGAGAAGAGATCAAGAAGAATGCAATGAAGCGCCTACAAGAAATACTGAAATCCGACTTTGAAAAATGTTTCAAGCAGTGAAAAGGACGCTGGGCTACATGTGGAACATGGACTTTTTTTTTTCCCTTTGTTTTTCCTTCCTCCATTCATTATTTCGTTAAAAAAAAAAAAAAAAACAGAAGGGGCCTGCTTTGAGGGGAATTAGTGTCCTAGCTCAACAGGTTAGCTACTGTATTTTTTTTTTTTTTTAGACCCTATAGTCGGATACTTCCCGGACAGACCTAGCATCACCAAACGAACCACTTTTACCCTTCTCCTCCCAATTCCCCCAGACAACAGACACACAGATCACCATGGCAGATATGCAAGCCTGTGGCCTCTACCACGTCAAGATCACCCCAATCACGCCATCAGGACTGTCCGCACCCACTCTTGATGAGACCGTCCAAACACGTCAAGATGGTAGGTAGAGCACAAAGATGGCCTAATATTTCACTTCTTCGGTATCTTAAAATCTGCTCAACTTTTATTCATCCCTAATTTCCTCTCCCAACTTTTGTTTGTTTCTGTTTTTCCTATCCTTTGTTGTCAAATGAAGTCCTTATTATACAGTACATTAGAGATTCATGCCACAATATTACCCTTTTATTTATGCAACTGGTACTGTGAACTGGGTGAACCCAGCAAATCAGCTGCTGTGGCATTCAATAAATTCTTATGTATGAGCATACAGACGTTGGGGGAACAGACTTTCTGACCACCACTAGGTGGCGGAGAAAGTCAAGGCACAAATACAGTGGACGAACAGAAGGGAGGAAGGACAGGAGGAAGTAGTCCATACAAGGAGAGTGGAAAGATTGCATGAGGATGGAAAAAAGGCAGATAATGAGAGAGAAGTGGAGGAGCAATTGGGTAAATATGATTTGGATCAGATGGGAGAGGTGGAAGGTGTATGCAAGATATTCATAAAAGAAATCTGTGCAGCACGTGAGGTGGTGTGTGGGGTGAAGAAGACAAGAGGGAGTGTGAGGAACAGCATGGTGGAAAGAGGAGGTAAGATAAGCTGTGCTGCAAAAGAGGAAAGCATACAGTATAGTGAATGGATTGCAAGCAGAGGCGTGGAGGAAATTGCGAGACGGAAGAGAGAATTATACTGTATGTAGAGAGGACAAGAGAGGTGAAAAGATTAGTAAGAGAGAGTAAAATGAGCGTGGATGAGGAATTTGGAAGGACTTTAACTCTTTCTTGGTCTTTGGATGCGGATTCGCCTCCAACCTAGAAGTGTCCAACCAACTCTGTAGACGTGAACCGCATTCAAAGAAATATTCACCATAAATCAGGAACTGCATCTAGCGTCCTGGTCTGGTATAAGCCTGATTGAATTTCCAGTTCGGTGATACTATTTTCACTCATGGGAAAATTCGAAAACGTGACCACAAAAACGCTTAGGAAGAAAGTGGTATAAGCACTCCAATGCGCTCTTTCAATGTATACTCTTCATAACTTTTTTACTTTATGCAATATCACTTCCTTTTTTCTTTGATCTTATTCTAAGAACTCTCAGCTTTCTAACGGTATAAAAATAAATCCGCTAATCCAAATACTTCGGGGTTAAAATGATCTGAAAAAAAAAAAAAAATCGAGCGCGCAGATTTGGTAAAAACTTTATGTGCTCTTTCAACGTATACTCGTCATAACTTTTTTACTTTATGCAATATGACATCCTTTTTTCTTTCACTTTATTCTACGAAGTCTCAGCTTTCTAACGGTATAAAACAAATCCACTAATCCACATATTTCAAGGTGAAAAAATGATCGGAAAAGAATAAATTTGAGTGCCTGGCAGAGAAGGAGGGAGGGAGTGAAAGATGAAATGCAAACTGATAGTGATGACGGCAGAAAAAGTGAGCAGATGGAGAGAACAGTAAAGGAACTGTTAAACGTAGTGAATGAAAGTTATGCGAGTGTAAGTGGCAGGGGAATGGCTGGGAGGAGGGAAGTGAGAAAGGAGGAAGAGATCAGTAGGATGCAAGTAGTGGAAGCAATGAAGAAAGTCAAAATGGGGAAAGCCCCAGGAATTGAAAGAGTGTGTGGTGAAATGATGAAGCATGGGGGAGAGATAGTAGTAAAATGGATATGGAAGATGTGCAGACTGGCTTGGGAGGAAGGTAGAGTCCCGGAGAATTGAAAGTCAGGTATAAATATTCCCTTGTACAAAGGGAAAGGGGAAAAAGAAGTGTGTGGTAATCATAGGGGCATTTGTCTTCTTAGTGAAATAGGAGAAGTATGTGGTAGGATACTTTATGACAGAGTTTGGGAAACAACAGGGGAATTAGCTGGAGAAGAACAGGGAGGTTTTAGGATGGCAAGAGGTTGTGTAGATCAGATATTCATTCTTAGGTCTTTAGTGGAAAAATTTTTAGAGAAAGGAAAGGGGTTGTATGTGGCCTTCATGGATTTGAAGAAAGCATATGACAGGGTGGATAGACAAGGATTGTGGAAAGTATTAAGAATATATGGAGTAAATGGGAAGCTGTTGCAGGCTGTGAAGAGTATGTATGAGAGTGCTAAGGCTGCAGTGCGTGTGGATGGTGAACTGAGCGAATTTTTCCATCTGAATGTTAGACTGAAACAGGGATGTGTCATGTCTCCATGGTTGTTCAATCTGCATATGGATGGGGTTATGAGATACAAGGCAGGGCAGTGGATGTTGAAGCCACCCTAATGAGAGAGGGCAGCATTCGGAAACTTCCTGTGCTGTTGTTTGCAGATGATACTGTGTTGTTGAGACGAAGGGGAGCTGCAAGGCTTGGTAAATGAGTCTGGGAATGTGTAAGAAACGGAATCAAATGTGAATGTAGGAAAGAGTAAAGTTATGGTCTCCAGGAGAAGTGAATGTAGGAAAGAGTAAAGTTATGGTCTCCAGGAGAAATGAAGTCACTGAAAGTACAGTGAGGTTGGATGGTGAGGAAATGGAAAATGTGAGAGCGTTTAAGTACCTGGGTAGTGCGATGAATAAGGATGGAAGGGAGGGTGAAGTGCTTGAAAGGTTACAGCAGGGATGAAGTGTTGCTGGTTCTTTGAAAGCAATGATAAGAAATAGGGAAGTGAGCATGGAGGAAAAAAAAAAAAAAAAAAAGGTCATTACATGACAGTATTGTGACACCAACCCTAACGTATGGAAGCGAAGACTGGACCTTCTTGGAAGGACACAAGTCAAGAGTGAGAGCAGTGGAAATGAGTTATTGGAAAGGAGCCTGTGGAGTCACATGGAGAGACAGACTGACAAATGAGGAAGTGAAGGAGTGTTGTGGTGTGGAAGTGTATGTGATAGACAGCGTTAGGAGAAATCCACTGAGGTGGTTTGGCCAAGCGGAGAGGATGGAGAGCGAGAGTCAAACGAGGAGAGTGAATGCGAGTGAGGTGGAGGGGAGGAGAAAGAGGGGTAGGTCGAAGATCAGAAGGAGGGATGGAGTGGAGAGGTATATGAGAGAGGAGGATCTCTTGTGTTTGTTCACATTCTCTCATTTTTGGTAAATTTCGTCACTAATACAGTTCTTTACGCTGATTCCACATTTGAACATATTCTGAGGGAGTGTTTTTTTTTTTTTTTTACGTTAGGTTAGGTTAACTGATAATAAGAATTAGGTTAGTTAATATGAGAGAGGAGGTGTGAATTGAAAGCAGGGCTGTGAAATGGCGAAGGACAGGGTGACGTGGAAGCGATTTGTTTGTGACCACCTCTTATGGGATTAAGGTGTCTGGCAACAGATAGATAGACAGAATAATAACAGCAAACAATATTTAAGCATAACCACAATAGATCCAAAAATCTAAGTTATGCCGCAGTAAGCATCGACAGACGTAAGCACTGGTGGTGGATGTGCTCAGTGGCGCTGTCCTGAACGCGGCTGTAACGAGTGGATTTGTCAGGAAAGGAAGGTGGTTTGAGGCTGGCACGCTTCTGTTATGCACCATGGCTGTGTTTATCTATGCATGGGGCAAGATGAATGTTATATTTTATTATTTGTTATTATTATTATTATTATTATTATTATTATCATTATCATTAACCCGTCACGTCCCGAGCTATTTCGCACCTCTGACACCCCCCAATCCGGAGGTATTTTCGATTTTTTTTTTTTTTTGGCTAAAACTTCCACTTTTGGTGAGAAACATCGAATATTCATAGAGAAATCGATCACCTGAGGTTTAAAATACTCGATCCAGGTAGGAGTACCTCCTTACCTGACTGGGTTTTCTAACAGGCTAGCACTGAAGAAAACGAGTTCTATGGGAGGGTAACTATTTCACACAACTCATAAATGGTATTTATTTATTTACTAGGTACGAATTTATATGTAGTATGAAAGCATATTGGTTTTCAAGCATTAATATAGGCATTATAAGCATTGTTTCACTCACTAACTCATCACCATACCTGACCTTCTTTTTCCACATTACCTGATCATTATTTCTGACTGTTTCTTCTTCTAATGCTATGTAAACTTTGTCCTCCACATTGTCATCGATTGGGGAATCACTCTGGCCCTGAATATCTTTACTGACCAGGTCACTGGTAACAGGTGAATTACCGAGACAATGGCGTGAGGGGGGGAGGGGGGAGGTTATGCGGTGTAAGGCATTGTCCTTGCTTGGCATCTTGTAGAGGAATAGAGGAAGGTGTCCCGTGTATACGTACGAAAAATCACACGCGAAAATTGAAAACTGTGCAAATTAGGGACCTTGCAATTGCACGACGTACCAGTACGTCGCAGGGACTGGCAAATGCAAAATGTTGCAATGTACCCATATGTCAACGGGACGGGGCGGGTTAACTATTCTCACCTAACCTAACTCTTTAATAAATAATCTCTTCCAAAAATTAAGTTTAAATATGGAATCAGCTTTAAAAATTGTATTAGTGACAAAATACAAATAAAAATGGAAGAACGTGCACCAAACACAAAAGATCCGAGAGGGGTGTGTGAGCTGGGGGGAAGGCAGTGAAATGGCAAGGGACAGGGCGACATGGAGGCGATTTGTTTGTGGCCACCCCTTGTGGGATTATGGTGTCTGGCTATAGACAGACAGACAGACAGATACTATACTCCTAGGCCTGTATTCTCGTCGGTTTAGGAAGCTCCCTAACACATCTTCCTTACCGATTTACTTTTAGAACTGGCTGGTTATTATGCTTTTGTACGTTTTATATGAAGAGCATGGTGATTTTGGATGGATTTATGTAATACAGAAGAGGATAGTAAGTGCAATTAAAATATAAATCGCTGGAAAAATGGTGCTAGGGAGGCTTTCTGAACCGACGAGAACATGGGTTCTACGCTGAGAGAAACTTGGTATGTTTCTTTGCCTTGTATTTCACCTTCTCTGACTAATATTCCTAAGTTGAGAGGGTCAGAGTGTGTCTCTTGGTTACTATACATCAGGACGCAACATGACAAATATACCCCAAATGTGACAGGGATACGAACCCCTTCAAGTAAAGTCATGTTGGATATGTTTTTCTGCTCAAAAAACAGTCAGTTGGGAAAGGATGCCTACAATTGATCATGCTGTACATATATATATATATATATATATATATATATATATATATATATCAAATAAACACTTCAGTGGAAACAAGGTCTCACAAGAGGCACAGCGCTGAATCCATGTGAGAACACAGAAGAAAAAAAAAAAAAAGCAGATTTGGACAAGGGAAAGCACACTAAGCAAAGTAAAAACGTTCCCTTGTTTCAAAATAACTTCGGAACTATTTGTATTTTTATGCATGTCTTCTTGCGTATTAATTTCCTTAGCTCTTCATCTTTTGAACAAATATTACATTCCTTTAGCTATTTCTCTGTTTTAACCTGGTACCTTCTTCTCATGTCTTCAGTGCCAGGTCCCCCCCAGGACGTGGTGGTGGGCCTCATCACACAGGAGACCATTCAGATGCTTTGGAACGACCCCGTCATTAACCCGCTTTGTGTTGACAGGTGAGAGAGAGAGAGAGAGAGAGAGAGAGAGAATGGGTAAACACAGGGGAAAACATAACGAACACGCAACCCACGTAAGGTTTAGGCTCCCCAAGTAAACTCATCCATAGTGCACTGTTATAAACTCATCCATAGTGCACTGTTTCCTTTATGAAACTCAAATTTAGGACAGCGTTCAGAGTCTTTTCTTAGATGAATAAACTGGCAGTAGATAATAAGAATATATTTAAAATTATGCCACGGTGCAGCAAAGGGGTAAGTTCATTTCTAACCTCGTCACAACCAAAGATCTTCCCTCAAAAGGAACATAATCATCTTGAGTTAGCAGCAGTAGGCTCAAAACGAAATGATAACACCCTCCATCATTCCTAACCTCGTCACTACCAAAGATCTTCCCTCAAAATGAACATCATCATCTACAGTCAGCAGCAAGAGGCTCAAAACGAAATGTAAACACCTTCCATCGCCCACTCCAGATACATGATAACCTTTGGCGAGACCCATGCCCTTCTGGATGATGTGTCGATCGAGCCAGGCAGTTTGCGAGTGAGTGGCTACCAGAATGAAGCCACCATCAGTCCACTCCTCCCCTGCACCAACTACACTATCGACATCCGCTCCCAGAATTCCGCTGCGTTGAGTAGTGAGCCGGTGACTAGCTACGCCGCCACTGCTGACACTGGTAAGGAAGATGAGAGAGAGAGAGAGAGAGAGAATTACCAGCTACCCTGAATAAAACCACCTCTACGACTGGCAGGTGATGGTGAAGTGGTTTAATAAGTGATCTGCTGTTGGAAAGGATGTGCGTGTTGATTCCAGACTATGGCAGGGAATAGTCCGATAGTCTGATTTTCTTTTTACTAAACTTTACTGATCTTTCATAAGGCCTACTGACATCATAAAAATATCATGGCCAATACGATCACCTGCCACAGCTTCCAGGACACTAACACGGGCTTCTGGCATCATTCAGCTAAGGTTTCAGTCCACCATTTGTGCGTTAGTAGGTCAAATGAAAGCCTTGAGTAGCAGCTAAGGAAGGTAGCTGTGTAAACCTCAGTGATGCAGGGGTCTTGTGTCTCAGGATTGTGCCTTTTTTAATACCATCACACCAGACCTGAATGAAAAAGTCCTGGTATGTACTGAAAATGAGCAGTGGGTATTATAGTCGCGGTGCCCGACTATGAGGTTGTTATTATCGTGCCCTGGCAGCCTACCATGCAAAAGTGCGTCTGATTTTGTGTATAACATGAGACGCATGTGATTAGTGTATAAAATGTTCGTGTACAATAATATTCGTGTATAATAATATGATTCATGTATAATATGACAGGAAATCGGACGCACTTTTGAATGGTAGGATGCCAGGGTACGATAATAACAACCTCAGAGTCGTGCGCCACGACTATAATGACAACGATACACAGAAAAAAAATGCATTAGAATTACAATGATCTATCTATCTATCTATTGCCAGACGCCTCAATCCCGTTTGGGGTGGCCACAAACAAATCGCCTCCAAGTCGCCCTGTCCCCCGCCATTTCACTACCCTGCTCCCAACTCACACCCCCCTCTCTCATATACCTCTCCACCCCATCCCTCCATCTCATCCTCGGTCTCCCCCTCCCTCTTCCACCCTCCACCTCACTCGCATACACTCTCTTCGTCAGTCTTTCACCCTCCATCCTCTCCACATGGCCAAACCACCTCAGTGTGTTCCTCACAACGCTTCCTATCACATCCACATCAACACCACAACGCTCCTTTATATCCTCATTCGTCAGCCTGTCTCTCCACGTGACTCCACAAGCTCCTCTTAAATAACTCATTTCCACTGCTCTCACTCTTGACTTGTGTCCTTCCAACAACGTCCAAGCTTCACTTCCGTACGTTAGAGTTGGTATCACAATACTGTCATGTAGTAACTTTTTTACTTCCATGCTCACTTCCCTGTTTCTTATCACTGCTTTCAAGGAACCAGCAACCTTTCTTCCCTGCTGTACCCTTTCAAGCACTTCACCCTCTCAAACCTCCATCCTTACTCATCACACTACCCAAATACTTAAACGTACTCACATTTTCCAATTCCTCACCATCCAACCTCGCTATGCATTCACTGACTTCACCTCTCTCAAAGACCATCACTTTACTCTTCCCTACATTCACCTTTAGGTTCCGTTTCTTACACACTCTCTCAAACTCATCCACCAAGCCTTGCAGCTCCCTTCATCTTCACTCAACAACACAGTATCATCTGCAAACAACAGTACAGGAGTTTCCAAACACTGTCCTCTCTCACCAGGGCCACTCCAACATCCACTACCCTACCTTGTACCTCTTTTATTACCCCATCCATGTACAGATTGAACAACCATGGAGACATGACACATCCCTGTTTCAAAGCCAACTTTCAAAGAGAAAAATTCACTTAGTTCACCATCCACACGCACTGCAGCCTTAGCACCATCATACATACTCTTCACAGCATTCAACAACTTCCCATCTACTCCATATATTCTTAACACTTTCCACAATCCTTGTCTATCCACCCTGTCATATGCTTTCTCCAAATCCATGAAAGCCGCATACAACTTCTTTCCCTTCTCTAGAAACTTTTCCACTAAAGATCTAAGAATGAATATCTGATCTACACAACCTCTTCCCTTCCTAAAGCCTCCCTGTTCTTCTCCAACTAATTTCTCTGTTCTTTCTCTAACTCTGTCTATAAGTATCCTACCATACACTTTTCCTATTATACTAAGAAGACAAATGCCCCTATGATTACCACACACTTCTTTTTCCCCTTTTCCTTTGTACAAGGGAATAATTATACCTGACTTCCAATCCTCCGGGACTCTACCTTCCTCCCAGGCCAATCTGCACATCTTCCACATCCATTCTACTACTATCTCTCCCCCATGCTTCAGCATCTCACCACACACTCCATCAATTCCTGGGGCTTTCCCGATTTAACTTTCTTCATTGCTTCCACAACCTCTATCCTACTGATTTCTACCTGTCTTCTCACCTCCCTCCTTCTCCCAGCCATTCCCCAGCCACTTATACTCGCATTACTTCCATCCTCTACGTTCAACAATTCCTTAAAGTGTTCTCTCCATCTGCTCACTTTTTCTCCCTTCTCCACTAGTAATCTACCATGTTTATCTTTCACTCCCCTGCTAACTTCACTTCCACCCTGTCTTACTCTTTTCACTTCTCTCCAGAACATTTTCTTACAGTCCCTCCACTTTACACTCAAATTCCTTCCAAATTCCTCATCCACTCTCTTCTTACTCTCTCTTACTAATCTTTTCACCTCTCTCTTCCTTTCAACATATAACTCTCTCTTCTGCCTCTCAACTTCTTCCACGCCCCTATTTCTCATCCATTCATTGTATGCTTTCTTCTTTTGTGCCACAGCCTGTTTCACCTCTTCAGTCCACCACGCTGTTCCTTGCACCCCCTCCGTCTTCTCTTCCTTCCACACACCACATCACATGCTGCACATATTTCTTCTGTAAATATCTTACACACACCTTCCACGTCTCCCATCTGCTCCAATTCATATTTGCCCAATCGTTCCTCCACTTCTCTCTTATACTCTGCCTTTTTCTCATCCTCTTGTAACCTTTCCACTCTCCTTGCAACTACTCCTTCCTCTTGTCTTTCCCTTCTTCTATTCCTCCATCTTACTTGCATCCTAATTCTGGCCACCACCAAGTAGTGGTCAGAAAGGCCACTCCCCCAACCTCTATAAACTCTTGCATCCAATATACATCTTCGCATCCTTTCATCCACACACACATAATCAATCATTGCCTTCCTTTCATTCAGTTCACCACCCACCCTTCTCATCACTCGCCATGTATACCTGTGGATCATTTTATGCCTGAAGAGGCAGTGTGGCTATTACCAACCCCTCCCAGCACAGATGTCCACTAACGCACTCCCATTCTCATCTATCTCAGCAGGCACACCCCACTCACTAACTATTCCATCCACCTTCACATTACCAACTTTACCATTCATATCACCGATCAAAAACACTCTCTCATTCCTTCCAAACTTTTCCATGCACACTTCCACATTTGTCCAGAACTCTTCTCTCACTCTTCTAGCACGATCTTGCGTTGGCGCATACACACACACAATCGCCCACATTTGTATTCCAACTTTCAACAATGATGCTGATGATAATTTAATATAATATGATAATTTAATGATAATTTAATGATAATTTAATATAATTTTTTACAGAGCCCCTGCCACCACCTTATGTAATCGTGGACCCTGAGGACTCTGACTCTATCCTGGTGATCTGGGGTGATAACGAGGATGACACGTGTGCCGGGGACTTCGTCATCTGCTGGAATGACGGCTTCCATCCCTACGAGACATGCGAGGAAGTGGACGACGGCGGAGACAACAGCTTCATCATCACGGACCTTCTGCCCTGTACTGACTATAACGTGATCATCAATGTGGTGTCGCCTGGAGGAACCAACTACAGTGACCCCACCACCAATCACACCTCAACTGAAGACGTCGGTGAGTCATTCCTCTCTCGAGTCTTTAGTGTTTAAGTCTTAGGCCTGTTATCTGGTGGGCTAAGGCTTTCTAGCACGTTTCATAATCATGTATCATCCTTACTAAATCTGACTTTTCTTGTGCGTACTTTAATGTCACTTTAATACCGACCTGCACTACTTAACATCAAGCACGGAAATATTCAAGCGCCATACGCAGAAAGACACTCCTGAGGAAAGGGTGCAAAGAAGCCTGTTTAGCCACCAAGAAAACAGGCCATAATTTCTTTGGCTATGGAGGCTATCTACCACCTGTTTACAAAGTGATTTATTTTACATACTGCAGTTTACTACGCTCATTTTGTTACATATATTTCATTTTAAATCTGACACTAGCAGAATTGAGTCTGACGAGGTGAAAATAAAAGCCACCTTCATATTACTCCCTGTGAGGTCATTGTATAATGTACTCTTGTCATGTCTCTTGTGAAATTCAGCTCTGCTCTTCAGTTGCTAGATAGGTAGTTGGCTACCATCAACCCTAAAAGGTACTTCAGTACAAATTATGTGTGACTACAACTTGGAAGCTAGACACAATCAGCACTATTAGTTAGATAACTCAGCTGCAGGTACACAGCAATAAAGTCCAAGCTTAGATTCTCATGCATAAAGGTTTTATTAAACAGCACCCGGCCCGGTGTTGAACCTGCAGGTGACTGATGTATCCATCGACCAAATCACCATCACCTTTGATCCCCCGGAGACAGACCCTCAGTGCGTCAAGGAGTACGACATCAACGTCATTGATGAGGACCAAGAGAAATTACTGGATGGAACAGGTATTGCAGAGTTTTCATCAAGAACCATTACGGATAGCATCTCTGGTCTGGAGTCCTGCACGAAGTACCTGATCCGAGTCAGCGCTGTGAGTCCCACAGGGAAGAGGTCTCCCTGGGAGGACGTACGAGACAGAACAACGGGCGACGTACCCTCTGCCCCTCAGGAGCTGGGGGTCAGTGCCTACGACGGGTCCTCCATCACAGTCCAGTGGTTCCAGCCAACTGAAAACTCCCGATGTGTGACTGAGTTCGAACTCTCCTGGAGCGGCCCCACCAATGGTACCGAGACCATCGACAACGAGGGGTCCTTCAAAATGACCTACCAAATAGATGGACTCCAGGCCTGTAGCGAATATACCATCACTCTATATGCCGCGGCAAAAGACGGTGACGGTCCTTTCGACACTGTGACTCAAGAAACTACCTGCTGAGTGTTGCATTAACGGAACATGGAAGCTGCAAGGTTTCCATAGTACTGAATCCCACGTGGTCACTGATGTAATGGAAAGTCAGTGTTGTTGTAAACCTCTTCCACTTATGATTCAACCTCCGCTTTCTCTCTTATAAAGTTCGTCCATTTTGAGCTCTAAACTAAGGTACCTCAAGATTTAATATCACAAATACAACAAAATATACTTAGTACCTCTCTCTCTCTCTCTCTCTCTCTCTCTCATTTAAATAAGGTAAGAATGTGTTGTTCCATTTTTGTCTTGATTTATGTTATTATTAAGCGATGCTTTAGAATCTTTAAATACAGTATATTTTATAGAAACAGCATTCCATTTTTATTTATTCCTGAATCTTTGACAGAAATAATTGCAACAAAAACAAGTTCAGTGAAATCTAGAATGGCACTCAGTAGAGCGCATACCTCCGCCAAGGCCCAACATGAAGTTCCTTTTAATTCAGTCAAGTCTATCCAATATAGAAAAAGACCACCCCCTATAAGAGCATATTTAGATCCGCTAGACCCGGAATTTTATATGGATTCGCGCTAAACTGTACACATTCGTAGATACCAACATTCTAAATGTGCCTGATTTTTTCATCAAGATCCACGCAATATTCACTGAAAATTTTACGAAAAAGTCGAAAACCGCCCCATCTCGCAATGTTAAAGAAAGTGGAAAAAAAAAAAAATCCCGAATCCGCACCTTTATACGGATCCACACCAAAATTTAATGGAGTGTATTCTGGGCCAAGGCCCATTCTTCTACCAAGTTTCGTGGAAATCCGTCCAGTAGTTTTTGTGTAATCTTGCTCACAAACCAACCAACCAACAAACAAATAAACGGACAGGGGTAAATACAGAGGTTATTACGAGACAGCAAATTACGATAATGTAGCAAAGAGGCAATCCTTAGCTGAATAAAACCTTCCAGCAATAGGAATCATACAAATAAGTAAATAAATAATAAACTACTGAATCATGAGTTTCTTTAACCTGGATTATGATTTTTCTCCAAACGTTAAAAGAAAAATCTAGGCAAGGCAAAAAATAAATAAATACATAAATAAATAAATAAAAATGCAGCTACAAATGGAATATATTTTAAACCTTTTGGTAAAAATTCTTTCGAGCTGAATGAACAACTTTAAGATTCAGACATACTTTTCCCGCGTATTATACCATGACAAAGATTCCAGAACAAAGCAAGTGTATGATGAACGGAATCGAAGCCCACAACTGCAGCACAAATTTCAGGTTTAAGACATTCATACCATTACCTTGGCCTAAAATTGCCATCTCTCCATTCTGAATACTGAACTGTACCTGACCTAAAAGTACCATTTCTCCTACTGAATTGTACCTGACCTAAAAGTACCATTTCTCCTACTGAATTGTACCTGACCTAAAAGTACCATTTCTCCTACTGAACTGTACCTGACCTAAAAGTACCATTTCTCCTACTGAACTGTACCTGGCCTAAAAATACCATTTCTCCTACTGAACTGTACCTGACCTAAAAGTACCATTTCTCCTACTGAACTGTACATGACCTAAAAGTACCATTTCTCCTACTGAATTGTACCTGGCCTAAAAGTACCATTTCTCCTACTGAACTGTACCTGGCCTAAAAGTACCATCTCTCCATCCTGAACGCTGAACTGTACCAAGGGATTAACACAAGAATATGGTGCCTGTCACGAAGAAGTGCTATGGAAGGAATGTAGAGTGGTATCGCAGTATTTACACCAGTTGTCAGAGAGAGAGAGAGACTGTCCTGGTATCCCCGTGAAGGGCGACTAAAATGCCCGCCGTGCCCGCCGCCGGACCTCCCACCCCACCACCCCCCACCCCACCACCGGGCCGCCACCGCACCACCACCCCAGGAGGACACAACGGTGGGGTTAGTGACCCCGATCAAGAGGGTCACCAGGACTTCACGATCCTGGGCCCTTGTTCCCCGCAATTGCCCCAACCCCAGGTGACCAGGGAAAGGCAACTACATTGCAGGCGGAGCAATGGTCGTCAGAACAGGGGTGGGACTGAACAAGATTCAGTCCCAGGTAACACCGTATTGACGGCTTTTGTTACACCCTCTAGGGCAGGAGGCCCAAGGGCAGGAGGACCAAGGCTACGGCCTAACAAAGTGTACAAGGGTAAGGCGACCCAAGGCTCTGGCCTTAGTACACCAGAAAGAGAGAGTTGCCCCAGTGCATCCCTCTCTTGCTGTTCTCCCCTTCAGGAGCAACACCGCGCCGACGGTCTTAATACGTGGCGGGGAAGGAGCGGCCTTGTACGCCCTTCAGTTGTTCCTGATCGGACAGATCAGCTTCCGGCTACGGCCACAGTACGGACCAGGGTAAAGAGCCCCTGCTACCGTACGTGTAGCTCTTCCCTATTACGGGAGCAACACCGCGCCGACGGTCTTTATACGTGGCGGGGAAGGAGCGGCCTTGTACGCCCTTCAGTTGCTCTCAGTAAGACGGGTAGGCACTCGGCTCCGGCCGGGGCACGTACCAGGGTAGAGAAGCCCCTGAGGGTAGTTTTAGTTCGTACTGGAGAGAGTGTGGCCTCTGTGCCCCACACTTCGGCTTGTCCCCTACTACGGGAGCAACACCGAGCCGTTGGTCTTTATACGTGGCGGGGAAGGACGGGCCTTGTACGCCCTTCAGTTGCTCCTTGTACGCCAGGCAAGTTCACGGTCACAGCCAACGTACGTACCAGGGTAAGGCGACCCAAGGCTCCGGCCTCAGGACGTACTAGAGAGGACATGAGTGACGTGAGTCCTTCTCCAGCCTCTTCCCCCTGTGGGAGCCCTTCGTCACCACCCGGGAATATAGCCCCGGAGGTGACACTAGAGTGGTGGCAAGGCCCGATATCGGACCTACCTCCCACGCCTGGGAGTTCCTTGTTCCTGCCCGAGTCCCGAAGGAGAAGCTGCCGCAGCCCAGCCCTGTCGGCACCTCTCCCCCTAGGCGCCCGCAGTCCCAGGACACCCAGGCCAGACCCACCGGCTCCCAACGAAGGCGATCCCGGCTCCCTCACTCCACGGAGCCAAAGACGACAGGCCCGACTACTCAGGCTGCTCGGTCCCAGTCCCGAGAGCCACCTCTCAGGTCGAGGCCCCCAGACGAGAGGGCCTCCCTGCACCACACCAACGAGGCCCCAACGCGAGGGCCACCTCTCAGGTCGAGGACCCCGGACGGGAGGGCCTCCCTGCACCTCACCGACGAGTGTGACCCGGGGAGTGACTCCCCTGCGGATAATCCCTTGCCCTCTACAGGCCAGGTCCCCCTAGGGCTCTACCCTCACGCCCTTGTCACGGAGTGAACATTACCCAGAAGATACAGGTAAATAGTGACTCCCCTTGTGTCAAGAACAAATCGGGGAAAAGAACAGTGACTAAGTGAAGAACAGTGCAGTTACAAATAGTCCACAAGAACTCAGTGTCGGCAGGACAGAGAATGAACCTTAGAGAAATTATCCAAGTCCCCCAAATAACAGAACTTTCTGTGAACGCATAACGTAAGGGTGCGCGGGCCGGTCAAAAGCCTGAGTGTGAGTGTCGCCGTGACCAGGTGACTGTGTCAAGTGTCGCTATCCGCACCCTACCTTATTTATAGTAATATTTCCCCTACGGACTCCCAATCTTGTTTATCCCCTTTGTAGTCCATTCAGTGTATATCCTGCCTAAAAGTGACACATGGACAATACCATATATAATTCGAGATATCCCTGTATGAACATTGTAGTGTGAACTGAGTATAACTATATTTTGTGGTGCTGAATGTTAACTCTGTGTCTCTGTTCCCCTGTATCTCAAATATCACTCTGTGTTTTATTGTAACGGTTAGAATTAAGGTAATAGATGTGTTAAGATGCACTGCCTGGTTTTTATGTCCTGTTCCTTTGTTGGTGCTTTACTTCCGGTCTGGAAAGAGGACCCCGCTTCAGTCGCTAGTGTTTTGAGGACGAGAAGTCGCCTTAAAAACACCAGCATAACACAATGTAACTCACTTTTTACTTCCCATACATCACTCATTTCTTACTTCCAGTTCACACACACACACGCGAAAGAATAATGCTGAGTCATCTGAGGTTTGTTTAGACTACATCAACACGGGGATTGTAAGTATATACTTCGCACTTTTAGTATTGCAAAATGGATACATACCTTAGTAAAGCAAATTTGGAAAAGAAAAGGGATAAAAGTAAAAAGCAAAATGATGATTTCTACCAAGAACTGGTTGAAGTGGAGACTCACAATAGACTGGTTGAATGTGTACACAAACTAGAAATGGCTTTCAAAAATGAAATTGATGAAATAAAGAAGCAGATGCACTTGCAAAAGGAAGAAATAGAAAAACTAGGAAGGGAGGCCATTAAGAAAGACACAACCATCAGTGAACTAACCGTGGAATTGAGTACGCTTCGGAAGAAAGTGAGTGAAATGGCAAGTACAGTAGTCAATCACGAGAGTGTTATGGAAGAGTTAAAAAATGACACAGAGACAATTAGGCAAGTAAGCAGTCTTATTGACCAGAGCAGTGATATTGAGAAGATAACACAGGTGAATGAAGCTGTGCAAAGCTACAAAAATGATGTGGAAACCACGTATGCTGAAATGGTGAAAGTAAAGAAAGACTTAGAAACAAGGGTGGAGGAAAAAAACATTAAAAAGGAAGTGAAAAGAATAATCCAAAGTTAGTCAGAGATTCAGTAGATATAAACAAATCTATAGTAATTACTGGTATACAAGAGGAAGATCTAAAAAACAAGATCACAAGAGACAAAAAGGAGATGGCAAATGTAATGAGCTTACTGAAAGAAGTATCAAAGGAAATCTGTAGTAAAGACATAGAGGAACACAAAAGGTTAGGGAAATATGATAAAAGCAAGACAAGACCTCTAAAGGTGACTTTCCAGAGTGTAAACACTGTGGAAGAGATACTAAAAAATGCAAAGAATCTTATGGAAAAAGAATTGTTCAAAAATGTATGGATAAAAAGATGCCTAACACAAGAGGAACTGGAATTACTGAAAGAGAAAAAGGGAGGAAGCAAAAACAAAAAATGAGGGAAGATCAGAAGAGGAGAAGAAGAATTTTTTTTTACAAAGTAATAGGATTGCAGGTACGAAAGTGGTACACAAACAGGATGGAATAAAAAGGAGGAAGGTAGTAGAACCATGTCATGACAAGTATATAAACAAGATGATAAAGTTGATGTACTCAAATGTGGATGGAATGGTATCTAAATTACTAGAGATGAATGATTATGTCAGAGAAAATGAACCACAAATAATATGCCTAACTGAAACAAAATTAACACCAAGGATATCCAATGACATACTAAACTTAGAGGAATACAATATACGGAGAAGAGACAGAAATTTAAAAAAAGGAGGAGGAATTATAATATTAACTAAGAAAAATCTAAAAGTCAAGGAAATAAAACTAGATATACCATCACTAGTAGAACTGATTGCAGTAGAGATCAACACATCTGAAGGTAAAGTAATTGTAGCCAATTTGTACATGCCACCCAGATCAAACACATGGGAAAGAGATGAATACGAGGACCTGGCAGAGAGTACAATTCAGAGTTTAAGATCATTACTACATAAAATGGAAGAGAAATCAGAAAGAACTATACTAACTGGGGATTTCAATACAAATATAAATTGGAATACTCTAGATATAATTAGCCAAGAAAGCTGTTGGGACCAAAAGCTCCTGGATCTCGTACAAGAGTTCTTCCCAACGCAACATGTGAGGGAAACCACCAGAAAAAGAGGACTTGATGTACCTTCAGTGCTAGATCTAATATTTACTAGGCAAGAAAATGATATTGACAGTTTAATATATCACCCTCCACTCGGCAAAAGCGATCATGCAGTACTAAATTATAACTTCAGGATAGCATATGACATAGTAAACAGCAATGACAGTTACAAAAGGAGCCTAAACTATAAAAAGGGAAATTATCAAGACCTAAAGAAGCATTTCTTAGAAGTTGATTGGGAAAATGAGCTTAGAGGACAAGATTTAAATGCTGTATATAAAAAATTCTGTGAATTTTATGAAACAGGAGTCCAGAAGTACATCCCACAGCACAAAGAAGCAGATAAGAAAATACAGAAATGGTTCAATACAGAATGTAAAAAATCAAAAGAAAGAAGAGATTTGTTGTGGAATAGATACAGAAGACATAATAGTGAAAGGGCGTATAATAATTACAAACAGGCAAGAAACGATTATACAAGAATAAGGAGGGAAGCCCAAAAACAGTTTGAGGAGGATATAATAAATAAAAGTAGTGATCAACTAAAGCTGTTTTACAGCTATATCAGAAGCAAAACCAATGTAAAAGATATAATACAATCAATTACGGACGAGGGAATCACTTATACACAAGAGAAGGATATTTGTGAACCACTAAATAAGAATTTCCAATTAGTTTTTACAGAAGAAAAAAATTCTGAGAGGGACTATGTGGAACATGCATGTCCACACATACTACCAGATATACAAATAGCAGAAAAAGTAATACAGGAGGAGTTAAGTAGATTAGACAGAGGAAAAGCAAGTGGTCCTGATGAAATTTCATGTTGGGTACTACGAGAATGTGCAAAGGAGTTAAGTAAACCATTATTTTTCATTATCAAGAAATCCTTGAGTCAAGGTAAACTACCTGATATTTGGAATAAAGCAAATATTGTCCCCTTATTCAAGAAAGGAAATAGACAAAATCCACTCAACTACCGACCAGTATCACTGACCAGTGTTGTAAGCAAAGTATTAGAAAAACTTATAAGAAAAGCTTGGGTAAACCATCTAGAAGAACACAGTATGATAACAGAAAGACAGTTTGTTTCAGAAAATGAAAATCATGTGTTACTAATCTGTTGAGCTACTATGACAGAGTAACAAACACAATACAATTAGGTAAGAACACACACACACACACACACACACGCCCTCTATCGTCACAATTCTCTGTAAGTGCGTGGTTGGTCTCAAGTCCACAAGGGTTTAACAAGAAGTAAATGGACAGTATTGGAATAGCATGATAAGTTATCTAAATACCACCAATCTCTCTCTCTCTCTCTCTCTCTCTCTCTCCTACAACCTCACGTGGAGGTACCTTATGTGCTACGGGGGCGGCTCAGTCTGCTGATGTGGGCATGGGTGTGACAGTGGGGGCAGGAAATGAATAAATGATACAGGATAGATACTGACAACACTGACTATCTATGAACCACCCTGTATAAGGCATCAAAACGAGTGGAAAAACTCTGCAAGGTGTTTGTGCTTTTTTGGATCAGGGGAAGAGGTATGACAGGGTGAAGAGGTGAGGGTGCTGAAGGATTTACGTATGCATGGTGTGGATCTTAGACCCTGGAATGCGTTAATAGGTGTGTGTGTGTGTGTGTGTGTGTGTGTGTAACTGAGGCTTGGACGTTGATAAGGCTGGGGAATTAACAGGTGACTGAGTTGGCTGAATAAAAAACGAATTACTTAAAAACGAGTGCATGTAAGAGTTATGCACCTCTCTCTCTCTCTCTCTCTCTCTCTCTCTCTCTCTCTCTTTGTACTCTTGCTGGTGTCATTTATCTAACCACTTGAAGGGGCCCGCGTGGAGTAAATACCTGATAAATACTCTCTTCAGGGAGGCCACAAGGAAAAGTTTATGCTTCCTTGACGTCAACTCTTTAACACCTGCACACTTCACACGATGAGCAAAGAAATATTATATGGGTGTGTTTATATCCCGACATAAAGACACAAAGCTTGAAAAGTAACAACAAGACAAGGGACAACTCTGATAAACACACCCACCCCTGCAATACTGATAGGGGGAATGAAATAATTATGGGGGAGGTGGCGAGGCAAACCCTTAGGTCACAGACTCTATGATCTCTGGTCTGCCTGAAGGTCAACTATTGTGCAAAATTTCGTTTGCCTACGTAAAATCTATGACGTTGGTCCCCCTGGGGGCAGACCTCCCCGTGCGGGGTGGTCATCGAGGGTCCCACCCTATCTATAACGTGGCTGAGGTAAAAACCCACCAACAGGCAATATTTCGTCTTCCTAGGTTATAAACTATGCATGTGTATGATGGTTTTGCAGAGTCCTCTCCAGGACGCCTCCTCCCTCGTGAGAAGAAATTCTCCATGTATCCACCCTTCGTTAAACGTGACTGGGATAACCATCTGCCAGTATGCAAGATTTCATGTTATTATAGTTAATTATAGTGAAAAGCTTTGGCCCTACTTAACGACTTTTGTCTGGGACCACTAGGGGCCATCCTCCCACCTGTGGGGGGCAGTCCTCGGGAGGTTCCACCATTCTTATAACTTGGCATGAGTGATGTTCTACCACTGTACAAACATTCGTGTTCCTAGTTATTAAAAAAAAAAAAAAAAAAAAAAAAAAAAAAAAAAAAAGCCTTGCCAAACGGTTTTGGGAGGGACATCGGGGGCTTGCTTGACACCTGGCCGGGAGGAAGCCTACCACTGGGCAAAATTCGTTTTCCCAACACTCCTCTCCTAAGGCCTGGACCCTGATCTTCAAGAAAGTACAGCATCTCTGTGAGTCGGTCATGAAGTGAGAGAGTTGGCGACAAGCACTATACAAGTATTTAGACACCCTTGTGGCTGCAGCAGATTGTCTTGTTCTGGGGGGGGGGGGGATAACAAGAGCCAAAATAAGATCTGTTCATTCCAAGAAAAAGCTATAAGTTTACGTTTTAAACACAGCAGGTCATAGGCATACGGAAATGAGTTTAAATATTTAAGTAACACGAACTAAAGGAAAAACACAACCACAAGACAAGCATGAATACTTAATGTCACATCATCATCATCAACAACAACAACAACAACAATAATAATAATAATAATAATAATAAAACCAAGTTTAATTCCAGTACACAGACCAGTGATTCCAAAAGTGTGTGCCGCCGTTATATAATTAGTGTGTCGCAAAAATTACATCACCCAATAAAATGCCCGCCGAGACCGCCACAGGACCTCCCACCTCACCACCCCCCACACCACCGCCGAGCCGCCACCCCACCACCACCCCAGGAGGACACACAGGTGAGGCTAGTGACCTCGGGCAAGAGGGTCATCGGGACATCCCGGCCCTGAGCCCCTATTCCTCGCAAGTGCCCCAACCCCAGGCGTTCAGACAACCTGAACTACTGTGCGGGCGGGGTAGTGACCGTCAGACCAGGGGTGGGACTGAAAAGAGGTCAGTCCCAAGTAACACCGTCTTGACGGTCTTGCTACACCCTCTAGGGCAGGAAGAGGCCCAAGGGCAGGAAGAGGCCCAAGGCTACGGCCTTAAAAGAGAAATAGACACAGGCTACGGCCTGACAAAGTGTGTAAAGGGGAAGGTGACCCCAGGCTCCGGCCTTAACACGCTGAGGAGAGAGAGTTGCCTGTGTGCATCCCTCTCCAGTTGTACTTTGGCTACGGCCAGAATACGGTCCAGGGTAGAGAGACCCTGCTACCGTACGTGTAGTGCTACCCAATTACGGAAGCGGCGACTCGGGGCCGGCCTCTCTCCGGAGCAGACGGGTGATCCCGTTTCTCCGTTAGTCGATTCCCGTATGGGCAGACACTCAGTTACGACTGGGGCACGTACCAGGGTGGAGAATTCCCTGACGGTAGGATCTGTCCGTATTGGAGAGAGTGCGGCCCTCGTGCCCCTCACTCCGGCTTGTTCCCTACTGCAGGAGGAACACCACGCTGACGGCCGCTTGCCTCGGCGAAAGGGCAACCCCGATCACCCTACTGGTGTCCCTCGCACGCCGGACTAGTTCACGGCACCAGCCAAAGTCCATACTAGGGGAAGTGGAGCCCCACCTCAGCCCAATGAACACACTCAGGGAACCACGAAGAGCGTGAGTCTCCCTTAAGCCTCTTTCCCTCCAGGGAGCCCTTCGTTGCCATCCAGGCTTCTTGGCCAAGCGGAGGCGTTAGAGTGGTGGCAAGGCCCGATTGCGGAGTTACCGCCCACACCCGGACGCTCCTTAGCACTGTTGGAGCCCTACAGGAGTCGCTGCCGCAGCCCAGCCCTGACAGCGCCTCTCCCCCTGAGCACCTGCAGACCCCGGACCCCCAGGCCTCCCACCACGGTCCCCGACGACGGCGACCTAGGCTCTCTCACGCCCCGGCAGAAGAAGAAGCAGGCCCGAATCCTCCGCCTGTTCGGTCCTAGTCCCGAGGGCCCCCGATCAGGTCGAGGCCCCCAGACTACGAGGCCTCCCTGCACCCCACCAGCGCGGCCCTAGGAAGGAGCCGCCCCTCAGGTCGAGGCCCTAAACAAGGGAGCCTCCCTGACAGTAAGTACTAGTGACCCAACTACCCAAGAAACACGGGTAGAACAGTGATAGTGACAGTGACCCCTAATACAGTGACAGTGATCCAATGCACAGTGGCAGTGACTAATAAAAGTTATGTTAAACAGTGATATCGTAGTAAGTCGTGCTTGAACATTAAACAGTTCAGTTCCCCCTCTCAGAAAGGAAGCGGGGAGTTTTCTGTGGAGTCGAAGGTAGGTGTGTGAGTGAGCCGAAAGGCTAGTGAAGTGCTCCCCTGCGACTAGGTGACAGTGTCGGATGTCGCCACACGCACCCTACCTTTATTATAGTATCATATCCCCCACAGACTCCCGATCACAGTGAATATAAGTGAAACTCCCCCGTTTATTATTATCCACCAGTGACACGACAAATGTTCTCGATTGACCATTGCAGTGAAGTGATATCTCTCTTCAATAACAGTAACCCATATCCCTGACTGCCCTGTGCCCTGTGCAAAAGTAGATTGGATCCAGTTATAAGTGTATTATTGTATCTCTGTGTTATTGTGTATCAAATATTGTGTATGTAGCACTGTAAGGGAGAGAATTTAAGCAATAGATGTGATTCGGTGTACTGTCTCTTTTTATGCCCTGTTCCTTTGTTAGTGCATTACATCCGGTCTAGCCAAAGGACCCCGTCCCAGTGGTCGTGTTTTTACGACGAGAAGTCGCCTTAAAAACACAGCATTACACTGGTGGCAAGCGGTGGTCCTAGATCCGAGTAACGCATGGAGGAACGCGAAAGGGAACTTACAATGGCAGCTAAACCGCACATCCAATTGCCGAGGTTCAACCCGGACCAGTGTGACATAAACATATATTTGGACATGGTCAAACCCCTCCTAGACATAGGGTTTGACTCTGACAGAGAAAAGATCGCTGTCACTCTACCTAACTTGGGTAAAATAATCACTAGTGTCGCACCAAAAGTCGTCCCACAACTGTCACGGGACCAATTCTCACAAATAGTGAGACAGGCTTTCACGCCATCCATAGGCCGAGTTGTCGCTCTTTCTCAACTCGACGCCCTCACCTACGACGGGAACCTGGATGACACATTCACCCGGGCTAGGCGCCTCGTCAGCGCCGCCTATCCCGAGGCACCACCCAATGCCCGGGATATCCATACATTCAACGCACTGTTGAGAATCCTCCCCAGCATAGTCAGGGAGCATTTCTCAATCTACGACCCCTCAGGGGACATGGAAAATGACCTACAACTCGTCCGACGTCTGCTCGCCGCCCGCCCCACACCACAGCCACTCCACGCGGTGACACGTTTTCCTACAAGGCAACAACCCCCTTCCAAACCTAAACTGCCGCCACATCAGCCAGCTACTGAGCTGCCCACAGTCCCTAGAGCTTACCCCCAAAAGAAGCGCTCAAACCCGAGGGAACAAGGAAACCTCATCACCATTAACCCCTGGGAATTCACGGCTTGCAGCCGCACCTGCCCTCTACACGACATTAGGGAACAGCTCAAAGCTAGCAGGCGAAGAGGTTTTCCACAAGGGCGCAAGAAAGTATCCTCCTTAGACGATGATGCCCAGGAAGATGACACACCAACGCACACCCTCTCGGGAACAGACGACGACGACCAAGAGGACACCACTCCACAGCAAATGGATTTTTAGGCCCGCCCCCGCACCTCCCCACGGTGGCGGGGGCCAACTCACACAACTACAGACCCCCTGTTTACGACAAAATCTGGCTAAACGGGGTCAAGGCACGTCTACTAGTGGATACGGGAGCAGCCAGATCGTGCCTCTACTCCCATTTCTACTCCCGCCACATGGGTGCATTCGGCCCCCTCTTCCCCACCTCAGCCAACCTTGTCGACGCAGGGGACGGCCCCCTGCCTATCCGTGGGGAAACTCGGGCCCTCCAAACCCACACCCATCAGCAAATATCCACTAGCCACCCATTTATCATATTCGACTCAACATGCAGTCAATACGATGGATATTTAGGGCTGGACCTCCTACAGAAATTACATGCCACCATTGACTGCCACCAATGCCGCCTCCACTTCCATCCAGCCCACCACAACCAACCAGCAGTGAGGATTAAGGAAGAAAAAAAAAAACAACAACAACGAAGGCTCGCCAAAAACTCACACCCCCACACACTACCATCAGACACTCACCTGTCCCATACCACAGACACACCTACACCCTACCCAGCCCCTCACACCACTAGACTCCCATCCCCACCACCAACCACTCATCATCTACATCCCTCCCCATCTTTTCCAGCCACTGTCGCCTCCTCTATCACCATTCCACTACATCATGAAGCTTGGGTAAAACTTAACAAACCTTCCCATTCCTCCGTCCTCTTCTCACCATCCATCCCCACCGGACCACTCTCCTCCTGTCTAGTAAGCCCTACCTTCCTTCCCCCACATGCCCAAGAAATCCGTGTCGCCAACCTCGCTACCACACCACTAACCTTACCAAGAGGACTCATCATCGGCGACACTGAAGAAGCCGAACCATGCCAAACACCGCCCCCAGACCCGCCCACCCTACCCACCCTACCATCACACCTATCCCCAGCCCAAACCAACAGCCTCCGACAACTCCTCCTGGATTTCCAAGATTTATTCTCCTCAGGCCCGACCGACCTTGGCCATACCGCCTATCTCAGCCATGAGATACACACAACAGGACCTCCAATTCGCCAACCATCACGACGGAAAAATCCTAAGCAACGAGAGGAAGAAGACCGGCAGGTCCAGGACATGCTAGATGCCGGTGTGATCTCCAGCTCTACTAGCCCATGGTCCTCTCCGGTGGTACTCGTTAGAAAAAAGGACAGGACAATGCGCTTATGCGTTGATTACCGCCGAGTAAATGATGTCACAGTCAAAGACGCCACTCCCCTGCCACGTATCGACGACTCCCTAGACTCCTTACATGGCTCAACATGGTTCTCCACCTTGGATCTACAATCGGGGTACTGGCAAGTCCCTGTGCATCCCGACGACAAACACAAAACCGCCTTCTCCACATCCAACGGCAAACATTACGAGTTCAATGTCCTCCCTTTCGGACTCTGTAACGCTCCTGCCACATTCTCCCGTTTAATGGAGTCAGTCCTTAGCGGTCTAACCTGGGAGACTTGCTTAGCATATCTCGACGACGTCATTGTTTTCAGTCGTACATGGGCCGACCACCTTCACCGCCTCAAGCAAGTGTTCCACCGCATACGCCAAGCAGGACTTAAACTGAAACCTACGAAATGTGTGTTAGCAGAGAGATCAGTTTCCTTCTTAGGGCATCTAATTAATGCAGAGGGCATCTCACCAGACCCAGAGAAACTTCGAGCCATCGCAGACATCCCATTCCCCCGCGACGTGCACAAAGTCAGAGCATTTCTGGGGTTGACATCATATTACAGGCGATTCGTCAAAGGATTCACTGACATCGCAAAACCCCTCCACGAACTAACAAAAAAGGGCGAACCCTTTCTATGGACGGACACAAGACAAACAGCCTTCACCACCCTCAAAGCAAAACTAACCACCTCGCCAGTTCCCAGACTACAATCTTCCCTTCCGCCTCTACACCGATGTGTCCCTCATCGCCATAGGAGCTGTCCTTGCCCAGGTACAAAATGGCAAGGAACACATCATCGCCTGTGCCAGTCGCACCCTTAACACGGCAGAGCGGAACTACGCGGCCACAAAACGTGAGTGCCTAGGGATCATCTGGTCCCTCGAGTACTTCAAATCCTACATCTCGGGCACCCACGCAGTAGTCATCACCGATCATCAATCCTTACAATGGCTACAACAGTCTAATACAAATAACGCCCAACTAATACGCTGGCGGGAAACCCTCGAAGAATACGACTTCGAAATTGCATACCGACCAAGCAAGCTGCACACCAACGCTGATGCCCTATCCCGCCTCCCAATCAACACCATCAAAGAAGAACCCGACCTGGTTAAAATGTGGTTTGACAAACAACGCCCCACTTGGATTCCACAGACCACATTTAACAAACTCCACCCGCATGGCGAACATCTTTTTGACCCAAACGGACACATTGTCCTCAGCCCAGCCACGGCCCACGACACCATGCTCCACCTCCATGCCCACAACGGCATCCACCTAGGATCTAAAAAGCTACTGCAAATATTCAACGATATGTACTGGACTCCCAACCCATCTACCATCACAAAGAAGATCATACAATCATGCCGAGCATGCGCACTTGGCAAAGATATCACCCGAACACCAGGCCCTACAGGAAAAGTCACAGCACAAAAACCGTGGCAACTTCTCTCCCTAGACGTCGTCGGCCCCCTCACACCAAAGTCCGGCTATAAGTACATAATTACCTTCGTGGATGTGTACTCTAAATTCATCATCGCCTGCCCAGCCAAGGACCACACAGCACCGTCAATCGCCGACGCCCTCACCCGACATGTTTTCCCTTATTTCGGGATTCCCCAGGCCATCCATTCGGACAATGCCCCTGAATTTACGGGGAAAATATGGGAAGAACTGGCCAACATCATTGGATACAGCATCTCCCACTCATCTCCCTACTGGCCCCAAGGCAACAGCGTATGCGAAAGAAGCCACCGCTCCCTGATGAACCAAGTCCGCACGCGCATTACGCAAACAGGAAATGAAGACTGGCCTGCACACGTTAAGATCGTGCAATGGGGGTTAAACACGTGCCCAAGGGAAGATGGAATAACCCCGCACGAGAGAGTGTTCAGGGAACCACCCCTACTCCTACCCCTCTGCCACCACCTACAACCGCCCACTCCACCCTCCAGCACCGACCCTCTCCACCACCTCAAACGCCGCCTCCACCACCTACATTCAAAGCAGGACCTAGCACCTGACACAACCCACTCCAACCCATACATACCTGGTCAATCTGTCGTGGTTGCAAATCTCCCTACCCCACCTAAGACCGCCCCCCGATTCAATGGACCTTACAAAATCGTGTGGGTGCCTAATGCTTATCAAGTCATCGTGGATCAACAAGGGCAACACTGCACATACAGAAACCGCCACGTGCGTCCCTTCAACCCACCCGACACCGCCCACCCCCGCACTAAGCCTACCTCCACCCAGGCCCGCACACCTGGCCGCCCTGACCTTCCTCAACTTCACTCCCCAAACTCCTACTACTACTCCTTCTCCCCCCCCTCCTCACACTCTCCGCCTACCAGCTCTCCACCAAGCACACCATCACCGCAACCACCTCCCACCACCCCTACTTCGCAACCAGACACTCCCCCACTAAACACCCATCCACCCACCACCCCCCAATCCACCCCACCCAGGCCAACCTCGCCACCACAACCGCCCACCTCCCCCGAGAATCACCCCAACCCCACACCCACCACCGACCTCCCACATGACCACTCCCATTATACACGTCACACCGCACAACCACCCATCCACCCACCTCACCACCGTACACCCTTACCGCCTCCACGCAATCAACCAGCCTCACCACCCACACCCACCATAACCACGACCACCACCAGATCGGGACGACTCTCACGCCCACCCACGAGATACACCCCGACACCCCCACCCAACACCCACTTATCCCAGAATCCACCATCACCACCCTCCCCCAATACCTCCCCCATAACCCTACCCCTCCACCAAGCACGTTGGAACTTTCCTAACTCCCAATTCCCCAAAGTACAACGCTCCTCCCACCACATTAGCCCAAATAAAAGCACCACCCTCCCATCACTCTCCAGCATTCAAATCTCATCTCCCCACCAGGCACCATTCCCCGAGATGAAGATAACCAGGGTCCGATGGCAACCTCACAACCACCCGCCAACCAGAATCAGAGGCACCCACCACCTGCTACGCCTCCTACGCCGGACCAGCCAGCCGTCCTCCCTCCACTTCACGCTCTGCCCCCACCAGGAGCCCAACCAATTCACCACACACTGGGTCAACTTCACCCAACACCTGACCCCGGCCTACCAGACAGCCACCTCCACTACCTACCACCTCCAGTCACGGGGCCGTGACTTCAACAACGCGGAGGGTGGTAAAATGCCCGCCGAGACCGCCACAGGACCTCCCACCTCACCACCCCCCACACCACCGCCGAGCCGCCACCCCACCACCACCCCAGGAGGACACACAGGTGAGGCTAGTGACCTCGGGCAAGAGGGTCATCGGGACATCCCGGCCCTGAGCCCCTATTCCTCGCAAGTGCCCCAACCCCAGGCGTTCAGACAACCTGAACTACTGTGCGGGCGGGGTAGTGACCGTCAGACCAGGGGTGGGACTGAAAAGAGGTCAGTCCCAAGTAACACCGTCTTGACGGTCTTGCTACACCCTCTAGGGCAGGAAGAGGCCCAAGGGCAGGAAGAGGCCCAAGGCTACGGCCTTAAAAGAGAAACAGACACAGGCTACGGCCTGACAAAGTGTGTAAAGGGGAAGGTGACCCCAGGCTCCGGCCTTAACACGCTGAGGAGAGAGAGTTGCCTGTGTGCATCCCTCTCCAGTTGTACTTTGGCTACGGCCAGAATACGGTCCAGGGTAGAGAGACCCTGCTACCGTACGTGTAGCGCTACCTAATTACGGAAGCGGCGACTTGGGGCCGGCCTCTCTCCGGAGCAGACGGGTGATCCCGTTTCTCCGTTAGTTGATTCCCGTATGGGCAGACACTCAGTTATGACTGGGGCACGTACCAGGGTGAAGAATTCCCTGACGGTAGGATCTGTCCGTATTGGAGAGAGTGTGGCCCTCGTGCCCCTCACTCCGGCTTGTTCCCTACTGCGGGAGGAACACCACGCTGACGGCCGCTTGCCTCGGCGAAAGGGCGACCCCGATCACCCTACTGGTGTCCCTCGCACGCCGGACTAGTTCACGGCACCAGCCAAAGTCCATACTAGGGGAAGTGGAGCCCCACCTCAGCCCAATGAACACACTCAGGGAACCACGAAGAGCGTGAGTCTCCCTTAAGCCTCTTTCCCTCCGGGGAGCCCTTCATCGCCATCCAGGCTTCTTGGCCAAGCGGAGGCGTTAGAGTGGTGGCAAGGCCTGATTGTGGAGTTACTGCCCACACCCGGACGCTCCTTAGCACTGTTGGAGCCCTACAGGAGTCGCTGCCGCAGCCCAGCCCTGACAGCGCCTCTCCCCCTGAGCACCTGCAGACCCCGGACCCCCAGGCCTCCCACCACGGTCCCCGACGACAGCGACCTAGGCTCTCTCACGCCCCGGCAGAAGAAGAAGCAGGCCCGAATCCTCCGCCTGTTCGGTCCTAGTCCCGAGGGCCCCCGATCAGGTCGAGGCCCCCAGACTACGAGGCCTCCCTGCACCCCACCAGCGCGGCCCTAGGAAGGAGCCGCCCCTCAGGTCGAGGCCCTAAACAAGGGAGCCTCCCTGACAGTAAGTACTAGTGACCCAACTACCCAAGAAACACAGGTAGAACAGTGATAGTGACAGTGACCCCTAATACAGTGACAGTGATCCAATGCACAGTGGCAGTGACTAATAAAAGTTATGTTAAACAGTGATATCGTAGTAAGTCGTGCTTGAACATTAAACAGTTCAGTTCCCCCTCTCAGAAAGGAAGCAGGGAGTTTTCTGTGGAGTCGAAGGTAGGTGTGTGAGTGAGCCGAAAGGCTAGTGAAGTGCTCCCCTGCGACTAGGTGACAGTGTCGGATGTCACCACATGCACCCTACCTTTATTATAATATCATATCCCCCACAGCCTCCCGATCACAGTGAATATAAGTGAAACTCCCCCGTTTATTATTATCCACCAGTGACACGACAAATGTTCTCGATTGACCATCGCAGTGAAGTGATATCTCTCTTCAATAACAGTAACCCACATCCCTGACTGCCCTGTGCCCTGTGCAAAAGTAGATTGGATCTAGTTATAAGTGTATTATTGTATCTCTGTGTTATTGTGTATCAAATATTGTGTATGTAGCACTGTAAGGGAGAGAACTTAAGCAATAGATGTGATTCGGTGTACTGTCTCTTTTTATGCCCTGTTCCTTTGTTAGTGCATTACATCCGGTCTAGCCAAAGGACCCCGTCCCAGTGGTCGTGTTTTTACGACGAGAAGTCGCCTTAAAAACACAGCATTACACTCAAAATAAAAACACACGAGTGGGGATGCAGTTAAACACTTCACCTTGCGCATAGTGTAATAATCGCACCCACAAATTACACACACACACACACACACACACACACACACACACACTTAGAACATTTAAATTCGTCTAAACGCACTCAGGGACACACAAGGACGGTCTGGGGATCGAAGAAACATTCCCCCTAGATCAGTGACGCTCTGTGCCTCCCTGTTTTGGGCTGCCATCCTATCTAACACCCAGTATAACACCTTGCAGGCCAAACACAACGACGCTCTACGCACCATCACTCACTGCACCAAAACCACTCCTACAGCTCGCTTCCACTTAGCCACATCTCCTTGTTAGTGAATGTATTGATATGAGGGGCAGAGAGAGCCTCATGACACAACTAGGCACAAATAATCACCACCCAAACATTACCAAACCCTCTTCATCGTTATCCAACTCCAGATATTCCAAAATTAGTTATGAAGAAACAACAACATACTTATTTACTGTAACACACGGGGCAATATATCACCTCAGTCAGAGCACCAGATTACCAGCCCCTCCTCCCGACATTCGCAGGTGTCCTTAAACAGGGCAGACAGAGTTCATCTTGCTAAGCTTAGGTAAAGACACCACCCAGCCCTCCTCAGCTGCTAGCTCGGATTCGGGTTGGGTGGATTCACAGATGACACGTGCCCTGCTTGTAGAATTTATATATGAGAGAGAGAGAGAGAGAGAGAAACACGAGTACGTGACCATTTTACACACACACGCTCCCTTTATCGTTACACATATAATGGACCACTGAAAACACACTAAGACACAGACACAGCCTAAACAGTAAAGAAACCAATGGGACAACCTCATAGCGACCGTGGTTTACCTGTGGTCGACAGGTGTGTTTGACCAGTCAGATGGGCTGTGCAGCACCAACACCAACAAAAACCTCAATGGGACAAAACAAGCCCTGCACCAAAAATAAACCCAGAACACACAATCATGCAAAGCCACAGTCACAGTCAGAGACGTTATGCATTAACCATTAGACCCTGGGAGTTGTGTTGAAGGCATGTACAACCGTCTGGTGTTAGCCAGAGCAAAATAGATTAGCTAAACGTCAAAGGGCTGTCAGTCGAGAATAAGGGGCAAATCAAAAGTTAGCTCTTGCTAGTTTTCCCTGTGGCTAGTAAAATCGTCTGGTGTCAGCAACGTAAAAACAATCTAATTTTAGCCAATGCAGAAACGGTGTAGTTTTAATCAGAGTAAAAAATATATATATATATATATACATATTTTTCTTTGCCAGAGTAAAAGGTCTGGTTTTAGCCAAAGTAAAAACAGCCTAGCTTCAGCCAAAGCAAAAATGGTTTGGTATAAAACAAAGTAAAGAGCAGTCTGGCATCAGCCAAAGTAAAAACTGTCTGGCAGCAGCTAACGTAACAAACACGGCTGCTTCACTTCACAGCAGAACACTATGAAATATTCAGCTCACCACAAACATGAATAATATCATAGCTAACCCTAACAAAATTCCATAACATTAGCATAGTTAGTTCTAAACCAATATTTCGTGGGAACCATTCTCCTCCTCCAGAAATCGAGCTGCTCCTAGCCCGGCCACAGCTCGCTATGTACAAGTTAAAGCAGAGATTCCTATGCCTAAAAGTCCTATTACACAGCTTAAATATCTTCTCCAGCAGTTGCCTGCAACACTGGAAAATCACCTAACCTTCCACTCCATATCAGCTATCAATTGTACTACATCCAACCCCAGTACAAAGGTTCCTTAAGCGCAAACACAGCGTGTCCAAACACAATATTCTTCACATTTCAAACAATTGCTACTCTGCTCAAAACACAATTTTTCTTTGTGATAATAATAAGCAATCCTAATTATAATTCAGGGTCTTAAAATACAATATCACAATTTTTTCCATACAACTGGTACTGCAAACTAGGGGAGACTGTCTTCTCTACATGTAGCATTGGACCTTTAAGACACAATTTGTCTGCAGTTTACTGTGGACTGAACAGCAAAAAGGAATGTCAATAAAACTGACATAAAACGAAGATCCACTATACTCAGCCAAACTTCTGGTGCCAACAGCCATTTTTTCCATTTTGGTAATGACTGACAAGGAAGCACTCAACTAACATTCCTCAGACTAAGATACCCAACTAAGTGTGTACCCAATTACACCACCACCATCACTCACTCTAGCCTGACTCATGGTTTATCTTGTATCCTACAGCTACTGGCCTGGTGGTGGACCTACAGGTGACAGAGGTACTCAGTGACAAGATCTCCATCAGCTTCAAGCCTCCAGAGTTACACCCTCAGTGTGTAGTGATGTATGACATCCAGATCATTGATGAGGACCAGGAGAAATCACAGGGTGAGACATGTATTACAGATTTTGCATCAGGTACCACAGCGGTTACGATCCCCGCAGAGTCCTGCACTAACTACCTGATCCAGATTAGGACTGTGAGCCCCACAGGGAAGATGTCTCCCTGGGAGGAGGTACGAAGCACAACGCTGGGCAACATACCCTCGGCCCCTCAGGAGCTGGGGATCAATGCCTAGGACAAGTCCTCCATCACAGTCCGGTGGTATCAGCCAGTCAAAAACTCCCGATGCAAGACTCAGTACAAACTCACAGAGCAGCCCAACTACGGCTCCGACACCATCATCAGTGTGTCAACCTTCAGGACTCAGCCGTGTGGTAATTATACCTTCAATTTAGTTGCTGTTGTGCCAGAGGGTACGAATTCCCCCAATACTGTGACTCATGGCACTACCTGGTGAGTGTTGGATAAATGGGGAACTACTAAAAAGCACTAAGTCATAAATTGGGAACTACCAAAAAGTACTAAGTCACCACGTGGAGGTTCCCAGGAAGTCCTTTGCTGCTTACTGTGCGTTTAACTTGGTGAACTATATTTACATAAATGTCAAACTATTAGACTTTGTAGTTGCAAAATCACTGAAATTATTATGATGTTACTTCAATAAAATCATAACCAGTACAAATGGCCTTTTCATTTTGCAAAATTATGATCTGCAACTGCAGACTGATTACGGTTACCAATTCCAAACCATCACCTTGCAAAAATTCTACTGTATTGGAAGTGATGATTTTTATATATTATAAAGTAGTACAAGGAATGAAGAAAGTTAAAATGGGAAAAGCCCCAGGAACTGATCGAGTGTCTGGTGCAATGCTGAAGCACTTGGGAGAGAGAGTTTGGATATAAAAGATGCACAGAATGACCTAGATGGAAGGTAGAGTCCCAGAGGACTGGAAGTCTGGTATAATTACTCTCCTGTACTACAGGAAAGGGGAAATAAAAGTGTGTGGTAATCATAGGGGTATTTGTCTTCTTGGTGTAACAGGAAAGTATATGGTAAGATACTGACTGACAGAGTTATGGAATTAATAGAGGAACTAGTTGGAGAAGAACAGGGAGGTTTCAGGAAGGGAAGAGGTTGTGAAGATCAGATATTCATCTACGGTGTTTAGTGGAAAAGTTTCTAGAAAAGAGAAAAGTTGTATGTATCCTTCATGGATTTGGAGAAAGCATATGACAGAGTAGAGAGACAAGGAAAGTGGAAAATATTAAAAACATTTCATGCATTCATTCATCATCCAATCCTACATTGCCCCATAAGGTGCGTAGGAGCCCGGGGCTAGGCAAGTTGGTCTTGACATTTGAGATGAGAGTGACCAGCCTCACTCATCCCTCAGTGGTATTACGTGAGCAATAAACCCCAACCACCCCTTGGATATAAACCTTCACCGGCTCAATCCGATTGGAGCACCGTAATTACCCACTAAACCACCAGGTGCCAAAATCTGGTTATATGGTTACCACCTAGCATAGTAAATGGTTTCCTGGTGTACAGGAAACCATTTGGCTTGTCACTCAGTGTAAAGTCACCCACAGGCAGAAGTGAGAGGAAAGAATGAAGGAAAGAAAGACAGAAGAGGGAGTGTAAAGTCACCCGTAGGCAGAAGGACGAGGACAGAATGAAGGAAAGAAAGACAGAGGAGGATGGAAGGAAAGAAGGATGGAGGAGAAGAAAGGCACATGGAGTAAACAGGAAGTTGCTGAATGCTGTGAAGAGTATGAATGGGGGTATTATGGCTGCAGTGCATGTGGATGGTGAACTGAGTGAATTTTTCTATCTGAGTGTGGGATTGACCAGGGATATGTCATGTCTCTATGGTTGCTTCATTTTTATATGGATGGAGTTATGAGAGATACAAGGTAGGGCAGTCAATGTTGGAGCAGCCACAATGAGGGAGGGCAGTGTCTGGAAATTTCCAGTTCTGCTGTTTGCGGATGATATTGTATTGTTAAGTGAAGGTGAAGGGGAACTGCACAGCTTGGTGAATGAGTCTCAGAGATTATGTAAGAAACTGAAGCTAAAGGTGAATGTAGGGAAGAGCAAAGTTGTGGTCTTTGAGAGAAACAAAGTCCATGAATGAAGTGAGGCTGGATAGTGAGGAAATGGAAAATGAGTGCATTTAAGTACTTGGGTACAGGTACTGTAGTGTGATGAGTAAGGATGAAAGTTTGGAGGATGAAGTGTTTGAAAGGGTACAACAGGGAAGAAAGGTTGCTAGTTCACTGAATGCAGTGATACGAAATAGCAAAGTGAGCATGGAAGTAAAAAAGTCGCTGCATGACAGTATGATGATCTCGGCTCTAATGCATGGAAGCAAAGCTCGAACCCTGTTGGAAGGACAAGTCAAGAGTGAAAGCAGCAGAAATGAGTTATATAAGAGGAGCATGTGGAGTTACGTGAAGAGATGGACAAATATGGAAGGAACAGTGCGGTGTGGATGCTGATGTGATAGCAAGCAGTATGAGAAATACATCAAGGTGGTTTGGCCATGTAGAGAGAACAGAGAGCAAGAGACTAATGAGGAGCGTGTATGTGAGTGAGGCAGTGGGGGGAGAGGGAAGGGGAGACCAAGGGTGAGATGGAGGGATGGAGTGGTCAGGTATATGAGAGAAGAGGGTATAAGTTGGGGGGAGGGCAACAAAATGACAGAGGACAGGATGACATGGAGGCTATTGTTTGAGGCCACCCTTTACAGGATTAAGGTGTCTGGCTACTGACAGACATATGGATAGACACTGTGCTAAGGTCATATTACCAATCAGTATTACCAATATTCTTTCTTCACATCTGCCAAGGCCAAGTATAATTTTGGAATTTAGTACATCTTTCATCATATGGTCCAAGTATAATGTGGAAATTAGCATTTTGAAAAATTGGACCCTTAACACTTTCCGACACAGACTAGCACGTGCACATTAGGGGGACCGTCCTGCATCAACATAATACTGTATATAAACAAAATCCTTGGGTTCAATGATTTATACATTTTTTCTAATCATTCTGCATGAGGTCTCTCCTTCTTCCATTTTTCATCAAACCTTGCACTGCCTTGTCAGACACGTAGGGGCTCAAGGCTAAGCTATTCAGACCATATTTAAGGCAAGTGACCACTTGTTCATCCTTAAGCAGCATCACATGGGCTATAAACTCCAACAGCCTACAGAATGAAACCCAAAACCCCAACCAACTCTTGGAATGAGACCCTTATGGGCCACCCCAGACTAGAGGATCTTAACACTAGACACACTAGAGCACAGTGCTGGCTGAACAGGGAGCTGTTGACAGAAGTGTTAATGAACAGTATAGAGCATTCAAGAACAATCTCTGAGAATCAGAATTCAGTGCGTGGATGGACAAGGTCCCGTCCTCCCAAGACATAATGTAACATGGTGGTGGGATGAAAGTGTAAAAGTTGCAGTTAAAGAGAACAGAAGGCTTTTCTGGGAATGGAAAAGGGGTGGTAACAAAGAGGATTAGGGCTACAAAAGAGGTATGCTGGGCAAAATCTGAGACTTTTAGTGGATAACCTACATAGTACTGAAAGGATGAATAAGATATTTAACCTGGCAAATCAGGTGATGAGGAAAAACAGGGATATCGTGTGTGAGCAGTGTGTAAAGAAAGATTAAGGAAAAGTAGTGGTGAACAGTGAGGATATTAAAGATGCCTGAAGACAGCATTATAACTGGCTGCTGAATGAGGAGCTTGACTGGAACAGGGAAGGTTTGGAATCAGTAGATCCAGTGTTTGATTGATGCTATTACTGCAAGCAGGGCAACAGACAAGGTGGCAGGTGTGTCTGGGTTGACTGCTGCAATGCTGAAGGCCTCAGGAGATACACGAATGGGGTTGGTTACTGATTTCATAAATACGATATATGAGTGTGCTGTCCCAGATGATGGCTGAAGAGTATGATTGTTAATGTGCACGAGGGGAAGGGTGATGCCCTGGAAAGAGGAATTTATGGAGAAATAAAACTTCAGGACTTGAGAGGAATAAAACCAGGGATTGATGAGTAGCTGGTTAGGGTGGCTACGGTCATGTATGTGGATGCTCGCACCCTCGTAAGAGTGAATGGAGATTTGAGTGATGAGTTTTCCATAAATGTTGGTGTGCATCAGGGGTCAGTTTTGGGCCCCTTGTTGTTTATCGTGGTACCTGAAGCCCTCTCATGTGACTTTAGAAGTGGACTCCCATAGGAGATGTATGCTAATGACTTGGTGTTGATTGCAGAGAATGAAAGGCAGGCGGAGGAAAGATTCAGGAAGTGGAGAGATGGTATGGGACACAAGGGCTTAAGAGCAAATGCAGATAAAACTAAAGTGATGATATCTAGAGTTGGTGGCGGTACTGTCAAAGAATAGGGAGAGTGGCCAAACATGGTTTGCCACAAGGGCATGGGAAGTAATTCCATCTTGTGCAGTGTTTGTGATAAGTGGGTGTATAAGAGATGTAGTGGTATTAGGGGTAGACTGCGAGATAATGCTGATTTTATGTGTCTGGTGTGTCAGAAGAGCAGGTGGAGATTGTCAGGCGTGAAAGGATTGAACTTGCTAGTGAGTCTCCTGAGTGTGTGGAAGAGTTTTATTATTTGGGAGACATGTCATGTGCTGAAAGTGGGGCTGGAGCTAGTTCTATGGCTAGGGTGAGAAGTGGCTGGAAGAAGTTCAGGGAGCTGTTGCCTCTCCTGACATTGAGAGGGTTCTCCCTACATGCTATGGGATCTTTGCATGCAGCATGTGTTAGGAGTGCAATGCTGTATGGTAGTGAGACCTGGGCAGTAAAGGAAGAGGATATTCACAGGCTCAAACATACAGAAATGACAATGATTAGGTGGATGTGCAGTGCGTCCCTGAGTGCTAGGCCTGGGGGGAGGGGGGCTACGTTTTTGATGGAAGAGTTGAGGGGTAGGATGGGACTGAAGTGTATTGGTGTTGTTATGAGGAGAGGTAGATTGAGATGGTTTGGGCATGTGGAGAGGATGGGGGATGATAACTGGGTGCAGAAAATAAGTGTTAATATTAGGGGTGGGGTTGTGAGGGATAGACCAAAAAAAGCCTGGGACAAGGTCATAAAGTTTGACCTCAGGGTTAAGGGACTGAACAGGGAGGCTGCCAGAGATCGAGTAGCATGGAGGGCTGCCGGAAGGCTGCCATTAGGTGACCAAGGCTGACACATGTAAGCATGTTGGAGCCTTAAAAAAAAAAAAAAAAAAAAAAGGTAACAGTTCTAGAAGGTATAATCAGAGAAAGAGTGAATACTGATGAGATGCAGATTGAGTTTATGTCAGGCAAAGGGACCACTGTTGCCATATTCACTGTTTGACAGCTCCAGGAAAAATACAAAGGAAAGAAAAGATATCTACGTTGTTTTTGTTGATTTGGAGAAGGCCTTTGACAAGGTCCCTAGGGAGACGGTGATGTGGGCAATCAGAAAGCTTTGGACTGAAGAATGGCTGGTTAGAGTGGTTATGGCTATGTATGGGGGTCCTCGCACCCAGGTGACAGTGAAAGGAGATATGAATGATGAGTTTTCCATGAATGTTGGTCTGCATCAGGGGTTAGTCTTATGGCCCATACTGTTTACAATGGTGTTCAAAGCCCTCTCACATGACTTCAAAAATGGACTCCTAAGAGATATGTTGTAACTGATGACTTGATGTTGATTGCAGAGAATGAAAGGAAGGCAGAGCAGAGATTCAGGAAGTGGAGAGATTGTATGGGGCACAAAAGCCAGAGAGTAAATGTAAATAAAACAAAGGTGATGGTATCTAGGTCAGGTGGTGGTGCTGTAAAAGAAGAGGGACAATGGCCACTCACAGTTTGCCACAAGGGCATGGGAAGTAATTCCATCTTGTGCAGTGTTTGTGATAAGTGGGTGCATAAAAGCCTGCAAGATAATGCTGATTTCATGTGTGCAGTGTGATGGGGAGAGCATGTGAAGATCATTCATTCATTCATTCATTGCCAGACGCCATGTATCCCACACAGGGTGGCCAAGGGCTTAGAGTTATTTGTTTTACAGGGAGGGGCACTAATCCTCCACCAACCCCACTTGACACGTAGGGATGCCAACAGCATCTGGTGTTCCCAGGCGGTCACCCATCCAAGTACTAACCAGACCCAACGTTGCTTAACTTCGCTGATCAGACGGGAAGCGGTGTACTCAACGTGGTATCAACTGTGAAAAGACTGACCTCACTGGTAAGTCTCTTGAGTGTGTGGACGTTTTGTTACCTAGGAGACACGTTATGTGCTGGAGGTGGGGCTGGAGCTAGCTCTGTGGCTAGAGTGGAGAGTGGTTGGAAGAAGTTCAGGGAGCTGTTGCCTCTCCTGACACTGAGAAGGTTCTCTCTTTGTGCTATGGGATCTCTGAATGAAGCATTTGTTAGGAGTGAAATGCTGTATGGGAGTGAGACCTGGCAGTAAAGGAAGAGGATATTCACAGACTCAAATGTACATAAATGGGACTCATTAGGTGGATGTGCAGTGCGTCCTTCAATGCAAGGCCTCAGGGGGCGGGGGGGGGGGGCCTAAGTTTACAATGGAAGAGTTGAGATGATGACTGGAATTGACAAGTACTTGTGCTGTAATGAGGAAGGGTAGATTGAGATGATTTGGGCATGTGGAGAGGATGGGGGATGACAACTGGATGCAGAAAAAGAAGTGCAAACATTGGGAGTAGGGTTGCAAGAAGCATGCTGAAAAAGACCTGGGACAACAACACTGTGATCTTAGGAAGGCTGCCAGAGAGCGAGCAGCATGGAGTGCCACCATTAAGTGACCAAGGCTGAAGCATGCAAGCATTCTGGAGCCTTTATAAACAAAACAAACCTAAATGAATGATACTGCATCTATAAAAATTGTAAGAGGGCAACAGGGCAGCATTAAGTGGGCAATAAACCCTAACTATTCCTCAGAATGAGATCACATCCTATTGAAGGACCTTAACTCACTAGTCCACCATGCATCTAAAAACTATATGAGGGTACTGGGGCTAATGCACTACATCAATGCACAGCATGAAGACCCACCTTTGATCTCCCTGCATGCATCACAGAAGTGTCCCATAAACAGGAAGACAAAAATAATCTAGGGTGACAGGGGAGGCTCTCCAAGCAGAACAGTTTGGCATTAGTCAAAATAAAATACATGGCACTTCAGCTGACATAGCCTACATCATCTGCTTACTTATAGTTACCAATGGGTCACACAAGAATACTATACTCAAGTAAGGGAAATTATCAAACCAAATACAATCTATGTCTTTTTAATTATATAAAAATGTTTGCCATTTAATCATTCTATCAGCATCACACGATACTGTTTAATTCACTCGGCCCAGGACATTTTTTCATTTTCGTCTTATTAACTTCAGACGATTTTTTTCAGGTTTGGAGAGACCTTTTGAGCTGGAGGGGTTGGGTACAGCCATAATAAACCCTTTCAGTATGAAAGCTCTATCCTAGTTTAAATAATAGTGTCTGTTAGCTGCAAAAATAAACAAAAGAGGATGTCACCCAAATTCAAGGGACTAATACGGACTCTGTCATGATTCTTCCTTTTTTTTTTAATACTGTACACTAATCATCAAGCCAACCACTAAATGTAAACGCACTGTGAGCATCAATCAACGTTTATCCACATGTCACTGAAACTACAGCATGTTTTTCTAATTATAGCACGTTTTGCTTAACCTGACAAAGATCTCTAACCCATATCAGCTCAGTTATTGGCCAAGTATGATCAGAATGGAAGGTCGATTAATAGTAACCAAGGAGACTTATTCCTACCCCATGCAGAAGGCTTTTTCCTACCCCATGGAGAAAGTTTTTTCCCACCTCATGAAGAAGTATTTTTCCTACCCCATGAAGAAGGCTCGTAAAATTTCATGAATCTGTGACTTAGAGCAGCATTCAAGTCTTGGGAGTGATTCAATACCTCAATACCATCAGCTGAAAAAAACTGACCACAGTTTCAACCAATCCTACTACTGCTACTACTACTACTACCACGAGTCAATTTATTTTCATATGACAAAACTGGGCCACTTCTTCAACTTGAATATTAAGTCATCTACCTATCTACTGCCAGACGCTTTAATCCTGTAAGGGGTGGCCACAAACAAATCGCCTCCACGTCGCCCTGTCCCCCGCCATTTCACTGCCCTTATGAATTCATGAAATTTGACGAATAATAATTATTAGGCAGGAATGAGTCTCCTTGGCTAATAGTGAAATTTATACCTCATTCTGATTACACGAGGCCAACAATCAAGCTAAAAGAGGTTATGGATTTTTGTCAAATTAAAAGAAATATGATGATGTGTTCCTGCAAGCTTGGTAACTGACAACAGAATCATCACTCTTATGGTTGCTTTGGCTGTTCATTCTTGTGTTCAAAGTTCAAATTAAATGATGCCACACTTCCTCTAATGAAATTCCCGTACTAAGATTGGCCATGGTACAAATGGTGTGTACTAAAGAGGATGCTACGCCAATTGCCAAAACCAGCTAATGACATCCCAAGACTAGCAGGAAAGTGATGGCAAAGAAAATCTCATGAGGTGTTATCAGATTTGTAACAGTGCTCAGTTTGTACACAGGCATAAACATCCACCTTGATGTGCTTCATTAACTCTGTCCCGAGTTAAATAAAATCATCTGCAGGTAACAAGAACAAACTAGGGAAAGTCATTACTACACTGATAAGGTTACAGATGCAAGGCAACAACTGGGCTATTTGTTGGGACGAGAAGACGAGGAGCTGTTGTGACGCCTTGATATATGACCGGCTAAGGTTTGCTTCAGTGCAAAGGATTTTCCACACTCCCCACATGTGAACTTCTTTATTCCTGAATGTGTTAGTGAGTGTCTGGTGAGGTTACTTCTATTGGCAAAGTGTCTGCCACAATCGACACACTCAAACTCCTTCACTCCAGAATGAGTGGGAATATGGACAGTTATTTGATACTTGGTGCTAAACATCTTACCACAAATGCCACATTCAAATTTCTTCACTCCAGAATGAATCAATGAGTGTCTGGTGAGATCGCACTTACGAACAAAACGCTTCCCGCACTCAGAACACTTTAACTTCTTCACTCCCATATGAATCAATGCATGCTGTGTGACGTCACCTTTACGGGCAAAACGTTTCCCACACTCCATACACTCAAAGTTTTTTGCCCCCGAGTGAGTTACCGAGTGCTCGCTGAAGTGGCTGTAATAGTCAAACAGTTTGCCACACTCGGAACACTCAAACTTCTTCACTTTTGGAGGCAGAGGATCAGGGTCTGGGAGATTATCACTACCCATGACATACACTTTACTACCCTCTTCATAACCCAACCTGTCAGGTGGTTTTTCCTTAACCACCTTCATCGCACTTTGAACAGAGTCTGGAACTTCATCACTCTCCACAACACACAATTTATCAACCTCCTCATGACCAACCTCAACTGGTTCTCCCTTCCCTATCTCCATTATAACACTTCTGCTGCTCATAGTTTCTGTCAAAGGCGCTGATCCACTTTTTCTCTGTTCTGCTCCAGCTCACAGATGACTGCTTTATTGATCTTGGCACTTCCACTTCTCTATTGTTTACTAGACTTATTTGTTTTCCTCTCTGTCACCAAAATTATCAGTGACCAACACCACTTTCTTGTGCGAGATGTTCACTTTACTGCTAAACCATCAGTCAACACACACGCACACATGAACTGACATTTAACTTGGACACTTCACTAACTAACGGTATCTAACTATCTACACAAAATCAAATATCAACACCAGGGATAAGAAGCACACCAGTCTTTCAAACATCAAGTGTTCGCACACCACAAAACTATGATCTTGATTTTGCCTTTCCTTTGTCTGACTTTCTCTGAATGGTCAACTTTTAAGGTTTTCCAGAATTTGTCTTTGGTTCCTCCTCTGTTTACATGGAAAATGTTGAATGTAAAGTATCCACAAATGCTTATAAACTTTAAACACAAAACATGTTACTACTAGGTACTCTACAAACATCAAATGATCATGTAAAAATAAGCCTTGACTAATAATACTCCTTTGTTTGCATTAAATCAGGGAACAACTACTGTCTATGGGTAATATACAGTACAACTACTAAATCATGTTTGTTCTAACCTGACAGGGAGCTGTAATCCTTTTCAGCGCAGCTAAGAGCCAAGTATAGCCAGGCTGGAGGGGTGATCTGACCAGTTATGAAACAAAATGCTACCTCAGAACTAAGGCTCACCAAATTTCATGTTAACGACTCAGTAGTCAAGTTGTTGGAGTGACCCAGTTCTGTCAGGTTCAAACAAACAAACTACAGTACTGTACTTAAGATACTACAAGTGTTACCTCATTCAACCTCTGATTTAAATCTGTCAAAAATTCTTGCACAAATTTGTCATTCCTTTGGCTGAAGTGTGTTTTCTGGGAGCTGAATAAAATCATCCCTAGGAAGGCTGGAAAAGAAAGTAAATGCATAAATAAGTAAATACACATATAAATAAATAAATAAATTTCATTATTCTCGGGTTAAACATTAATGGAGGAAGGATTTACCATTTTTTATGCTCTTAGTTTCTCCTCAGCACAGTAAAATAATGTCACTACCTAAAATACACCACATGGTTCTTTATTCTTTGCCCAAATATTAATGACCATAGTTTTAATATTCTTGGTGCTGCATGTTTCTGGTACGAACTTAAAAATAGTATGACACTGGCCAAAACATGATGCACAAAAAGTAATTCGCAGTCACCAGATTAATTACCAAGGAGAAATAAGCTGTCCTTGATGACTGTTCTGGGATGTGCTGAGGGAGAGAAGAACATGAGGAGGTGTGTTGGTCAGGAAATGATAATGAGAGGTAAGGAGAGTAAGCTGACTAGTGTTTACATGTTCAATCCTCCACAGATGCCATAAACTTGCTGCTTCTCTCTCTCAGCCACTCTTGGTCTTCAAGTGGCGTGGTTGGCATTTACTGACCTCAGCAACATCGAGACTAAACATTATGCTATCACCTACGAACAGGATTAATATTGGCGAACTCACCCATTCTAACTCTTTCATAGAGAACAACTGCTATAATAACCTTTACTCACTCTTGATCTGTATGTGTTGTGGCTGGCCTACAATGTCACCTGTAACAATGCCTAACATAATACCAATACCACAGGATCAGTTGAGCCTAATTCACAGTTCATAACTAATTTATTACAGAACAACTACTCTAATACTCTTCACTTACTCCTCGTTTTCACACAGCCTGTAGACACTGACAAGATGCCTACATGTGATTACACTGTGTACCCTGGGTGGAGTCAAGCAGCTGCTGTGTCCACCCAGGAGCCCAACCTCCTCAAATTTCCTTGCACTATGCCATGGGAAGGACCCTGGTCTGACACAGGTTAGGTAATGTCTACTACATGCGGGTGCCAGTTCCTTGCATGGTGTGCATACTGTACTGTACCTCTAGGATGACCCCACAAAAGCTGCTGCTTACCTGGCCAGACAGACTGCAGTTAAACAACAACAACAACTCCCAGTATTACACCACAGATGTTCAAACTTTTCTGCACAAGGTCTGAAATCACATTAAGCACCTCTTGCTGGCAGCACAGACACAGAACTATCAAAGGCTGTACTGGTGTGTCATTGCCACCATTAGCATCATCTTCAATACCCTGCTTCTCGTAAGAACTCACAAACAACTGATGGCCATAACAGAACTGCCTCCAGGTATCTGTATACCTCTCTCACTTTCTGAAACACCCCTCTTGCTACTTTTCCTTCTTCCTCACCCATATGCTGCTCTACTCTCTTCCTCCACAGCTACCACATAACATTATCCTACATTTCTTTTTTCAGAGAAAGACTTCCATTGGCACCCTATATATAGGTGTACATTCTTGAAATATATCCATACCATCTCAATGTACATGTTTTATTTTGTTCAAATTCATTTTCAATTTTTTTTTTTTGCAAACTGTCATATTCATTTACTATCTTTTGCAAATGACTCACTTTATGCTTTTAAGAACAGCACAATTAGCACACAGGCAAGTCACTCCATTCATTTAACTTTAGTTTTCCTCCCACACAGGCTACCCTCACTTTCAACTCAAGTACTCCACCCATACATGGTACAGTTTATTGCTTACTGAACAACCAAGGCAACACGACACAACCCTGTCGTGCCTATACCAACAGTAATGGTACTGTATCACTAAGCATCTTCTCCATCTTTACACATGCACTGCTATTACCCTCACACAAGGATTTCGCTGCCCTCAACAAACTCCCACACCAAACACATCCAACACACTCCACAAACTCTCAATTCACCCTATCACAACCCTACAATGAATGGATGAGAAATAGGGGCATGGAAGAAGTTGAGAGGCGGAAGAGAGAGTTATATGTAGAAAGAAAGAGAGAGGTGAAAAGATTAGTAAGAAAGACTAAGAAGAGAGTGGATGAGGAATTTGGAAGGAACTTGAGTGTAAAGTCAAGGGACTGTAAGAAAGAAAATGTTCTGGAAAGAAGTGAAAAGAGTAAGACAGGGTGGAAGTGAAGTTACCAGGGGAGTGAATGATAAAAATGGTAGATTACTAGTGGAGAAGGGAGAAAAAGTGAGCAGATGGAGAGAACACTTTAAGGAATTGTTGAACATAGAGGATGGAAGTAATGCGAGTATAAGTGGCTGGGGAATGGCTGGGAGAAGGAGGGAGGTGAGAAGACAGGAAGAAATCAGTAGGATAGAAGTTGTGGAAGCAATGAAGAAAATTAAATTGGGGAAAGCCCCAGGAATTGATGGAGTGTGTGGTGAAATGCTGAAGTATGGGGGAGAGATAGTAGTAGAATGGATGTGGAAAATGTGCAGATTGGCCTGAGAGAAAGGTAGAGTTCTGGAAGATTGGAAGTCAGGTATAATTATTCCCTTGTACAAAGGAAAAGGGGAAAAAGAAGTGTGTGGTAATCATAGGGGGATTTGTCTTCTTAGAATACAGTAACAGGAAAAGTGTATGGTACGATACTTACTGACAGAGTTAGAGAAAGAACAGAGGAATTAGTTGGAGAAGAACAGGGAGGCTTTAGGAAGGGAAGAGGTTGTGTAGATCAGATATTCATTCTTAGATCTTTAGTGGAAAAGTTTCTAGAGAGAAGGGAAAGTTGTATGCGGCTTTCATGGATTTGGAGAAAGCATAGGACAGGGTGGATAGACAAGGATTGTGGAAAGTATTACAAATATATGGAGTAGATGGGAAGTTGTTGAATGCTGTGAAGAGTATGTATAATGGTGCTAAGGCTGTGTGTGTGAATGGTGAACTGAGTGAATTTTTCTCTTTGAAGGTTGGGTTGAAAAAGGGATGTGCCATGTCTCCATGGTTGTTCAATCTGTACATGGATGGGGTGATAAAAGAGGTACGGTAATAAAAGAGGTACAAGGTAGGGTAGTGGATGTTGGAGTGGCCCTGGTGAGAGAGGGTAGTGTTTGGAAACTCCCTGTACTGCTGTTTGCAGATGATACTGTGTTGTTGAGTGAAGACGAAGGGGAGCTGCAAGGCTTGGTGGATGAATTTGGGAGAGTGTGTAAGAAACGGAATCTAAAGGTGAATGTAGGGAAGAGTAAAGTGATGGTCTTTGAGAGAGGTGAAGTCAGTGAATGTACAGTGAGGTTGGATGGTGAGGAATTGGAAAATGTGAGTATGCTTAAGTACTTGGGTAGTGTGATGAGTAAGGATGGAGGTTTGGAGGGTGAAGTGCTTGAAAGGGTACAGCAGGGAAGAAAGGTTGCTGGTTCCTTAAAAGCAGTGATAAGAAGCAGGGAAGTGAGCATGGAAGCAGGGAAGTGAGCATGGAAGGGAAAAAGTTACTACATGACAGTATTGTGATACCAACTCTAATGTATGGAAGTGAAGCTTGGACGTTGCTGGAAGGACACAAGTCAAGAGTGAGAGCAGTAGAAATGAGTTAAGAGGAGCCTGTGGAGTCACATGGAGAGACAGGCTGACGAATGAGGATATAAAGGAGCGTTGTGGTGTGGATGTGGATGTGATAGGAAGGGTTATGAGGAACACACTGAGGTGGTTTGGCCATGTGGAGAGAATGGAGGGTGAAAGACTGACGAAGAGAGTGTATGTGAGTGAGGTGGAGGGGGGAAGAGGGAGGGGGAGGCCGAGGATGAGATGGAGGGATGGGTGGAGAGGTATATGATAGAGGGGGGTGAGTTGGGAGTGGGGCAGTGAAATGGCAGGGGACAGGGCGACATGGAGGCGATTTGTTTGTGGCCACCCCGAATGGGATTGAGGCGTCTGACAATAGATAGATAGACAGACAGACAACCCTTCTCCAATAACATATACTGTATACAACTTCTTATGCCCTGCAATATAAGCTATATCTCAACTAATATCATCTGTAAATCTCTGAAGTATACACCTCTACCCTATCTAAACCCACCCAGCATATAATAAGTTTAATCACAGAATGTACAACTATAGCTCTTTCACATGAGCCTGGCCCACATTTCTGTCCTTTTCCAGTTTCACATAGCTCAGTGGTAGAATACGACAATACTACTGCTGTAAATTCATGTCACAGCATATCCTCCTAACTAGCACCATATTCCAGTGCTAATGTATTATTAAAATTCAACATTTAAGCAGGAGAGACAGAAATTTTTGGCCAAGTTAGAGTACAAGAGGTATAGTGACATCATAACTGGACCTCTACAGTTGTCAATTAGTTCTATAAAATACTGTTTTGCTGTTAGCCTCATTATTCAGCTACTGAAGCTGAATCCTTGCCTCAGTGGCCATAGTGAAACATTGGAGTGCAATGCCTTAGAAGTAAATAAAAATCATTCCTCCACATAATTTTTGAGAAGGACCGAATAAAAATAGCTGATAGGTTGGTGGTTGGCAGGGATGGGCAAGAATCAATTTTGGAAACTGTTCCTCCAATTCTGATGAGTTTTTTCTTAAATATGGGAACCGATTACTCTCTAGTGACTGGTAACACTTCAGTCAGTTGAGCGAGGGTGAACTGCCAGACACTGTCACATGTTGCTTGATTTGAAGGTAGAATCAAAATGAATTCAACTGTGGGGAGTAACAACTCAGTCTCAGACTGACAGTTGACAGAGCTGCCAGGGTTGTGAGGAGCAAGTCAGATCCAGAGCAAATGCTCAGTGAGGGTAGCCTCTGCCTCTAAGAACAGCTGAGTCAGAATCAATTCCAGAATCACAGTTACTAAGATCAGCGTTAGTGTCTGTCAACTGGGAGAGAAAGTGTTCATTATACAGTATAGTAATCCCTCAATTATGCATCATCACAGTATCCAGCACTTTCTACTTGGTTCTGTTAAAATAATATCTGACAAAATTAGGCAATATCCAGCTCAGAGGCGGGAAGCAATTGGCAGTATTAGGCATTCTTCAGCAACAATGTGTATCATATGGCTCAGACATGGGACCTAATCAGCGTGCCGGCAGACCCTGCAACACAGCAACACACGCCAGCCAATCACAATGCATTACAGGAGCAGCCCGTCCGACGCGCCAAGCCAACTATTGCCCTCTCATTCCCTCCACTGGATGCCACATGGTGAGGACCTATCTGTGCTTTGTGTATCTGTGACCCATGCAGTGGCTGCCCCCCAATACTGTGACTTAGCCTATGGACCCCCCAATACCTCGTTCGCTGTTGTAGTGCTGTGACTTTCCTTGTGGACTTCTCAGTGCTCCATGTCCTAGTGCTCTGACTACTGCACCCTAGTTCTGCATGATGGCTGAGTTTGTGACTTTTGTGGCAGTGCCAACAATAGGTGAGTATGATTATATTATGTACTGTATTACCATACTTTATGCACTGTATCAATACTGTAGTGTATCTTAAGCTTGATTTTAAGCTTTTACTAATGGGTAATATTATAGGAAAGATTTTACAATAGAGGGTCAAGATGGATAGCTTTGGGTGGGGACATATCATGATATTATCCAGCTCAACACAGACTGGATGGCCAATCGGGGGGTACTGACACAATAACCGGCAGTTCTGTAGTATCCAGCAGGGAGTTTGGCTGAATTATGCTGGATAACTCAGAGTTACTGTAACTAAGAACTGTGCAGTATAACTGTAAATACAGCATCATACTTACAGAAAACTTGCATTTCCATAAGCAGACGAGAATTTAGGTTTCTTTTCAATACTGCTATTTTTAAAAAACTCTCTCTCTAGTTAATACGAAATATTTGTTTTACCCTCTAGGAATATCAAGTTATAACATTCATAATTTTCTTGTGATTTCAATCTCTTCAATGTCTGATTATGTTTATAAAGTCTCCAGTATGCTTGCATGCATCAGCCTTGGTCACCTAATGATGACTCTCCATGCTGCTCAATCTCTGCCAGCATCCCTATTCAATCTCTTACCCCTGAGGTCACACTCTATGACCTTGTACCAGGTCGTTTTCGGCCTGCCTCTCGTGACCCTACCCCACACGTTCATACTTCTCACTTCCTGCACACATCTGTCATCCCCCATCTTCTCCACATGTTCAAACCATCTCAATCGACCTCTCCTCATCACAACACCAATACACTCCAGTCCCATCTTCCTTCTTAAATCTTCCATTGTAAACTTAGCCCCTCCAGGCCGCACATTCATGGATGCACTGCACATCCACCTAATCACTGTCATTTCTGTATGTCTGAGCCTGCGAATATCCTCTTCCTCTACTGTCCAGATCTCACTATCATACAGCATTACACTCCTATCACATGCTGCATACAAAGATCCTTAGCCAAGGAGTGCAGTTACTCATCTACTCTGTCCCATACTTTAACAGTACAGTATTTATTAATCCTAAGGAACTGGTTCTGAAATCGATTCCAGCAATTCCACTGTCACTGAGAATCAGAACCACCAATTCTTGCCCAGCCCTAGACCTGAGTACAGTATCCATTGTCCCAGTCTTAACACTGAGTAAAACTGCCTACTGAGTCTGGGGGGTCACTACAAACGGTACAGGTCAAACACACCATAACAACACTAACATGCATCACAGGTGAAGCTATAAATAATATGGATCACACCACAACACAGATGGAGCTATGTATAATGTAGGCCACATGACAATGTAACTCAAATGAAGATATGAACATTATGAATCAAACACAACACATCAGTACAGTACAGTATTACCTGACAGTAGTATCTTCACCAGCAGTGGCAGCATTGGTGTTTCACTTCTCACTGCTTTGTGTTGAAGGACCAGAACAGCATCACTCTCGTTCTCATACCGCATACCTGAAACAGAGCACACTGTTATTATCATTATCACGATCAGCTCTGTATTTATCATTATGGTACTGTACTGTAACACTGTTGTCTTCACAGTCATCACAACATTATCATTAGTGTTACTGTTACTATCATTATCACTCTCACATCATCATCATTGTAACAATACAGACTCATAAAGCCTAAAATCCACTCTAAAACCTTCACTTTTCCCAAATATTATTCTATGCAACAGGGGAAAGTTAATATCACCAGTCCTCACAAAATCAATGCTTATTTGAAGATAATTTTTTTTTTTTTTTTTTTTTTTTAATAGAAAACTATAAGAACAGATGATAAATGACTTAAACAAGGTACATTACTGTACTTAACTGTACAGTATTTACCAGCCACTGTATTGTAACTACTTATTACATGATTTTGTCATAGTCAATAAATTTTAGATTAAAAAATTTTCAAATTTCATTAAGCCTTTGAAACCAAGCACTTCAGTTTTGAGTTTGTACTGTACCATTTTGGTTATCATCATCATATTCTTCCCATCCAAGGGTGGTGTGAGGTAGGAGGCAGACAAAAAGGAATGAGAGAACTTAATGGAGGAATAACTAATCAACAACATGTCCTGTAAAATGTTCCACACACTCATTCATTCACCATTAAAGCTCATGGAATCTTAACTCTACCCAACAGGTTTAATCATCTGCACATACGCACACCCACACATCTATACACTAAGCTCTCAATTATCCATTGCAATTCTGCAAGGCCCTACTCAAAATGAAGTGAAATGTCAATATTCCATAATACCTCCCCCCTGGCTCAATATTCAGCATTCAGCAGGATACTGTGTTACTATCTGTCTCGACCCTCTATCCTAAAAACTTTCCCATGAGTAAAAGATGAAAACCAAGCATGAAAAACAATACAATATTGACACAGTACCATAACACCGTACTGTACAGTACAATCCCAGTTAACTAGAAAGCTTGGGGAATTTACCTTCCTGGTTACTTATTTTTCCCACACATCTGAAATATACTCTTATACACAGGCTATATACATCACTGCAGTAAATACAATACCACTCGTATCCAGGGCCACACAAACAATTCCATCTGAAATATAACCTTCTCTTAAACACATCCCACAGACATAACACACATGATTGCAATCTTGCAAAATGCACACAGTAAGTTCATTTTGTTAAACATTATTTGTTATTTTATTCATAACACATGGAAAAATAACCTAATCACTCTTAACCATTTATTGGTGAACTGACGACTTGGAAAGAAATGTTATACAGGAGAATTATCACAGCTCCCTTGCTCACAGTTGTGTATATGGTGGCAGCCCACCAATTTACTCCTCAACTGAATGCCATCACTCCACCCCTCACTTGCCACTCAGTTGTTTTGCAGAAAATACGATAAATAAGTATCAATTGCAGGCGCATTAATTTTATCCACCAAAGCAACCCTTCATTTTTAACAGCTAGAATGCATCGTCGCTGCCAGTGTAAATGTGTTCTAAGATGAATTTATATAATTGTAAGCAAGGGAGTAGAAATAATTCTACTGTACACCCAAGGCAAACTGACTTAGGACCTACACACAGAATTGCTATGGGAGAGTTGTCTGTCTTTGTTTTGTGTTTCCACCTCTACCAAGTGAATTTTTTGGGCAAGAAGTAACTGGCAACTCCTCTTGTGTTGGCAGGAGGTGGTGAAACACTCAGCACGTCAGTGCTTGCCCAGAAGCGAGAGTGGGAGTATATGTTCCCCTCGCTCCGAGCTTGCACCTCCCTCTTTTTTCGTATGCAGTACTGTTTGCCCTGTTATATTCCCAGAGTCGAGTCATCATGCCTGGAAAGTACTGCTCAAGGGAAGAGGGGGTCCGTATCGTTGCATGGGATGTCCCTATCAACAAAATTTGTGAATGTACCAGATGCGCAAAGTCAACCGTTATGAAGATTCTTGCTGCATCGCATGGCCTGCCACCTGTTGTCATACCAGAGCACAAGCACTTCGGTGGAAAGAAGAGGACAACTTTCAGAAGTACAGATACGTTTCTGAAGAGGGAAGTAATCAGGAATCCTCGACTGATGGAAGCAGAATTGAAGAGAATGCATCCCTAGCTGTTACAAGACGTCTCAATTCGAACTATCTAACACCGCTTGCAGAAGGAGCTGGGTTTGCCAAGCCACACCGCAGCCAAGAAACCGCTTCTCACTGACTGCATCAAGAAGCAGCGCATTCAGTTTGCCACGAAGTATGCACAGTGGGCATCGAATGAGTGGAGAAAAGGTGTGTTTTCCAATGAAAACACATTTCAAGTGTTCCAGGTGCGTTCTGCCAAGGTTCGTCGTCCTGCCTCCCGTAGTCGATATGACCCTGCTTACACGGTGCCAACTGTTAAGTATCCACAATCAGTAATGGTATGGGGGGTTTTCTTAGGTGAAATGGGAAGGGGAGGCCTCTACTTTCTTCCAAAGAACTTGATGATGAATGGTGGCCGGTACATTCAAGTTCTGAGAGATCATTTGTTAAACTTTTTTGCTATTCATTGGTGCGACTTTTTCATGCACAATTCAGCTCCATGTCACAGGTCAAGAAAGGTGACAAAATGGCTTCAGCATAATCAGATTGAGGTCCTCAACTGGCCTGGCAACAGTCCAGATCTAAATCCGATAGAAAACTGCTGGGCAAAGATGAAGAAAATCATGGCAGAGAAGAAGACACCCAATCTGGACAACCTCAAGACAACTGACAAATGTTTGGTGCAAAGAAATGTCCTTAGATTACTTTAGAGATCTACGTGATTCCATGCCAAAACGCATCCAACCGGTCCCGAAAAACAACGGAAACATGGTTTCATATTAATGAATAGCATTTCATGAACAAACACTGTGATATACTATGCTTTCTGTGTTTTAAATACCTTGTGGGGAGAGGTCCTAAGTCAATTTGCAGTAGCTGTACAATACTACTGTACTTTCCAGATTATCAGTTCACCAATAAATGCTCCAGATTATTTCTTTTGTTTATTTTTCCATGTTTTTATGAATAATATGTAACAGAATGGACTGGTTAAGATAATGTGAGATAATGGAAGCCTGGAAGTTGGAGTTGGTTCATGAAGTAAAAAACCGTACTGGTACCACACATTTTCCGCTGATGAAATGCAGGCCTTTTTTCAATGGATTTATTCGTCTTGCTTTTCTCGACCCTCTATCCTAAAACTTTCCCACGAGTAAAAGATGAAAAGTAAACGTAAAATACAATATAGTACTGATACAGTACATAAGTGTACTATATGGCTGCTCACCTAGTGCTGGAATCAATGGAGGGTAAAGCTGTATACCATGCGGTACAGTACTGTGCACTTAATCATGTGTGGTCTAGTGGCAATAATTACATGTACAGTAACTTAAAAATCAAAATAGACCACTACAGCATGAAGCACTGTGAGGCCACAAGCGTTGCAACAACAATGAATGAGGCATGGGAGGCAACAGACTGCACAGAGTAAGTCTTGGCATTAGGGTTTTGCCATCGCATGGTCACAAGAGAAGAGCGTTTAGATACATGTTCACTGGATGAGATCCACGAGAGGGAATGAGAGAGCAATGGTAGCCTCGGCGCACTGAGTGGGGGCCCCCACAACGAAATCTGATTGGCTGGTGCATTGAAGGGTTTTCTCGGCACCAGTTGGCTCCCATATCTGAGCCAGATGATACCCCTCACCGTCACATATTGCATAGGACAGTCAGTTGCTTCCTGTTTCTGCGCCAGATACTGCCAAATTCCAATGGATATTGCTTTGACAGAGCTGAGCAAAAAGCATCAGATACTGTGATGACGGATAACTGAGAGTTTACTGTATATACAGTTTACTAACAGACAGATATTGCCTGATTCCTATATTACTTTCAATGCTACTACTATTCCTATCACTGAAAGTATTGAAATTCTCTACATTTCACTAAACAATACCCTCTGCTGGACCTCTCATAATAGATCACTTGCTAAAACCATTTCAAAGAAATTTGGATTATTTCACAGAATCTCTAACTTCTTTGCTGACCGGCAGTTAACTATAATTTACATGAATCACATGTGCTCTCAGCTGGAATACTGCTCACCATTGTGGAGTGACTGGGGAGAAGCTGCACTAAAACTGGACAAAGTTTAGAACAAGGCTGTATGAATAATTTACAACCCTACAAATACATATGAACTACCTCCCCCACTGTACAAGTAAGAATGTTGTCTTCCTTGCAATATTTTACAGATATTTCTATGGTAAATGCTCAGATGAAGTTGCACCCATTGTGCCACCTCTCCATGCCTTCCCTCGTGCTACACGGGCATCTGGTAGCGTTAGTGATTGGACTGTCACATTGCTGTACTGCAGAACTTCTGCCTATCAGAATTCTTTTATTCCCCAAACTGCATCTCTTTGGAACCAGCCTCCCCAGAATAGCTTCCCCCAAACTTCAACGTACCCTCACACTCTTAAATTTACAGCTATTCATATCCAACTGTTATAAGATTTTTTTACAAATGGAGGATACCTGTAATCTGGCATTTGGATTATTCTTTTAGTTAATTTATTTTTCCTTCTTAGGTTCATCTTTGTGTAAATAAATAAATAAAAATATATATGTGTATATATATATATATATATACTGTATATACTACTGATAATCATACGGGCATTTGTCTTCTTAGTATAATAGGAAAAGTGTATGGTAGGATACTTATAGACAGAGTTAGAAAAAGAACAGAGAAATTAGTTGGAGAAGAACAGGGAGGCTTTAGGAAGGGAAGAGGTTGTGTAGATCAGATATTCAATCTTAGATCTTTAGTGGAAAAGTTTCTAGAGAAGGGAAAGAAGTTGTATGCGGCTTTCATGGATCTGGAGAAAGCATATGACAGGGTGGATAGACAAGGATTGTGGAAAGTGTTAAGAATATATGGAGTAGATGGGAAGTTGTTGAATGCTGTGAAGAGTATGTACGATGGTGCGAAGGCTGCAGTGCGTGTGGATGGTGAACTAAGTGAATTTTTCTCTTTGAAAGTTGGGTTGAAACAGGGATGTGTCATGTCTCCATGGTTGTTCAATCTGTACATGGATGGGGTAATAAGAGAGGTACAAGGTAGGGTAGTGGATGTTGGAGTGGCCCTGGTGAGAGAGGACAGTGTCTGGAAACTCCCTGTACTGTTGTTTGCAGATGATACTGTGTTGTTGAGTGAAGACGAAGGGGAGCTGCAAGGCTTGGTGGATGAGTTTGAGAGAGTGTGTAAGAAACGGAACCTAAAGGTGAATGTAGGGAAGAGTAAAGTGATGGTCTTTGAGAGAGGTGAAGTTAGTGAATGTACAGCGAGGTTAGATGGTGAGGAATTGGAAAATGTGAGTACGTTTAAGTATTTGGGTAGTGTGATGAGTAAGGATGGAGGTTTGGAGGGTGAAGTGCTTGAAAGGGTACAGCAGGGAAGAAAGGTTGCTGGTTCCTTGAAAGCAGTGATAAGAAACAGGGAAGTGAGCATGGAAGTGAAAAAGTTACTACATGACAGTATTGTGATACCAACTCTAACGTACGGAAGTGAAGCTTGGACATTGTTGGAAGGACACAAGTCAAGAGTGAGAGCAGTGGAAATGAGTTATTTAAGAGGAGCCTGTGGAGTCACGTGGAGAGACAGGCTGACGAATGAGGATATAAAGGAGCGTTGTGGTGTGGATGTGGATGTGATAGGAAGCATTATGAGGAACACACTGAGGTGGTTTGGCCATGTGGAGAGGATGGAGGGTGAAAGACTGACGAAGAGAGTGTATGTGAGTGAGGTGGAGGGGGGAAGAGGGAGGGGGAGGCCGAGGATGAGATGGAGGGATGGGGTGGAGAGGTATATGAGAGAGGGGGGTGTGAGTTGGGAGCAGGGCAGTGAAATGGCGGGGGACAGGGCGACTTGGAGGCGATTTGTTTGTGGCCACCCCAAACGGGATTGAGGCATCTGGCAATAGATAGATAGATAGACTACTGGTAAGTGGTGGCAACCATCATCCACTCACTTGATGTAGTGCTGCCCACTTCTTCCTTAGCCTTTATCATTCTTTTTCTGTGCCTGCCCTCCTCCCTTCTTATTTCCCCCATCTTTCCTGTCACTTCTTATTGCTTTTCTTTCCTTTACAGGTGGCTTTACATTGAGTGACAAGCCAAATGGTTTCCTGTAAACCAAGAAACAATTTACAACAAAAAAGGCAGGTAACTCTCGTACTCCACGGCGACGGTCTGTAGTGTGCGGACTGGCGGGACAAGAACAACAACAACATGGCGGCATAGTATGCACATATGCCACCAGGGACGCGTGGTGATTGGTTGTTGGGTCGCGATTTTCAGTTTGAATGCCGTGGTTTACGGTTCTCCTCGGAAAAGGCCCACTTGGGTGCCTAGATCTGCAATTTTCGTGACTTAACAGTGATTTAGGGTTGCCAGCAGTCTGACGGCACCTAGCCGTGATTCACGAATCCGCAATTTATGAACACGCGATTTACGAGGATTGAGTGTATATACATATATACTGGTACTATATACTGTACAGTGGGGCACCAATTTTCGCGCCTAATTGGGTCCAAAAATAATGCGCGAAAGTGGAATTAGCGAAAGTTGGGGCATTGTCTTTATGGCAAAAAGGCTAATTGGTTCCCGGTTATCCTAAAGTAACATCAGATTTTCATTTTCACTTGCAATACAGTACATCAAATCAATATTGTACATTGCATTGTGAGATACAAACAATAAAAACTGTACAGTACACATTATATGAGGAGAAACATACCACAGAGACCAGGTTGAGGTGTTTAATGGATGTTGGGGGTAAGTATCCGAGGCGCGTGGCGGGCTTATTTAGCCACGCCAGACGTATTGGCGCCACCTCTTGCTGCCTCGCTACCACTCTCTCTCTCTGCCTCCTCAGATGCAACTTGATGCAACACTTCCACTCTGTGCTGAATTTCCCTTTGTGCTAGGTTCTCTTGAACAAATCCATCGAAATCTTCATCCAGGTTAAGCTCCTCTATGGCCTTGGCCTTGGCCTTTCCTCCCGACTTTGAATGTCCCGGCCACTTTTTATCACCACCACTGCCTCCCGGCCCTCCCCCCACACCACCAGGCTCTCCCCCCACACCACCAGGCCCTTTCCCCACACTACCAGGTATAGTAGAGGCCATTGAACCGTGAGAATCCAACACAATGGAGCTAGCACGCTCGTACACAATGGCGGGAATGGGTGGACAGAGTGCTGACATGACGTCATTCAAGATGGCGGTGGGTTGCGGGCGGGCGGTGCAGGAAATTCAAAGTTCAAAATATTGTCCCAAACCCAAAATTTGTGTGCGAAAATCGATTTTTTTCAAGCGAAAGTGGAAGTTAGGGAATATTTGGTGCATGCCGCGAAAGTGGATTCCGCGAATCCTGCTGTAGCGAAAGTTGGTGCACTACTGTATATCATACTGCAATTCACTCGTTTCTCCCCACCACAAACATCACCAGCACCACCAACCCTCAGATACATGGAGTTGTAACTGAAAAACAATGATTCCCAACAGAAAAGACAATCAAAATCGAACAAGTGACAAAAAAATCGTACAGTAGCTTCACTGCAGAATCATGTTACAGCTTCTACTGAATACTAATCTAATTTTTCCAGTAATTTTCTCATTGCAGCCCATACGGTACTCGATGATAAATCTATTCCCCCCCTTGCTTTTTAATGTGATTTGTTTGCTCTATACCTTTATTTCCATCCGAACTGACCAGTTTATGATATATACCTCCCAGTTCCGCACCCCTGAAGTCACATATGCCCCCAAGTTCCCCATCCCTGAAATGGGTGAATTACAAATCATTACAGGCATTAACCCACCCTGACCCCACTTAACCCACACTCCAAGCAATTCAGTTCTAACCATTATAAATTACAACTTTACCATGGTTATTGGCCTTATATTCCTTAAAAAAGAAAAAAAAAAATCACCTCTTGCTTTCACAGGGGTCATGGGGATATAGTTGCCAGGCAGCAGCAACTCAGCTGTCATCTGACAAAAAAAATTCATGTAACTCTCCTGGCCAACTGGCAACATTTAAAAATATTTCTCCATTATTATTGATTTCTGATGGAAGTGCCATAGAAGACAAAGTGTTTGCATTGGGAAGATCAAATACAAAACACCCTTAAAATCTGTCTATCTATCTATTGCCAGACGCCTCAACCCCGTATGGGGTGGCCACAAACAAATCGCCTCCACGTCGCCCTGTCCCCCACCATTTCACTGCCCTGCTCCCAATTCACACCCCCCTCTCTCATATACCTCTCCACTCCATCCCTCCATCTCACCCTTGGCCTCCCCCTCCCTCTCACTCACATACACTCTCTTCATCAGTCTTTCACCCTCCATCCTCTCCACATGGCCAAACCACCTCAGTGTGTTCCTCATAACGCTTCCTATCACATCCACATCCACACCACAACGCTCCTTTATATCCTCATTCGTCAGCCTGTCTCTCCATGTGACTCCACAGGCTCCTCTTAAATAACTCATTTCCACTGCTCTCACTCTGGACTTGTGTCCTTCCAACAATGTCCAAGCTTCACTTCCATACGTTAGAGTTGGTATCACAATACTGTCATAAAACAACCGGACTAATAATGGGCTCAAACAGGAATGATACCATCTCTAATGCCGCATTTTCGTGGGCCACTTTGGACCGGTTTAGACTGGTCTGAACTCAAAAGTGGTTGCGAGAACGGGCTAATGTCGGTCCAAGCCTGCTATTGGCTGCAAGAGTGACTGGGCTTGGCCTAGAAGAATGTAAACAAATGACGGGGAGTACCGTTGATTACACAAATTTCATGTTTCCCCTCGATTTTTATCTCGGTCATTAATGCTTTAATAATCTTATTTCGTGTGATCTGTAGTAATACAAAGTCTCTACTTCATGGTGAGATTTATTTGGTTCTCTTCTTGGATGATCAGGGGCTTCTGCTAACGTTAAAAATGTAATTTAAAACAAACCTTATTCCCAAGTCCACCATTGTTGACCATTGATGTTTACACCCTGCCATGGACGCTCCTCGCCTCCTTCTTGGCTGTTGCTGACGTGCATATGTTTGTGCGCAGACCGGTCTCGCCTAGGCCACCTTGTGGGGCAGGACTGCTTTGGACCAGTCTGTACCAGTCTAATTCTCGCCAGAACAGCAGTAAGACCAGTCTAAACTGGTCGATACCAGTCTAAAAGCCTCACAAAAACACGGCTTAAGTTTTCTGGAGTTTTGGAGTCACGCCTCTGGAATGAGTTAGGTTTGGTTTGAATATTTATGGCAGGGTAAATTATTTAGGTTTATTTGGTTAATTCTGACGTGTTACTTACGTTATCAGGTAAAAAAAACAAAAAAAAAACAAAAATTCCAAAACTGTAAATTCACTTTTATCTGGCGAAAATATAATTCTAGGGTTAAAGTTTCCTTAACGTGAAAATGGTCTTTGCTGTACTGTCTGCTGCTTTGGCCTAGGTACTAAAACACAGGTAACTACAGTACATACTCGTGCAACATCTAATATGAATGACAGTAATCTATCTTACCATAAATTGCCAAAATCGAGTAATGAACAATTCAACACTTAAAACTTTCAACACCTGACTCTTCTTCTTCTTCTGTATTGGTTTGAATTCGATTCGGCATCTATTTTCAAGCTGTTGAACAGCAGCTGTAATTGCACTTTGCGATAAATCATAGAATTATTATTATTATTATTATTATTTTGCATTTTCATTATACTTACCAAATACACACTTCAATGAGCAGTTCTACTATGCTCCTCCGTTGTTGTTTTTACATGTCAACATAGCGTTTAGTCTATTTCATCAAATCCTATTTTACAAACAAAATAGGCTGAACGGAGTTCAGAAACAAGAAAATGCGGTAAAAATTCATTCACTCGTCATTCAAGACTTTGAAATGTTATCTTCCCCATGCTAAGGGAGTTATGTTATGACGAACACAGATTCGATCATGCAAACTGAAATACCCACCCGGCTGAGCGATCCCGACACCACCACCCCAGGAGGAGGACTTGGGGAGGTAGCCCCCCAACCAAGGAGGAGGCAATGGGAAGGTATAACCGTGTTCCGCGCCACAGCAACATACATCCCCCGTGGCCCGACGCCCCTCTTCCACGCAGCCGGACCACCAGGCAGTACTCATCAGGACCCATTATATGTATATGGGTCCTGGTACTCATATCGAGTGCGTTACCTCCCGACGGAGAGAGAGCACTCGCCAGAATCGGGGTGGGACTTGCCCTAGGAAAATCCCAAGTAGGCTCTCAGGCGCAGAGTCCACCGGACCTGCCTTCAAGAGAGGAAGAGCCGCAGCTAGCGCTCACAAGCCTACTGCATCCCAGGGGAGCAGCGACACAGTAGTATCCACCAGATCTGCTGTAGGACGAACGTCCACCGGATCTCCTCCTTCTGCCACCCACCTCCAGGAGCCGGCGTCTTGGACCGTCACACCGGCGACCTTCGTCTGTGCTCCCCAGGAGGGCGGCGGGCCCCGTGGTGGTAACCACCGGATCTGCCTCAGGGAGAGAAACCACCGGTCGTCCCCCAGCTGCACTATCCCCCAACGGCAAGAGGGCAGCAGAATCCATCGGACCTGCTACAGAAACCAGAAGGTCCAACGGGACTTCCCCTGTTGTCCCTGGGACGAGTGGTCCCCTGGCAGTGTCCCTTGGATCTGCCAGCTCGAGGGAGTATCCACCGTATCTCCCTCAACCCCGGGAGGGAGCCTGAGCGGTGTTCTTCGGACCTGTCAGGCAAGAGTGTCCTCCGGACCTTCTTCCAACCCCCCAGCACAGATTTCCAGCAGGGACCATCAGGCCCATCAGGCTGGGGAACAGGGCACTGGTCGTTCCCCCTCCACGATCCGGGAGGCTTCCTACGAGGGCGCTGTCTCTTGCTCAGCACGCCCCTCCTGTGGCTGAGCGAAAGGCCCCTTCCCCCTCCCCTCCTTCATGGAGAGTGGAGAATGCTTCCCCACAGGATCCCCACCAGAGAGTACCTGGGATGAGACCACCCCAAGGCCAGGAGTCCTGTCGCTGCAGCCCAGTCCCCAAAGCTCGCAGCCGCATTCTACCCCTGACGGCCTCCTCCTCCAGGTGAGACCACAGCCCCCAGACAACGATGGGCGCCTTGCAGGGAAGCCCCCAATGCCCCCAGCAGCTGCCGGACTCCCCCACGGCAGGCGGCTGCAGCCAACCCCTGACAGCCTCCTCCTACAGGCGAGACTGCATCCTCAGGACAGTGAAGGGTGCCCTGCAGCTGGCCCCAGGCCTGGACCAGCCCAGGTCCGCCCCCAGGATTCCCACCTCTGCCAAGGACAGGCCCGTGATGAGCGCCTCATAGCCCTGTTCGGCCCCAGCCCAGAGGGCCACCACACTCCCAGGGCCCCCACCAGAAAAGGGCTGCCCATCACTCCGCCCTTCAGCTTGACCTGGACCCCAGACCATGCCACACGAGACTCACACCGGGAACACACCCCAGACGGCCCTCCTCCCACACCTGGCCGCCACCTGCGGCTGCCTGCATTGTAGCCCTAGGCGCATCCCTCACACCCACCGACGACCAGCCTACACCATGAGTTACAGTGCTATAGACCCTGTGTGTACACCCCTCCCCCCTGCCTAGAGTATAGCACCCCTGTGTGTGCCTTTTATTTGTACCAGACCCTCCCCCACCATGATTTCCCTGAGTGTATACCCTTGTGTGCCCCTCTGCCCCTTTTTCCCTCCCTGTTGCCCCATAGGTGACACCCCCATTCCCCTGTGTAGTACACCGATCCCTCACGTGTGCATCGCACCCTCCAGGCCTTACGAGTGGTGATATACAGTGGCCCAGTGCAGTGGAAATATCCACTCAGAGTTCCACACCCGTCCCTGTGATGTACTGTTGTAATATACTTCAGTGCAGCAAACCACACCTCAGTTGTTGAGCATGTTGTTCCCTCCCCGTGCAATACATACCCAACCTGACTCCATGTTCCAATTCAGTGCTTAGTGTTATATTGTGTTTGTACCATATGGTGTATTGTATTGTGATAAACAGTGCCCTGCGTTATATTGCACTCATACCACCTGTGTGTATTGTATTATGATACACCGTGTCGTAGGTTGTATTGCATTCATATCCCTAAATGTCTTGTGTTGCAACATATATAGTGTTGTGTGTCATATTGTGTTCAGGCCACCTGTGTGTACTGTATTGTGATATATAGTGTAAGTGTGTTTTATATTGTACTGCGTCATATAGTGTACTTGTATTTTATATAGGATTGTCCATGTACTTGTGTGTGAACTGTTTTACTCTGTTTGTATGGTAATATACATGTAGATCTGGTTAGCCTGTGTCTGAGCCCTATCCCTTGTCTTGTCTGTATACTCTAGCCCGGTCAAGAGTAAAGAACCCAAGGCCCGAACCATATCTGAACACAAGAAGATGGGTGCAGAATACGCTGCATAACACAAACCTTACACCGACGTTAATAAGTTTGGGGGTCATTAGGTTTGGTTAAACTGGGTTGGGTTGTAGTTGGCTGTATCTGCATGGGAGGCTGCCTCCCACCATGCCACCTAAATACTCCTATTTGACGGTCTGCTGCACTAACAATTTATCCCTTTTGATTTCGAGTTGATTCACCTGCCATGACTATTTATGCACGCTGTGAAGTAGATTATGTACACTGGGAGGGTCTGGGGTGGCCATGTCCCCTCAATTAGTCCCCCCCCCCCCCGAAAAAGCTGCTGCTTAGGTCATCCGGCTGGTCCCTTTCAATCCAATTTGGATCAAACTTGTGTGCTTCAAATTTTTCATATAAATGCTAGATTGCTTGATCCAGTCTTTTTTGTTTTTCTATTAACTGGTATCCATTGTTTTTTGGGGGGCATGGGGCACTTTACCCAGGGACAGACAACACTGAGTGCAGTAGAGTGCCTTTTGCATGTGAATTCATGTGTTCACATCCAACTGAGGGTTCCTCAATGATATACAGACTTTCTTACTCACAAAGCTAGCCACAACACAATATCCCTATATTCTGCACCTCCCATCCTACACTCCAAAGGCATTCTTCCACACCTGTACCCATGTGTGAGGCACTTGGTGGAGTTGGGTTATTTCTTATGTGACTAGGATGTTACCTGCTGGCCCTGAAGGTTAGTTGCCCTTCAGGATCCACAAAACACATCATGCACATATTGTAGAACTAATCATTAATGCCACACAATTGAGGGGAGGTGATACTGTGCTAAAAGAATTAATGGTGATAAATGGCCTCTTCAGACTAACAGCAATTTCTTTAAGCTGGATAAAATCATCTGGGGGTAACAAGAAAAAATATAAACTGCTCCACTGTACTCAGAGTTGGGGAGTGAGTGGGTAGGAATGAAAGGTAACAGGATATGGACGGTTAACTTTCAATTTCATCATCATCATCATCCGGACCTCCTTTCCCACCCTACGGCAGGGTGAGGAGTAGCAACATCCAGACAGCCAAGTCTGCCCAATCCAATGGGCCATGCTTCCATTCACTCATCATTCAAGCCCCCGGAATCCCAGCTCTATCTGATACGCTAAAAACATTCACCACATTCTGTAGCTTCACATAAACTTATCCGATAGTCAACCTGGACACACCCACTTAAAATGGGGTGCCAAATCCCTGATCATGCACTTCACAATGTTCATCCAGCCAGCTCGATCTCTTGTCTGTACCCTTCTTGTCTCCCCGACTTACCTCTCTTCCTCACACACTCATCCACCATATCTATCCACCTTCTTGGCCTACCTTGCCTCCTCCCACCTTCAAATTCGCTCAGATAAACCTTTTTCAAAATTAACTAGTTAATTTAGCATTTTCTGGCTTTTTTTTTTTTTTTTAAATAAGAATTACCTACTTTTTCCCCCACCAATAATTGATGAAGTTTTATTGCTGCTGTGGCCCAAGCCTCATCTGGATGTGTCCCTGGTGGACTGCACAAAGGCAGGCATTCCCAGAGATCTTTGTTGATGTTACATTGAAGGGGTGTCTGTGCTGTTTAAGTCAAGTGCATGTGAGTACTGTATGTGTTGTGCTGTAGGAGACAGCATTACAGTGAGGGTATCATGGATTGTTTGTGAATTGTATTTTAAATTGGCACTGCAGTACAGAAGGGTGAAGGCTACATCATAACCTGGGAAGGTGCACTTGTACCTCTCTGGGAAGGTGGGAAGGTCAGTTTCTGAAGGATAAATATCTAATGGAGGTTCATGAAGGATGTCATTTGCCGGGAGTGTTGGATGGCTGTGGTGGCTATGTGTTTAACTGTTTATATACAGTGCTTGGAAGAACTGGGTAGACAGCTGGGTTTGGAAAGCAACAAGAAGCAAATAGAAAGAAGGCTGAGATGGCTTGGACACCATGCGAGGATGGACCAGAGGGGCTGTATAAGTATAGAGGTGATGGGCCACTGTCAGAGATATAAAGAGGGAAAGATGGGAGGGGGTGATGTGTGTTGACCTCAGATCTAGCATTATAACCTAAAAGCTGCCAAAAACAAAGCAAGATGTAGGAGTGGTACTGGGTGAATCCATTTGACTCATGCTACATGGAAAATAAACATAATATGGTATGGAAAGAATTATATGTTTGCAGAATGCTGAGTTACGTGGAGGAGGATTGATATTGCTGATGCATTCTATGAAGTGTTTGGAAGTTGTTCACACTTTTGTTTCCTTGAGATGGGGGTGGTGCAACATACGGGTACAAGGAGGCAATGGACCATGTGCTAAAGAAATGGGATAACACAGATATCAGTTCAAAACTACACTCCACAGTAAAGGTAAGAAAGGCTAAGCAACCATCATTACAGTTTAAACAGATTTAGTTACGAAAATACTTTAAATATACGTCAACACCACAACCTTAGTATATACTAAATCCTCGCTGTAATTCTTGGTCTTTCTCTCCTTTTCCTCACACAACGGCTTTCTTCCCTGATTTTTTACTCTTGAATTTACAGGCCAGTGCTTTCTTGCGCTTTTCCCTCACTTGACGCATGTGCTCACGTTCCTCAATGCTCTTCTGGAACTTTTTCCTCTTCTCTGCCTTTTCCCTCTCCTCTCTCTCAATCTTGTCTTTCATCATGGTCTTGAGACGCTGCATGAATTTATCCATCTGGGGAAAATATCAAATGGAATGAGTGAGAAGTGAAGAGGAGAGATGAAGAAAAGGTGAGAGGAGGAGAGAAGAAAGATATGAGAGAAGAGAGGGGAAGAGGAGAGGAGAGGAGAGGAAAGAGGAGAGACATCAGTAAAGGAGTGGAGGTAAAGAGAGATGATGACAAGATGAAAGAAGAGAAGAGGGGAGGAGCTTAAGTTGGTTGAATACTGTGACCATATAAACACCCGAAGTCTGGATAATTATGAACAATATAAACAAAGAAAGGGAATTATGAAAGTGGGACAACTATCAACAGTGAATCCAGTAAATTGGCTACAAGATATTTCCTACAACAATCAAACCTTCCAAATCCTGCCCCTACCTCACAAGCCTATTTAGTATCGATCTATCTATCTATCTACAGTCAGAAGCCATCCCGTAAAGTGTGGTACTGTAGTCTCTCTTTAAGCTTGTGGTTCTATGGGGAGAGGCACTAACCCTCCGGCAACTAACTTGTTGACACATAGGGAGGTGTGGGTTGCTTACATGGTTACCACCCAGCATTGTAAATGGTTTCCTGGCTTACAGGATACCATTTGGCTTGTCACCTAATGTAAGGCTGCCTGAAAAGGAAAGAAGAGTAATAAAAAGTGACAGGAATTATGGGAGAAAGATGAAGAGAGGAGGGCAGACACAGAAAACGAATGATGAAGGTGAAGGAAGAAGTAGGAGGAAGAGAGGAGGGCAGACACAGAAAATGAATGATAAAGGTGAAGGAAGAAATAGGAGGATGAGAGAAGGGCTGACATAGAAAATGAATGATGGTGAAAGAAGAAGTAGGGAGCACTACATCAAATAAGTGGATGATGGACACCACCACCTACCACAAAACTATTTACACTTGTACTTAACCCCAGACACGCTGGTAACATCATTTTAGAAGTTATTTTTACTCCTACTAGGCTATTTGTTCAACTTCAATAAGGCGTCTCGTGTTGAAGGGCTTTATTAATGTTGTCTAATCCCTGCAAGTCAAAAAGTGTGTCCTAAGATAAATGTAATCGTTAGGAGACGGCAAAAATAAAGTGAAAAAGGCATCCCCGGGCTCAGAGGGTTAATTTGTTGTTTTCTTTATAAATGCACTTCGCTGAACCTGCCAGATGGTCACTCCTTTATTATCTATCCATCCACAGTTAAACACCTTAACCCCTAAAGTATGCAATTCACTCAGCAGGTCTGTCCCTCCAGCCGCAAAACAGGGTCGATTTTTTGACATTCACCAAGGTAAAAATTTTTCTTCCACATTTCAGAAGTGAATTTCCACACTTGAAAATGTATGTTTCAGCCAGACTGACCAAATAGTTATTGCACAACTGCCCGTCAAAGATGCAAAAAAGTTACCAATCCTCCATGGGCGAAAATAGAAAATGTACAGAAAATGCATTATTTACGGTAAATAATTACAGTATATATACATAACTAATGTCAACATGAAGTGTTCCCTAGGCATGAAATGTCAGTCTGATATATCCCCATAGCAACAAAATAAGCCAGGCGAAAAGTGGAGGTGGAGTGTGTGTGGCTGGAGGGGGGAGGAGGAAGGAGGGATAGGGGAGGAGGGAGAGTGAAGAAGGGTTGCTATGCACACACACCGCTGTAGGGGGTATGTTGGGGTATGGTTGGTTGGGAGGGGACAATGTGGAGATGATGCAATGGGGCTGAGGGAGGTAAAGTGACAGTGGTGGGGGGTTCCTTCTCCCCCACCTTAGGGTGCCAATCACGCCATACAACTCCAGACACTCTAGCTCTCATTGGTCTGATCTTATATACATCACCAAAGGGGTGGAGTTACCCTCCCCCAGTTTTCTGTGTGTCTTTATCGATCATGCGGGATAGGCTGGCGTGTCAAATTACACAAAAGTAAGCAACGTTGGGTCTGGTTAGTACTTGGATGGGTGACCACCTGGGAACACCAGATGCTGTTGGCATCCCTACGTGTCAAGTGGGGTTGGTGGAGGATTAGTGCCCCTCCCTGTAAAACAATTAACTCTAAGCCCTTGACCACCCCGTTTGGGATACATGGCGTCTGGCAAATGAATGAATGAATGAACAATCGTGCGGCATCGGTCTTGAGGGGTTGATCCCAGAAGGAGAGGCTGCATACAAATCACCTTCATGTCCCCCTGTCCTCTGCCATTAAGCTGCCATCCCTCCAGCTCACACCACCTCATTTACATACCTCCCCATCCCATCCCTCCACCTTCCCCTCGAGTCTCCCTCTCTCCACTTTCTCCTTCACCTCTCCCGGATCCACTCTCTAAGCCAATCTCTCATTAACCATTTTCTTAACACTGCTACATCATCTCACAGTACTTCTAACATTTTTCTACGTAATAATAATACAGCAGAGTCTTGATTATACAATATTCATAGTACTTTCAAAATTATGATTAACTGATTTTCACGTATAAATGAATATAATAATGTACTGTACTGTATGTACCTGTACTTATGAAAAGGCGCCCCAATCATCATAGAAGTTGTACATGTAATATCACATAATATTGGTATATATATAACACAACCAAATGTAATATACAGGTATACCTCGACATACAATACCCCTAGATGCAATACCCTGGCTTAATGATGGGGTAGAAATACCACCATACCCCGCCTAATGATGGCCAAACCCGGTTTAACGATGGGTTTTGATTTTTTTTTACTGATTTTGATGATATTTTAGACTAAAATTGTGTGTTTAGGTTGATGTAACTGTTCTTTGAGTTAGATTAATGTCTTTTAGCCACAGGTGGTGTGAACATTGTCATTTTGGGGTACAGTTCACTAAGATTGATTTTTTCCAGACATATTTGACGATTTTCAGATTTTATTTGTTGGTTTTAGTGGGTTATTTACATGTGTTAGGCTTAGGTTATCTTCTTTTACAGATGTTAGGCCATTTACATTGGCTTTATATTTGTTTTTGGTCTCATTTGGGTGGGTTTTGGACTTAGTTGGGGGGGAAACCCAAGGCTAAAAAATGCATCTCATTACTTTACGTGTAAATCTACCCCAATATACGATACCCCGCCTAATGATGGGTTTTTACCTAACCAATTGCATCGTTATACTGGGGTATACCTGTATATCACATAATATACAATAGAACAGTACTGTACACACCAATCACACATTTCTGTTGTTCAGTGGAGATTCCATGGTATAATCCAGTGACATAATTCAGGCACTCAACCACCTCCAGCCCACCAAATGCCACTCACCCTTTGCCATAAAAACACTTAATTCACAGCACTTTTATAACTATTTATATTGGGAGGAAACATTGCAATACTTATCAGTGATAAATACACAAGACTAAGCAGGGCACATCCAAACACAATTTAAATATGGCTGGCGGCCTGATGCTCACCCATGTGGAAGCATCGTAAACTATTGCAGATGGTGAGAAAAGAGCCCGCTAAGTTTGAGATTTCGGTTGGATCTCGGATTTCTTCAATAAACTGAATTCAGAATGAATTAGCAAAATCTTTGGTTAATCACATTTTCCAGTTGAAAGACTGTAGTATATCTGAGACTCTACTTACACACACCAAAAATAAAAGGCTGACATACCTGAATTTCGTGTGGGTCCTTCACCACAATCACACGCTGTTCCTTCTTGCCGTGTGGGGTGATCTTGGGCTTAAGGTCATAAGGTAACGCTCTCTGCAGATCCCTTGGTACCTTTAGGGGCAGCGGTACATACTCTCGACGCTCTTTGATCTCCTGTATGTAAAAAAGATAATAATAATAAAATACAATAAAATGAATAAAGTTAATCAAAATAATATACAAAAAATTAACATAAAAATAAAATTAATACTTAATCCAACTAGCTTCCTGTACACCAAGAAACCATTTACTATGCTGGGTGGTAACCATATAACCAAATTTTGGCACCTGGTGATTTAGTGGGTAATTACGGTGCTCCAGTCGGACTGAGCCGGTGAAGGTTTATATCCAAGGGGTGGCTGGGGTTTATTGCTCACATAATGCCACTCAAGGATGAGTGAGGCTGGTCACTCTCTTCTTAAATGTCAGGACCAACCTGCCTCACCCTGGGCTCCTACACTCCTCATGGGGAAACACAGGATTAGATGATGTATATATGTATCTGTATAATACTACAAAGATATGTTCATATTTGTCACAAATAATATTGAGAAATATCTTTAGATTATTTTGTAACAGTATTCTCCTCCTGGTACAAAACAGTTGTCAAATCAGCAGAATATGATGTTTGTCAAAAAAATAAATAAATAAATAAAAAAAATAAATAAATAAATACTGCACCAACTAGCCAGCATAGTGATCATGACGGGAACGCTGTGTAGCAGAGACTTTGAGTTTTAGTCTAGTACTAGCCACACCACATCACATCACTTAATCACTGAGGTACACGCACTTGAGTGAATGTGCGTTTGGTGCACTTGGTGAATTTTCTTCTATCCATTATCTGAAATCGGCAACCTTACATGCTGGATTTTAAATTGGGAGAGGGGGGGTCTGCAGAGGCCAAATCCGGAAAGCAGGGCAGCTGGGGGACGAAAATTGTCTTGTGTTTTGCCAAAAAGTCACAGATAAGTAGCGACACGTGAGCAGGTGCGTTGTTCAGATGCAGTATCCACGTTTTGTCAGTCCAAGCCTCAGACCTCTTCCTTTGCACTGCCTCCCTCAAACGCTTTAGGACATCCATGTAAAACTCTTTATTGACTGTCTGACTACGCAGAACAAACTCACAATGAATGACATTCTTCCAATAAAAAAAAAAAAAAAAGACGATTATTATCACCTTCGTATCTGAGCGACTCTGATGTGCTTTTTTTGGGGGGGGTTGCGGTGTTGGTCTTCCAACTCACTGCGACAACTGCTTTTTTGTTTCAACACTGTAGCCATACATCCATGTTTAATCACCAGTTATGACGCTCTTCACAAAGTTTTCATCAGCACTGAACAATCAAACAGATCCTCACTGACTGTGACATGGTTCTCTTTTTTGCTCAACTGTCAGCAGAAGCAGCACAAATTTTGTGGCAACATGATGCATCTTCAGTTTTCCTGTTAAAATCATGTAGCATGACTTTTACAGATGCCCACTTTTTTGGAACTTTACAGACAGTCAGGTGACGATTTTCATGGATCACAGCACTCACTTGCTCTAAATATGATCGTTGTCACTTGACATGGAAGACTGTCCAGAACTGGGACTGTCTTTGGTGGATGTTCTTCCCAATTTGCAACATCTGAAAAGTCTCCGTACAAGTTTTTCCCAGTTTGAAACAGAATTTCATGCAAACACATTGCTCTTCGAGATCCTGCATTGTTCAACTTGCAACAAATCCCCAAGTGCACTAAATACAAGTTCACTCAAGCGCATGTACCTTGATGACTAAGTGACATGGCAGATTGTATCTAACATTAAACTAAAGATCAAGGTCACCGTTACACCACACTCCTGTCATAAACATGCTATGCCAGATCGTTGGCTTGCTATTTATAAAGTTCAGTTTCTATTTTGGACAGGAATCATTAAGCTTGGACCAGACCAAAGTATTTCATTCTGGTATACCCAGTAGCTACACAGAAATGAAGCAGAACCAGATTAATTTTGAATATTTTTACTACAGGCCTCAACTTTAATACAGATACGGAAGCCAGTATTCTAGTCAATTAAGGAAGCTCCAAAACACCTCTTCCTAAGCAATTTATTATGGTTATTACACTTTGCTGTCCTCTTCTGCATTACTTAAATCAGTCAAATATCACAATTTGCCACAAAAATAATGTACAAAAGGACACTGGTCAGCTGTATCCAAAAATAAATTGGTACAGAAGAGGCGTCAGGGAGCTTCTTTAACCTACAAGAGTAAAAGCCACAGAGATGATGAAGAAGCAGTAAGCAGGAAGACCTACCGTGTACAGAGAGTCAGGATTGGGCAGGGCTTTGACGCCACGTTGCTTCTTGACCTGAGCCACTGTTTTCATGCCCTGCCACGCGGCCTTCTCAGCGGGAGGCAACAGCAGCGAGCGCACCGGGAAGCAGTGACGGGCCAAGACGAGAGGCACCCATGTCTTGAGGATCACCACGTCTATGGAGGAAGGATGGAGAAGTTGATGTCACTTACTCTCATTATTATAATCATTAAAATCATCATCAACATCACAGTCATCAGCTACCACCACCATTAAAACCACTATTGTACCATCATTACCACAATTATTATCATCATTTTTTTTATCCTCCTCCTCCACATCATCATCATCATCATCAGCACACCCCAATTTCCCCTCAAAAGATGAGATGAGGTAGGGTCCAAGAACAATGAAAGAGAAAGTACAAAAGTGGCAGGACTATCAAAATCATAACCAATAGAAATGGCCACACAATCTCTCACAAACCATTCAAGCCTCTGAAATCCTGGTCCCACCTCAAAAACCTATCCATCTGCACATTTTTATTTCTCTATACATGCACACCATATACTAGGAAATTTTTCTATTTATTACCATGGCCATAAAAACAAAGAAATGTGTAAAAAAAAAAAAAAAAGAAGAAGAAGAAATATAATGAGGACTTACTCTACTACACTGACAGGCATATTCATCATCCTAACCTTGATCCCATCTAAAGATAGAGTGAGGTATGATCCAGATACAAAGAGAAAATATAAAAGTGGGAAATATAGTAACAGCACGTCCAGTGAAATGGGACACACAATCACTCACACGTCATTCAAGTTCCTCTCATTGTGGCATAACTACAGAATCTTCCACACAGCCACCTGGATAGTGTTGCCTACTTCTTCCTTCACCTTTATAATTCCTTTCCTGTTTCTGCCCTCCTCTGTTCCTATATCTCTCATCCTTCCAATCACTTTTTTTACTCTTCTTTCTACTTTTAGTGACTCTACACTGAGTGACAAGCCTAGTGGTTTCTTGTAACTCACAAACAATTTACAACCCTGGGTGACAGCCATATAACTAATAACAGAGTGATGTGGAGCCTACTATGGTGCCCCTGTTAACTGGGTGGTGATGTAAATGCAATGTCCATCCAAAACCAAATCTCCACACTCTTCCCCATGTGTCACTGTGGCAAGGTGCCGTCTACCACAAGGGAACATCAGTTCACTGCATGGAACGGTAAGCTTGCCTGGGGTTAATGGGTCTGCTCAGTTAACAGACCAGGGTTACTCAACAACATACTGTACAGCCATCTGCACATACCTTTCTGCATCTTTCTTAATTGATGCACTTCATGTACTGTACTAAGCAATCTTTCTGCACTCTACATCATCTTCCATATTGTTTTTTCCTACATAAGGGTGGAGAAAGCATGGAAAGAGGAAAAACAACAGTGGAAGAACAATTATCAGCATGCCCCATGAAATGAACCACAGACTCATTTACCATCATCACTATTCAAGCCCCTGGAACCTTCATTCTACCCCACAGGCATGACCATCCACAAAGAAGACTGTGTGAAAAAAGGTGACAAAACAAAGACTTACCGTACCATGTTAGAAGAAACCATCCTCACATTAAATAGGGTTGAATATACCAAAAAGAATAACTCACCACTCATTTTGATAGTGTCCTCAAAGGTTGCTCTGAATAAGCCTTTGGTTCCTTTAAATTTCTTGATGATGCCGCGTATCCCCGACTGCGTCTGGATCTTGGCACCCTCAAACTTGGCAATCTCAGTGTCAGAGTGGAACATGTCCTGAAAGGTGAGAGATGTTGAAGTTACAATTTATCTATATATCTATCTATCTACACCTATATATCTGTCTATCTATCTATCTATACCTACATATCTGTATTTATCTATCTATCTACACCTATATATCTGTCTATCTATCTATTTATACCCAGACATATTAATTATGGAGGGGAAGGGAGGCACAAATGCATCCCCTCCATGTCACCCTGTCTTCCACCATCAGGCTACTCTTACTCCAACCCACACCATCCTTCCTCATATAACCTTCCACCTCATTGCTATATAAAACAACACCATGTCTCCTCATAAAAGGGCCGCCTCTACAGATTGCTAGTCATAGTACGGCTAATATTTTTGAAGGAGTGGAAGCTAAATCAAGTGGCCAAACCAGATAATTACCTCCCAACAACTGGTAGCGCTTGGGAGAAAAGAATTCTGAGATATGTAATTATCATCATAATACCTCCCAACAACTGGTAGCGCTTGGGAGAAAAGAATTCCGAGATATGTAACTAAATCTGTAATAATGTGTGAGTTTCAGCTTATATTCTGACTCCCTTTCCTTGTGGCTGAATGTTTCCTTCCAATGTGACGGTTGTGTGAGTAGTTACCAAGTTTTTATACACAATTTGCTCTTATGGTAGTATCTGTTAGGTTACTGACAGCCAACCAGCTTCCTTACACCATCGATCTATCTATAGCCAGATGCTGTAATCCCTTAAGTGGTGGCCATTTGAGTTAGTTATTTTATGAGGTGAGGCATTAACCCTCTGCCAACCCACCTGCTGATGTGTAGAGAACACTCATGGGTTGGTTATATGGTTACCACCCAGTACTGTAAATGGTTTCCTGGCTTAAAACCATAAGGCTTGTCATTCAACGTAAAGCTGCCTGAAAAGGAAAGAAGCGTAATGAAAGGTGACACAAAAGATGGGAGAAATAGGGAGAGAGGAGGGCAGACACAGAAAAAAAGGGAGAGGGAAGCAGTAGGCAGCATTACAATAACCAAATACAAAAACACACAACAAAGGCATCTACAGTACTGTTCACATAAATTTACCTCACAATCTCATATTCCATCCCATCCCAGCCTACCTTAATAAATGCAGTCTTCTTCAGTATCTTTTCCGGTGTTCCAATAAATTTGAGTTTTTTCACAATGCGAGAGCTCTTGTCCATCTCCAACACAACACCATTGGCAGCAATACGGAACTCTGGCTGTCAAAGAGGTGGAAAAATTGTCATCATCATCATCACCATCAACAGTCATAAAAATCATCATCATAATTATCATCAACAGTCACAACAATCATTATCCTCATCATCATCACCATTATTACCATCAATATTGTCATAAAAATCATCATCATCATCCCTTCTACCTAAAAATGTATTACAGGAGTAAAAATAAGGTAAATATGATTTGTGTGAAGGGCCACATTACCACCATTATCACCATCACTACTACTATCATCATCATCATCTTCCTCATTCTGTTGCTGTTATTGTTGTTGCTGTCTATTGTTGTTGTTGTTGCTGCTGCTGTTGTGGCTCTAGGATTATCTATGTGTGAACTTGGTGGACTTTGGGAATAGGGCCACTTCAGCCAGGCACTCCCAGAGACCTTTTGTTGAGGTGAAGGTACTCGTGTCCATACATGAGCAAGTGCAGTTGACAATTGTTCATTCTCTCCACATGACCATACCAACCAAGTACACACTACAAAACTCCTTATTCCCAATCTTCGCAAATTACTGTTGCTTCGTCTATCCAACACACACACACACACACACACACACACACACACACACACACACACACACACACACACATTCCTCATCAATCCCACTTACACAGCTCTTACTCCTTACTTTTTACACCCACTAACACACACCTTCATGCCGTCCTCTTGCAGCCTCCACACTCAGTTATCTGATTTGTGTCAAGCCTCTCAAAGACTGGCCACCTTTCTTCCATGAGCCACTCTAGTCTCCATTTCCTTTGCAAAGTTTAAATCTTATTTATCACTGCAATGATGTACTTATAATCTTGTTTTTATTCTCATCTACATTAGCATTCAAACCACATCACAGCCACTCACAAAACTATACTTATTTTACTGTAACTTTTCTAAAATTGTCCTCTGTCCATCTTGAATGCTGAGTTAAAGCAAGGTATTAACACTTCATTATGGTGGTAGTCACAAAGAATGCTACAGAATGAACACAAAGCCATGGTATTGTATTTTTCTGCTACTGAACTTCAAGAAATAATCTGCAAAAGTATGAAAATCTGGGCCAAGTCAGTGTAAACAATTAATTTCACCTAATCTAACCTAATCAACACATATAAGACCTACTGCCACTCTGTCTGTAATATGCTGCAGTGTGATATGCATGGCTGGCTCTCAAACAATGGCCTCCATATGATGGTCTGTTTATGCATACTTGGGTGAAACTGCAAATTGTCCATGTGACCATACCATCACTGCACACACTCTTCTGCCCCACTATCAACAGACGTCCAGGCTTCAGATCTTTCACAAATAACTGTTTTTTCTACTGAACAAACACAGTTCTCCCTGCATAGCTCTTACCCTTGACTGTTCAAACTCATGCCTGCTTAATTTCATCCATCCATCCATCCATCATCCACTGTTTAATGCCCTACCAGGAGCACAGGGACCCAGGGGTAGACCACACTTAACTTTATATCTATCTATCTATCTATCTATTGCCAGACGCCTTAACCCTGTAACAGTTGCCACAAACAAATTGCCTCCATGTCGCCCTGTCCCCCGCCATTTCACTGCCCTGCTCCCAGCTCACACCCCTCTCTCTCATATACCTCTCCACTCTATCCCTCCATCTCATCCTTGGCCTCCCTCTCCCGTCCTCCACTTCACTCACATACACTCTCCTCGTCAGTCTCTCACTCTCCATCTTTAAATATAGCAGGTAAATACACGCCAACCTACCACTCTGTCTGTGATGTTCTGCAGTGCGACGAAGCCTGTGTTAACGTGCATGGTTGGTCCCCACAGCATGGCCTCCACGTGAAGGAACTTGCGGGCGTACTTGAGTGAGCGCAGTCGGAAGTTGTCCTCCCTCTTGGCGTAGTACACAGGGGACTGGAATCTCCGCCACCCCAGCGAGAGGATCAGGGGGTCACGGTTCTTTAAGACCTTTGGGTACCAGCGGTGGACCTTGATACGAACCTGGGGATGAGGTGGTGGTTAGTCATATTATTTTCTGGAATGTATCTCTCACTTTATCTATACATCTATCTATCTGTCCATCTAGAGTAAGTGGGGTGAGTTAGGAGTTAGTGTATCATCTATCTATCTAGCTATCTACCATATCTATCTACAGTAAGTGGGGGTGAGTTTGGGACTACTGTATCAGAAGGGAGTGTTAGTGGAATACAGGCAATTTTATCTACTCTATTTATCTATCACCTGAGGAGACTGGGTGAGATAAGGGCGATCTATCTACTCTCGATTTATGTATCACACGAGAAATGGATTGGGTGAACAATGGGCTATCTGTATATATTTATTTATCAACTAACTTCATCGTCATCAACAGGACAGTACCAAAATCCGTGTGCTTCTTCTCCTCCTCCATACCCACTTCATCATTATCATCATCATCATCATCATCATCACCAACAGCATCACATTATACAGTATCACCATCATCAGTATTATTTCTTCCTCCTCCTCCTCCTCCTCATCATCATCATCATCATCATCATCTCAATCACCAACACCATAACACTATATTGCCATCACCCTTACTTCCTCTTCCTCATCAACATTACCATCATCATCACCATCATCACTACCACCACCACCACTACCCCCACCCCCACCACCACCATCATCATCCCCACCACCACCACCACCATCTCCAAACCCACCTACCCTTATAAAGCCCATATTGCTCTCGTTTTCCAGCAGTCCGCCAATGATGACTGGATACGTGGCGTCGAAATTCGTGATAAACTCGCATGGCATCCCAGAGAACTCCATCCGTACGTACATGCCTGGCCGGAACCCCTCATACTGCACGCGTAATTCGTCTGGGAGTCCCTCAAATTCTGCACGATTCAGCTGCGTTTGAAATTGGGTGGAAGGAGGGAATATTAGAAGGAATTTTCATTATCATTATTTTTTATTATTATTATTATTATTATTATTATTACAGTGCCATCATCATCATCATCAACATTATTATCATCAAGAGGAAGGGTGGGAGGTTAGTTCAAATTTGCATCATCATCATTATTATTATTATTATTACTGCTGAATTATTATTATTTCTGAACTATTATTATTATTATTATTATTGCTGAATTATTATTATTATTATTATTATTATTGCTGAATGATGAGTGAATGGATGTGTGGCCCATTGGAGTAGGCAAACTTGGACTTTCTGGATGTTGTGCTCCTCACCCAGTCCTAGGGTGGGAAAGGAGGTCCAGATGATGACGATGATGATGATGATTATTACAGTACCATTACCATCATCAATATCATCATCATCATCATCATCATCATCATGGGGAAGGGTGGGAAGTTAGCAAGAATTTCTATTATTATTATTATTATCACTGTAGTATCATCATCATCACTATCATCATCTCTTCCCACCTAAGGAAGGGGTAAGATAGGGCACAAAGAGCAAGAAATAAATGGACAAGTGGAGAAACTAATCCAAACTCTTGTCAAACTACATGGTTCAAACACTCATTTACTCACCATTCAGGCCCCTGGAATCCTGACATCATCACACAGACATAAACATTATTACTTTTAGCATCATCATCATCACCATCACAATCACCACCACCAGCAGCAACAAACATTATCATCATCATCACAGCCACCACCATCACCATCAAAATAACTACCCTCATTTTGATCACTCTCACTCTTTTTGTCTTTATCTCATCACCTTCTCTCTCTCTCTCTCTCTCTCTCTCTACCTGTGCCTGCTGACTCATCTCTGCCTTCAGCGAGTCAAAATGGTCGCCACCCTTGTCGTCATACTCCGCATCAAACATCTCCTTCAGCCGTTTCTTCTTCTCCAGCAGTTTCTCCTTTGCGGTCTTCTCTTTCTCTGGTTCCTGGGGTTTCACTGTGGAATTTTAACTCTTCTTAGTATAATAGGAAAAGTGTATGGTAGGATACTTATTGACAGAGTTAGAGAAAGAACAGAGGAATTAGTTGGAGAAGAACAGGGAGGCTTTAGGAAGGGAAGAGGTTGTGTACAGATATTCATTCTTCGATCTTTAGTGGAAAAGTTTCTAGAGAAGGGAAAGAAGTTGTATGCGGCTTTCATGGATTTGGAGAAAGCATATGACAGGGTGGATAGACAAGGATTGTGGATAGTGTTAAGAATATATGAAGTAGATGGGAAGTTGTTGAATGCTGTGAAGAGTATGTACGATGGTGCGAAGGCTGCAGTGCATGTGGATGGTGAGCTGAGTGAATTTTTCTCTTTGAAGGTTGGGTTGAAACAGGGATGTGTCATGTCTCCATGGCTGCTCAATCTGTTCATGGATGGGGTAATAAAAGAGGTACAAGGTAGGGTAGTGGATGTTGGAGTGGCCCTGGTGAGTGAGGAGAGTGCTTGGAAACTCCCTGTACTGTTGTTTGCAGATGATACTGTGTTGTTGAGTGAAGACGAAGGGGAGCTGCAAGGCTTGGTGGATGAGTTTGGGAGAGTGTGTAAGAAACGGAATCTAAAGGTGAATGTAGGGAAGAGTAAAGTGATGGTCTTTGAGAGAGGTGAAGTCAGTGAATGTACAGTGAGGTTGGATGGTGAGGAATTGGAAAATGAGAGTACGTTTAAGTACTTGGGTAGTGTGATGAGTAAGGATGGAGGTTTGGAGGGTGAAGTGCTTGAAAGGGTACAGCAGGGAAGAAAGGTTGCTGGTTCTTTGAAAGCAGTGATAAGAAACAGGGAAGTGAGCACGGAAGTGAAAAAGTTACTACATGACAGTATTGTGATACCAACTCTAACGTACGGAAGTGAAGCTTGGACGTTATTGGAAGGATACAAATCAAGAGTGAGAGCAGTGGAAATGAGTTATTTAAGAGGAGCCTGTGGAGTCACATGGAGAGACAGGCTGACGAATGAGGATATAAAGGAGCGTTGTGGTGTGGATGTGGATGTGATAGGAAGTGTTATGAGGAACACACTGAGGTGGTTTGGCCATGTGGAGAGGATGGAGGGTGAAAGACTGACGAAGAGAGTGTATGTGAGTGAGGTGGAGGGGGGAAGAGGGAGGGGGAGGCCGAGGATGAGATGGAGGGATGGGGTGGAGAGGTATATGAGAGAGGGGGGTGTGAGTTGAGAGCAGGGCAGTGAAATGGTGGCGGACAGGGCGACGTGGAGGTGATTTGTTTGTGGCCACCCCAAACGGGATTGAGGCGTCTGGCAACAGATAGATAGATCGATAGAATGGTCTTTATTCCTGTCGATTTAAGGAAGCTCCCTAACACCTCATACTTTGTGATTTATTTTGCTTATTACACCTAGCCATCCTCTTCTGTGTTACTTAAATCATTCTAATATCACCATACTCGGCATAAATAACATACAAAAGAATATTAGCCAAGAGTATTAAAAAATAAATTGGTAAGGATGAGGTGTTAGGGAGCTTCCTTACCTCCCCAGAATAACAGAATGAAAAAATAAACTGGTATGGAAGTGGTGTCAGGGAGCTTTCTTACCTGCCCAGAATAACAGTATGAAAAAATAAATCAATATGGAAGTGGTGTTAGGGAGCTTTCTTACCTGTCCAGAATAACAGTATGAAAAAATAAATCAATATGGAAGTGGTGTTACGGAGCTTCCTTAACTGCCCAGAAAATGAGCCAATACCGTCAAGGGAAGTAGGCTGATCAACTACCCTTAAATATACTGGACTATGGTAGCCTATCCAGGGACTCCTACACCTCAACGGATTCACTGTTACCACTTTTTTAATACTGACTCTTTTTTCCTGACTCTGGGCTTGTATGTTATTTGTATCTTTTTAATGGTTACAGTTTGCCTTTGTAAAATAAAAGGAAACATACTCTCCATAAACCAACCTGGCCTGAAATTATCACCTCTCCATCTTGAATGCTGACATGTAACAACACAATAACATTAGAATACAACCCTATTTAAGAAAAGGTGCTGTGGAAAGGATCCAGAACCATATTACCAGTGTATTGTTTTTTTCTGCCACTGATCTACATGAAATAAGCTGCAGAAGAAAAAAATTTGGGCCAAGTCAGAATAAAAACAGCATAGTGTATCATATACTGATGTACTGTGTCTGGATTATGTACTGGAAGCCTCCTAAATAAACTTAAAAAAACATGGGCCAAGGGACTGCATTCTTGTGGGCTATGAGGCTCTCTGACCACCTCTTCCTTACGTTTATTTATGTTGCATTCAGAGGGGCTGCTAAATCCAGTGTGTCTAACTGTGTCACTCACTCAGGGTCACTGCAACTTTTAAAGGATGAAGTTTGGCTAGCTAGAACCACAATTTTATGAGCATCACACTTTCACTAATTTCTACCACAGCCACAAGGATGAGTCTGAGGTGTGCATCTGTGCACCTGGGATATGTCTGATGGATGTGTTCAGAGACAAAGGACACCATGTAGGAAGTGCTGGAGTGCTGGACAACATTGGGGTTGGTGCATCTATCAATAACGTCCTTCGTCTTATTGAACACGCACAATGTTCTCTTTTATTTTGCTTATGTATTTCACTTTCTCATCATAATCATCCTGATCATGATCTTTATTCTCACCAAAGATGGGGCAAGTCTCCCTCCCTCCCTCCCCCTCTCCCTCCTTCTCTATACATCCTCACCTTCCTCAGTCTCATGCTCTTTCTTCTCCTCATCTTCCGGCTGAGATGCTGAGAACTTCTGCCCAGTCTCCAAGTCCTCAAAGTCTCCATACGTATCCTCCTGGTCATCCAGTTTGAGCAGTGTCTGGGCGTCCTGATCCTGCCAGTCCCCCGTCACAAAGCAATCTCGCAGCAACGCTCGCACCTGTACACAACACACATGAGTTACTGCTACTGCACTCCTTCAATTTTCAGCCTGACTCAGGTTCTGTTTCTCAATGTTAAATCCTTCTCTAAGAAATAAATAAATAATTAAGAAAATAATAATAATTAATAATAGTAATACTGCACTAATAATTAGTGTTGTGGAGTTGGTGATAATACTTCCCAACTCTGACTAAAGCACCAGAAATTTTACAAGTACAGTAAAACCTTGATATAACATGGAGCTACTGGACTAAATTCTTATATTTCGGAAAATGTCTGACAAAGTCAGAATAAGTTCGGACTGCCTGACCACTTCAGCTATGTTCACCACAATAAGGTAAATAAAATGCATGTTTATCAGTGTATAGTACAGTATTATCATATATCTTATACATTTGATTACTGTAGTGAATGTATAATACAGTACAGTACTGTAATGGTGGTGAAAGCAGTTTAACACCATCGGTGCGATCCAGTATAATGTCTGATATATTGGAAAAAGTCCAGGTTTGCATGTGGAAGTCCAGATGTTGCTTTTATCGGAATTTCACATTTTTCAGAATGGTTGGGTCCCAATTAGTCTGTTATAATGAGGTTTTACTGTACAAGTAGACGTTGCATTTCCCTGGCGGATAGTGTCAACCATATGAAAACCCTGAACTGCTGAACAAACGTGCGGTAGGAAGGGAAATGTCAGATAGCGCGTTTGGACCAGTGGTTGAGAAAAACGTGAGGCAGCATGTGTACAGTCCAATACACTACCACTGTCTTTGCTAAGGAGCATTAGGAAACACGAGTTTGAAAACGCTTCGTGTGAACAGGGCCTAAGAGAGGATGGGATGACAGACTAAAAATAAATAAATAAATAAATAAAAATAAGGTTACTTTCTCTCTCACCTGGTCCTCGCCCCACTCTTGCAGTACGGGTGGAATATAACGACTCGTATCAACATCGTCCATCACCGCCCGCACTGACTGTTGAGTGTTGGTCTTCTTGGGACGAGAGGCACGCTGGAACAATCCCCCAACTGTGTCTTGGTCCTCATCTTCCTCCCCACTGCTCTCTTCCTTCTCCACCTCCACTGCAGGATGGGAAGAAAGGGTTTGAAAAGCTATACTCTCTTCTTTTTACTCTGGATTGACATAAATCTACCATCTCTCCTCTCCATTTTGAAAGCTGCACTATTAAAAGAGATTTACACTAGAGTATAATGCTAGTCACAAAGAAGTGCTGTGGAAAAGATGCAGAGCCGTAACATTGCATTTTCTCCCACTGAGCTACATGAAATAAGCTAAAAAGGACAAATCTGGGCCAAGATGATGTGAAAGAACTACAGGAAAAGGCTGTGCAGATATAAAGCTAAATGTTCCATGGCTGTACTTGATATTACTATATATACTTGCACACACAACAACACAAAACATCATCATATATTGTACATACTATATACAAAGACCTAATGACATATACAATACCATCATCCCTGGGAGGTACAGTGGAGTCCCTTTGATCCAAAACTCATGGGACTTTCAAAGTTTCATTTAACAGATTTTTTTCAAATAAAAGATACTGTAATAATAATGTAGGCTACAAGGGAACAGTACTGTACTCAACCATCACCCACTTCTGGTGATGTCTAGCCCACCACCACCACCACCAGCACCCCAAAAGCCACTCAACCATCACCAAAACACTTAATACACTGTAGTAACTATGTATGTAACTGCACTTTTGTAACTGTAATAGACTCTGTCAACTTAAATAAATCGTCACTCAAATAAACTTAAATAAACCTTCACCAAAACAATTACGTAATTCACTGTAAGCAATTCGAACAAATAAAGTCTTAATTAAACCTAAATGTTTTTTCATATTTTCTGTTTCCTTATTCAATCATTTCCACATCATTTCCCCCTTCATCCAAATCTTCCGAGGTGGTGGATGGGGGCTGGGGCAACCAACGTTCGCTCTACTGACTTGCGGAGCAACCATAAACTAAAGCTAATGGCGCGAAACAAGAACGTTTTAGTAAAACTTACGGTTAATGGCATATTACGGTTAAAAGAATTTTGGATAAAAGAGACTCCACTGTAATACCATTGGAGTGACGTGGGTCCAAAAGCCCAGTAGCTGGCTTTGCACAACACTCACAAGCGGGGAACTCAACCACATTTATACAGTCAAAGTCCAGGCTGAGAATCCTACACATAGCTACATACCTCTCTAATAAAAACCTGTTCCCTTGAGTAGACTGGACTTGTTAGCCTTAGATGGCAGATGGCAGAGATGAAAAACTATGAACTCAATCATATAGGGTTAGCCACAGGAACGGCATACCACCACTGAAAATTCTTACCCCATGCTACTTCGTGATGACAGAGCAAAATGGCACCAGTATCATTGTTAATTGCCATCAACAGGTGAAAAACGCTTAAACATTCATGCTGGACCAAGGCATTCTGAAACATAATACTATACCTACACTACATCCCCCAGGCTATGTCCCAGCCCTCACCTCATTCCAGAACTCCCCTACACTAACACCAGCCAGAGGACTCAACAAGAAAAAACTCTCATGATTAAACTCACATGCAGGTCAACTGAGGGGCTCTCATATTAGATAATGATAATGGTAATAAAAAATAATATTAACAAAATAATAATAGTTCTTTTCCACTTGTAAAGGCTCTAACATGATTGCAAGCATTGACCTTGATCACCAAATGGCAACTCTCCATGTTGCTCAATCTCTGGCAGCTTCTCTATTCAGTCCAGGGAGTTATCCCTGAGATCACACTCTATAACCTCGTCCCAGGTCTTTTTCAGTCTGCCTCTTGCAGTGTTAACACTTCTCACTTTCTGCACCCAACTGTCATCCCCCATCCTCTCTCAACATGCCTAAATCATCTCACTCTACCCCTCATCATCACAACACCTATTCATTCCAGACCCATCCTTCCTCTTACGGTAACTCTTTCTTAGTAAAACTAGCCCCCCCAGGCCTCCCATTCAAGGACACGTTGCACCTCCATGTAATCATTGTCATTTCTGTATGTATGAGCCATTAAATATTCTCTTCCTTTACTGCCCAGGCCTCACTACCATACAGCATTACACTCCTAACACATGCCACATACAAAGATCCCATAGTACAGATGGAGAGCCATCTCAATTCATAAACCTAGCACGTAGGCTGTAGCACCAGCCAATCAGGGTGGTACTCCCATAGGGAATGGGACTGCTGGTGATAGGGAGAGCTGGAGCTCCTGTTTCACTAGCTAGTAGAATATCCTGACAATTCCCCTCTGCTGACCTTTTTGGTGTGACATTAACATGGAGTTGACCACACTACTCTCCTAAGCATTTTCCTCTACCTATCTCATGCACTACCCTACCTGTGCTTTATATATCACACAATGTACCCCATGATGTCACAGGGGTTGACACCAACAAGGGCATGCAACCAGAAAACTTTGCCTCCGCTACCTAGTTGTGGACTTACTGAGGGGAGGCGTGACGGGGGCTCTGCCAGCATAGTTTTTGGGACGGGAATGGGATGGAGCTTGGGTCTGTGCTAGAGAGTACATGGCATTGTGGTTCCCAGGCTGTCACTTCTGCTCAGTAAAGAGAGGCCTGAACCTGGGAGTAGCACCCCAGGAGGGTGCCCTATCAGTGGGTGTATAACAGTGGGGCAATTACAGTGTCAAAGCGTGCTTGGACGGTGTCCCTACAGCTGTCCTGCCACGGTGCCCTGAGGCCACTACCACAGCCACTGGTAAGGCTGGTAGGCTACGGTATGGGTCCCAGGTCCTATGCCTGGATTTGGGACTGTGTGGGTGGGTGGGGCCTGTGGTCTGTCTCTCCCTCTCTTCAATTTTAATGACAATAATATTCCATCCATCCATCATCCAATCCTGTGCCACCCCATTAGGAGCACATGAGCCCAGGGCTGGGCAAGTTGGTCTTGACATTTAAGGTGAGTGATAATAATAATAATAATAATAATAATAATAATAATAATAATAATAATAATAATGCATGTGTTAGGAGTGTAATGCTGTATGACAGAGTGATGGGCAGCAAAGGAAGAGGATATTCATGGGCTCAAAAATACAGAAATGATAATGATTATATGGATGTATAGTGCATCCTTGAATGTGAGACCTGGGGGGACTAGGTTTATGACTGAAGAGTTGAGAGGATGGATGGGACTGCAGTGTACTGTTGCTGTGATGAAGAGGACTAGATCAAGATGACTTGCACATGTTGAGAGGATGGAGGATGACAACTGGGTGCAGAGAATGAGAAGTTTGAATATTGTGGGCAGGGTTGCAACAGGCAGACTGAAAAAGACCTGGGACGAGGTTACAGAGTGTGACCTCAGGGATAAGAGACCAAATAGGGAGGGTGCCAGAGATTGAGCAACGTGGAGAGTTGCCATTAGGTGACCAAGGCCAATGCATGTAGGCATGTTGGAGCCTTTTTAAATTATACGAAAACAAAAACTGCTGTTCTCTACTCACCCTCCCCATATATGTATTTCCTCAAGAACCCCACGGTACTCTGGTTCTTGTAGAAGTTTGCCGTGGCTTGTTTGAACATCTCCGTGCGGTACTCTTCCTTCTCATCCTCATCGTCATCAGAATCACTATCATCATCCCCTTCACTGCTCTCCTCATCTTTCGCTTTTCCATCAGGCCTGTCTTTTGCTGCATCTTCATTTTCATCTTCGCTATCCATACTATCGTCATCCATTGCCCTGGTCTTCATTTTCTGCTGAGAAGAGGTGCTTATGTTCTCATCCTGGGCGTCCGTCCCATCGTCGTCCATCACCCTAGGCTTCTTTTTCTGTGACGATGTGCCTATCTTCTCCAACAGGCCCTGGATCTTGGTGGTAATGTCCAAGTCCTTGTTGGTTGTCAGGCGTGGTGTTGTCTTGGCCACGGCTGCCTCCCTGCCCACACCACCACCACCACCCGGGTCTGCCTGACGCTGGAGGATGGACTGTAGGTCGGACTCCAGGTCATAGTCCTCGGAATCACTCTCCACTCCTGAGTCCACCTGAGGGGAGGAAAACTTTACCATTATCACCATTTGTATCCTGCCCCTTTCCCATACTCTACTCCTGAGTCAATTTGAAAAGAGAAAATTATGTCACCCTCAGCTTGACCAGTCTTCCTACCTAAGGATGGGAAGAAAATCAAAATTACAGTGTAATGACTAAACTCAACATGTTTGACAACTCCATTTCCTTCAGTACTATCCACATACCTGTAGTACATCAACCTTAAAAATCAATAAAGCCTGGGATGAGGTCATAGAGTGAGACCTCAGGGACAGGGGACTGAATAAGGAGACTGACATAGATCGAGCAGCATGAAGAGTTGCTGATACATGCAAGCACTTTGGAGACTTTTTAAACGATACAGAATTAACTGATGAAGATGGATCCTTATCATAGACTCAATGTGTGTGTACAGTTCTGTGATCAAAGGTGGCCCCAGTTACCCAGAATATGTATGTAAAGTAAAAGAGGTGCTGGAGACAGATATATAGATAAATAGACAGATAGATACAGTGCAATCCCAGCTATCCGGTATCCAGACAAACGGAATACTCAGAAAAACGGGAAAATTCAAGGGCTGGTAAAAATGTCAGTAAGTTATAACTGTGCGCCAATTTGAATGGACCGCCAAACCGCCGTTTGATCGTGTCACGCAAGGCTGGGTGAAGTCAGACAAAGTGAGGTGAAGGCATTTCCGGCTAATGTAAATCCCTAGCAAATCCTCTTAACCACCCCTCCTCTCCCCCTCTTTCCCTTACTTGAATTCAGTCATCCTCCACACCCTCCAAAAATCACCAGTCTGCTTTTTGCCACCAGACAGTAAACAAGCTCTCTTGCTTTTGTGTTCCTCTGATAGATGGTAATTTGTACACTCCAAAATGCCTAAAGTGCAAACTAAACGTAAGCGTATCGTGCTTACCTTAAAACAGAAGCTGGACATATGCAACAGACTTGAAAAAGGCGAACATTATAAAACACATATGGCTGAATATAAATGTTAATAGGAATGAAAGTTTACTTTGTTGGAAGAAAAATAAATAAATAATATGCCTGCATTTCATACGTACATCATTTATTTTATTTTCTGCAAAACAGCTGAGTGGCGGGTGAGGGGTGGGGTGATGGAGGTCAGGTGGGGAAGAAGAACAGTCGGGGTCAGAAACGTAAACAAACTCACGTGGGGGCACAGGTGTCGTGATAATTCTACAATGCAGTCTTAACACATCATCAGTTCACTAATAAATGTTCAAGCTTTTATTTCTTTATTTTATTTTTCAATTTTTATGAGTACAGTACATATAATGAATACAGTAATTCGGTAAACAATGGACTGGTGCAATTTGCAGTACTGCAAATTGCTAGACATTGCATGCACGTGCGTTATGACCATGGTGTGTGTTTACAAGGCAGTTTTTCAGGCGGAATCTCTTAGTGTAACCCCTAATGTGACTGGTGAGTACCTGAACTGTATTTACTGCTGTGATAGCCTTTGTATAGATTTGACTTGAAAATCAGAAATACGGGAAAAATCTGTAACCGGGAAGGTAAATTCCCCAAGCCACCCGGTTAACTGGGATTGTACTGTAGATAGATAGATACACAGACAGACAAACAGATAGACTGACAGAGATAGATAGATAGATAAATAGATAGATAGATAGCACTGACATAAGTAAACTGTTCTGCTGTCCAGTTATAAAACAATCTCTCAACTTCCTTCTTATCCCCCCCCCAAAAAAAAAAGGATGGTGAAATGCAGAATGAAGTTAAGCCTGCAGTCCACTGGGTTCACATTTCAGATAAGCCTTGGGGCACAACAACAAGAACAAAGTAAGAAGAACCAATGTCAACAAAGTGAAATGACTGAGAGAGGAGAGGAAAGGGACGGCACTGTTCATACTCACTATTTTTTAACTCCTTCTGTGTGGCGAAATGATTTACTGATTTAATCTTTCTACCACAAGATGGTTTTAGTCAGCACTGGAAAGATCTTTGTAGTGGGAGTCAACAACGGCTACATCTTACCCCTCCAATGTGAAAATTGTCTCCAAAACTAAATAAAACAACTGGGAGGCAGCAAAAATAAATCAACAGAACACACTTATAATGGAAGAGTTAAGAGGTAGGATGGGACTGGAGTGTATTGGTGCTGTGGTGAGGTGGGGTAGACTGAGACTGTTTGGCCTTGTGGAGAGGATGGGAGATGACAACTGGGAGAAGAAAGCGAGAAGTGTTAAAGTTAGGGGTAGGGTTGTGAGAGGCGGACCGAAAAAGACCTGGGACGGAGTCACCGATTGTGACCTCAGGGATAAGGTACTGAACAGGGAGGCTGCCCTGTACTGAACAGGGAGGCTGGAGACCAGCCATTAGGTGACCAAGGCCGATGCACACAAGCATGTTGGAGCCTTTATAAACGAAACGAAATGATGTCATCAGCATCAAGTTGTTAATGTAATCCTGTGGTCATTAAACTTATCTATCTATCTATCTACCTACTTACCAAACTGGCTTGGGACAATGGAAAGTCAGCCTGAGAAAGTTTCCGTAAATAATCAGTAAAAATCTGGCCATGTGGAGAGGATGAAGAATAAGAGGTTGATTAGGAGACTGTGTTAGGTGGAGGGGAAGATCAAGGATGAGATAAGGGATGCAGTGGAGAGGTACATGAGAGAGGAAGTGTGAGCTGGAGAGAGGGCAGCCTGATGGAAAAGGAAACGGTGATATGGAGGTATTCATTTGTGGGTACCTCTTACAGGATTAAGGTGTCTAGCTACAAACAGACAGATAGATACACAAATAGACATACAGATAGACAGAGACAGATAGATGGATAAACAGAGACAGATAAGACATACAGATAGACAGATGGAGATACAGATAGACAGATAGACAGACAGACAAGAGAATATTAACCCCATCAATCCAATGACATATTTTGCTTACTCGTACCATCATCAGGCAATTCAATTCAGCTTCCAAGAAACTTTTATCAATTGTTAGAGTCAAATACGGCCTTTAACAACCCTCACAACCTACAAGAGATCTCCCGTAATCTGTGCACACTTGTCTGAAAGTAAATGAAATGACGGGGGACAGGGAAAAATGGAGGCGATTTGTTTGTGGCCATCCCTTATGGGATTAAAGCATCTGGCAATAGATAGACAGACAGACATTTAAAGGAGTTCAACTTTCTATATACTGAAACAATTTATAGATGGTTTGTTTTCACTCAATGGAACCAGGCCACACACACAACTTGAGTACTAAAATTGTGGTAGTATGAAATTTGATGAGCTTTAGTTATGAGGCAGGAATGAGTCTCCTTGGTTACTAGGCCAGACCAACCCCCCAGTCTAACCACGACTGGTCATCAACCGAGATGAAAAGTGTTAGGAATATTTGTCAGGTTAGAATACATCTAAGAGAGCCTCCTACGACTGAGAATATGGACCTCCTGAATGTTTTCCTGCACTAAGTAAATGTGCCGATTGTTCATCATCATCATCATCATCATCATCATCATCATCATCATCACATGGACCTCCTTTCCCACCCTAGGGCAGGATGAGGAGTAGAAATGTCCAGACAGCCCAAATTTGCCCAATCCAATGGACCACGCTTCCATTCACTCATCATTCATGCCCCCGGAATCCTGGCTCTATCGGATGTGCCAAAAACATTCACCACGTTCTGTAGCTTCACATAAACGTATCCGATTGAGTTAAACCCCAGTCTGTCCAGTCAAGCAGACCCGTTGATCACAAGTAGGTAACTGCTTCTATGAGCCATCCTATAGGCACAGGACACTTATTACACCATGTAGGGAATCAGCGCCCCTTCGTAACAGAAAATACCTCACCAAGTTTGCACCAGGGGCCTCTCAATGGTGAAGTGCAAGAAAATATGAGGAAGTCTGACTCCTGGATGGATGCCACAACTGCGTCATTCCACCCTGGATACACAATGCCACCACATGTAAACTCCTCATCAGTGCCAAAAGTGTCCGTGCTTAGTCAGTAATGAAGCAAAGAGTTCCTAATCAGCTGCCAAAGGGTTACGCTAGGTAGCCATTAACACTCACACATATGCTGACATGCAATAGTTAAAACCACACACGAAACCTTTTATTTTTTCGGAGGTTGGGTGGTTTCAGTCATCATCATCATCATCAGCATCATTTCATCATCATCATCATCATCATCATCATCATCATCATCACCACCACCATCATCATCATCATCACCATCATCACTAACATCTGGCTACTAACCTTCATTTTCTTCTTTGGTGGTACAGTTTCAGTGACATCTTCATCCCTGTCATCATCACTACTCTCCTCATCCTCCTCATCATCATCGTCATCGTCATCACTGTCTGCCTCATCATCACTGTTCTCCAGGTCGTCATTAAACACTGCTCTCCGTCGTACTCGTCCAGTGCTGTCCGCAACTGTTTCATACGCTGGCAGTTCTTTTGACGCCACTCTAGGGGAGAGGGGGAAAAAAAGGTCCCATTATAGACATTTCTTTTTTTAAATACAAGTGATACTATAGAATGGCAGATATAAATACAAATCCACAAAAAAAAAAGGGTGGGGAGGAGGTAAAGTTATAAGAGTACAACAAACATTTGATGCTGCTCTTGGAAGTGGAAAATAAAAATAAATAAATAAATAAATAAAGTCTTTTTTTTTATACGAATCGTACTATAGTCTGGCAGACAGAAAGACAGATCCACAAAAAATATAAATGATAAAAAAAAGGAAAAAAAAAAGGAAAGTGTTATCAGAGTGCAACAAACTTTTCAGAATATTATGTATGAGTTCCATATTTATTCTGCTAAAAAACTGGAGTGATATTATTATAAGTAAATGTGCATGAAGGAAACTGCAACAATGGGTAATCTTTCTGTAATTTACTATGGACTTTGTGCTGGAGAGGGATGCCTTCATGATGTGGCACTGAGATGGCTATAGGTGGTGGAACTGCCTGGGTATACAAATGTCCCACACTTCCCTCCTAACCCCCCAAAGGAGGATGGTGGACTGCAGGGGGAGGGCAACTTCAGCCTGCAGTCCACCGGGTTCACATTCAGACAAGCATGGGGTTTTCTTCTTCTTATCTTTTTTCTTTTTTTTTCTTTGCAAGGAAGAAGGAACCAAAGGCCAGGAGCCCCAAACTGTTCCTTCCAAGAAAAAAAAAAAAAAATCAAAGGAGAGCCAAATTCAAGATCCGTTCATTTCGAGATGCCTGGACACATTGTGTTTGAAAGACCGGAGATCATAGGAAGCAGGAAATACACACAAAGGGAGACAGTTCCAGAGTTGACCTGTTGCATAAATGAAGGACTGGGAGTAACAGTTAACTCTTACATTAGAGAGTTGAACAGAAAATGGATGAGAGTTTGTTGCTAGACGGGTGCTACATGCCCATCACAGAGGTGAAGGGATGCAGGCAGACAGTCCTGAGGAACAGTGACCATTAAAGTGGCGATAGAAAAGAGATAAAGATGCAACAGTGCAGCGAAGAGACAGAGGTTGAAGGGAGCCAGTGAGAGGAGGAGAGTTAATGAGGCAAGAAAGTCTTTGACTCCACCCTATTGAGAAGAGCTGTATGTGGGGAGCCTCCCCACACATGAGAGTTGTACTCTATACAGGGGCAAAATAAAACCCCTGTATAAAGTCAACAACTGCACAGGGGTAAAGAAGGAAGGACTTAACCACTTCAATCTGATGACATGCTCTACTGATTTAGTCTTGGTACCTTCAAATTATTTAATTCACAATGGAAAATTGGAGACAATGTCTAACCTCTCCAGTTTGATATGTTTCTCTGGAGCTGAATAAAATTAGAGACAAAATGAAAACATGTCATTAGAAAAAAGGGATTAACCCATGGGTTGTGAGCCACAGCTCAGGCTGGGTAGCATTGCACTGTGAGCCACAGCTCAGACAGTGCTAACCTTCCAGTGGCTGTGCATCACGACTAACTACTCCACCCCTATGCAAGCTTATGCATGGCGCTACGCAAAGACGGAGAGAGAGAGAGATTTTTTCTTTTTCACAAGATGATGCCCTGGATGTTAATCTTCAAGTTTATAATAAACAAAAACTTAAAAAAAAAAATAATAATTTTTTCATTACACCCCTACACAAACCTAAGCATGGCCCTACACAAAGACGGAGAGAGAGAGAGAGAGAGAGAGAGAGAGAGAGAGAGAGAGAATTTTTTTTTTTCACTAGATGATGCCCTTGATGTTTATCTTCAAGCTCATAATAAACAAAAACTAAAAAAATAATAATAATAATAATTTTTTGCGCACCATAGGGTAGGATAAAAAAAGGTAACTGCGCAATCCACAGGTTAATTAGAGAATAAGAAAATTTGTAACAAGGAGCTGTTGTGCTATATTTGGGGACACTACTATGAATGTATACCCTTTTTCCTTATCAACAGAATTCTCCAGGAAGGTAGAAGAGAAGGGAAGGGAAGGGAATAGAAGGGAAGAGAAGAGAATAGAAGGGAAGAGAAGAGAAGAGAAAAGAGAGAAGAAGAGAAGAGAAGAGAAGAGAGGAGAAGGGAAGATGGAGGTAGAAGAGATGAAGATAATGAAACAGGGGTTAAAAAAAAAATAATCAAAAATGAAGAAGGAGGCAGAAGAGAAGAAACAGGGAGGCAGAGGAGTAAAAATAAACATACGAAGAAATGAGGCAGGCAGAAGAGATGAGAAAAGACAAGAGAAGAGAAGAGGGATGGAAAGGAATAAGAAAGAAATGAGAGGAGCAGAGAGAAGAGGGAGGTAGAAGAGAAAAAATGAAAGGAGAGGAGAGAAAGAGGCAGAGATGACAAGAGATGCAAGTATAAGAGTACAAACTGGATGGGAAGAGGAGTGAAGAGGAGAGGAAAGAAGAGAAAAGGGAGGTACATGTGAAGGGAAGAAACAAGAAGAAGAAAGCAGAAGAGAAGTGAGGAGAATAGAAGAGGTAGTATAATAGTAGTAGTAGTAGTACTAGTAGTAGTAGTAGAAGTAGTTGCCACCCCAGGCTCATTCAGACATGAAGCCAGTGTACTCAGGCTGAAGTTGCCCTCTTCCTGCAGTTCACCATCTCCCACATCAGGGATAGGAAGGAAGCTAAGGGACGTTCATATAACCAGGAAGTGGAGTTGCCTGGCTATATCAGTGTCACCACATCACCAGCTTGATACAGAAGAGCTGGATATGATTATGTGCCTACTGCTCAACAAATACCCTAAAATTCCTAAAATCTAAGTTTCAAATGTCAAAAAATACCAAGTTTTCCAATAGTTCTGAAAGACTTAGTTTACTGGAAAAAGAGAGAGAGAGAGAGAGAGAGAGAGAGAGAGAGAGAGAGAGAGAGAGAGAGAGATTAACTGACAAAAAAAATCTCCATGCTTAGTGTTCGGGGTTGTTGCTCTACAGACAAATGCAACAGTAGTCTACAATCAACCAAGCTAGCAAAAGGTGGAGCCACTTGAATTACTAGGTCGATTTCATTCATTTTGTCCTGTAATTCTGTTCATGTGTGCATAAAACTCTCACTGTTCAAATCTGGGCCATCAAAATCAAGCATGTGAAGTGATATAACACAGATAAGGTGATAATATAGATACGGTGATAACTGAAGAGAATGGCAAGCAGATAGAGGCCTTAACACATAACTGATGGTAATTATAGAGAATTTCATCTCTCTATCTGTCTATTGCCAGAAACCTTAATCCCATAAGGGGTGGCCACAAACAAACTGCCTCCATGTCGCCCTGTCCCCCGCCATTTCACTGCCCTGCTCCCAGCTCACCCCCCCCCCTCTCTCATATACCTCTCCACTCCATCTCTCCATCCCATCCTTTGCCTCCCCCTCACTCTCCCCCCCTCCACCTCCCTTACATACACTCTCCTCATCAGTCTCTCACTCTCCATCCTCTCCACCTCGCCAAACCATCTCAGTGTGTTTGGAATTTCAGTTTTTCAAAAATTTCAGATTTCCAAAAGCCTCTTATAGACCATTTTGGATTTGGGGATTGAACTTTAGATAATCAACAGATAGAAGTAGATAGGCAGGTTGATAAGACTGAAAGCTACAAAGGACAGACAGCTTCAAAAACCAACACATACAATTCACTGCACCTCTCATGGATGGATGAATGGAAATGAATACAAATGGACGGATGGATGACTAGAAATGGATAGACCGATGAATACAAACTGGCATATGGACAGATAAACAAACATACAATTCCCTCAATACCCCCACACAAATGTACCCTGTCTCCTTAACATCATCATCATCATCACCTTCATCATCATGCTCATCATTATGGTTTTCCCTGGCAATAAATATGGAATGTAAGACCAACTGGATCTGACCTTAGTATGCTTCTCAGTAGAGAGATATGTACAGACAGATAGACAGATACATGGACTGATGGATTAACAGACAGATAAAGAAGATAGGCAGATAGTCAGAAAAATGGCTAGGTAAATACATACTAAAAAAAAAAGATAAACAAAGAAATTTAAAGATACATTATTCATCACACATACATAACCCATCTTCTCCTGCTCCTCCTCCTCCTCTTCCTCCTCCTCCTCCTCCTCCTACTCATCATCATCATCATCATCATCATCATCACTACAAATAAACTCTGAGTGTGATAAAAGCAGTAACAGGTAGACAGATCAACAAAAATACAGACAGACAGATAGACAGTCAAAATAAAGAGATAGATAAATCAAGACTACAAATTAAAAAAACAGAAAAGCCACTATTCACCAAAAAACATACCTCATCTCCTTATCATCATCATCATCATCATCATCACCACCACCACCACCATCATCAAAATCGTTGTTGGCAATAAACTTCGAGTGCGAGAAGAGCTGTATCTGGCTCTGTGCTTGCTTCTCATCCGTGGTCTTCTTGAGGTCTAGGAGTGGCTGCAGTACTCCTTCATCCTCCTCATCACTCTGGTCTTCCTTGGTCTGAAATGGTCATCATCATCACTTTTCATCACCATCATCAGTATCATCATCTTCATAATCATCACCATCCTCCTCCTTATCATCACTATCGTCATTATCACCATCCTTCTCCTCCTCCTTATCATCATTATCACCCTTCTCCCTTATCATCATCACCCTCCTCCTCCTTTTTATCATCATCATCATCATCATCCTTCTCCTAATTATCTTTATCACCATCACCATCCTTCTCCTCCTCCTCCTCCTACTCATCATCATCATCATTATCATAGTCCTCTTCCTCCTTATCATCATCATCATCATCATCATCCCACCTAAAGATGGGGTGAGGTAGGATCCAGAAAGAGAGCATGATAGAGAGAGAACTGATCAACGGCACGTTCAATGAAATGGGTCAGGCACTCATTCTCTCACCATTCAAGGCCTAGGAATCCTGACTTTACCTCACAGGCCTAAGCATCTGCATATGTCATCATCATCACCACATCACAGAAACATCATCATCACCAGGCTATATCAAATCATCATCATCATCACCACCAGGTCATATCAAATCGTCATCATCACCATCATCATCCTCATTATTGTCATCATCGTCATCATCATCATCATCATCATCATCATCATCTCAACCCTGTGTCTTGATGTCAGTGTTGTGATATGATTATTCAGTAAGGCCTGTTGTCTCACCAGATTCGAAGGCTCTCTTGCACCTCTTTCTAAGCAGTTTATCTTGAATATCTGCACTTTTTTTTAACCCACACCCTCACAGGGCAACATGCAGGCGATTTGTTTGTGGACACCCTGTATGGGATTAAGGCGTCTGGCAATAGATAGATAGATAGATAGACCCTCACCTTAGCCTTGTGATGATGTGAGCCACCAAGGTCTATATACACAGCGTCCTTGTCATACACGACGCCGCCCACACCAGACATGGGGGCGTAGGTGAGACGTTCCTTGGCATTGAGGGATCGCTTCTTCTGGTGCTCCGGCAGTGGGCACGGATCTGGCAGGAAACTCATGTCCTTGATCTTGAAATCTCCAGCACCTGGTAAAAATGTGAAGTTAATGTAGGATTGGCTGGGAGTGCTTACCCTATGACTGTGCATCATCATCATCCTATTACCCTATGACTGTGCTACTCCTCACCCTACCTTATGGCAGGGTGAGGAGTAGCAATGTCCAGACAGCACAAATTTGCCCAATCCAACAGGCCATGCTTCCATTCTCTCATCCTTCAAGCCCCCGGAATCCTGGCTCTATCGGATACGCCAAAAACATTCACCAAGTTCCGTAGCTTCACATAAACCTATCAGATAGAGTCAATCCGGACTGTGCAGTATACATTAAATAAAGTACATAGTGCTTTAGTGGTAGGTGGTGGCGACCATCATCCACTCACTTGATGTAGTGCTGCCTACTTCTTCCTTAGCCTTTATCATTCTTTTTCTGTGCCTGCCCTCCTCTCTTCCAATTTCTCCCATCTTTCCTGTCACTTCTTATTGCTTGTCTTTCCTTTACAGGTGGCTTTACATTGAGTGACAAGCCAAATGGTTTCCTGTAAGCCAAGAAACCATTTACAACGCTGGGTAGTAACCATATAACCAAACCATACGTGCTCCCTACGTGTCAAGTGGGTTGGTGGAGGGTTAATGCCCCTCCCGTAAAACAAATAACTCAAAGTCAAATGGCCACCCCTTATGGGATTGTGGCGTCTGGCAATAGATAGATAGATAGATCTTGTGCTTGAGTGATATGCCTTTATTAACTGGCACTGATATACTCTGTCAATTTTGCTGCCAGGTTATAATAAATGAGAGAGGGGGGTATGAGCTGGGAGAGGGCAGTGAAATGGCGGAGGACAGGGCGACATGGAGGCGATTTGTTTGTGGCCACCCTTTACGGGATTAAGGCGTCTGGCAATAGATAGATAGATAATTATAATAGGATTCAGTAACTCCCTCCCTATTTCCCAAAAGGAAGATAGCAGACTGACAAACAAGGGCAATTATACCCACCAGGTTCACTTACAGGTATGCATGAGGCCAACAACAACTACATTACATACAGCACCTTGAAACTGTAGGAATATTACAAGTGGATGGGGGGAAAGGGAGGGCAGACTGAAGATGAGTTGGAGGGATGGAGTGGAAAGGTATATGAGAGAGGAGGTGGAAGTTAGGCAGAGGACAGCAAAATGGCAGGGGACAGGGCAACATGGGGGTGATTTGTTTGTGGCCACCGTCTATGGGATTATGACATCTGGCTAGAGATAAATATAGATAAATCTTTAATATTACACACTATGCCTCACAAAATTTTTATACTCTTACATGTGTGACATAAAATTAGTGTTGGCTGCATTTGTGTTCTATGAAAGCAAGAAAAGCTTTACTGCACAAATATTATTTTCATAATAATAATAATAAAAATATAATAATAATAGTAATAATAATAATAACTCCTCCATCCTTTTTTCCATACATCCTCTTGTGTCTTTCTTTCCTTCATTCTTTCCTCTTCCTTCTGCCTGTGGGTGACTCTACACTCCCTCTTGTGTCTTTCTTTCCTTCATTATTTCCTCTTCCTTCTGCCTGTGGGTGACTCTACATTGAGTGACAAGCCAAATGGTTTCCCGTACACCAGGAAATCATTTACTATGTTGCGTGGTAACCATATAACCAAATTTTGGCTCCTGGTGGTTTAGTGGGTAATAAAGGTGCTCCAATCAGATTGAGCCAGTTAAGGTTTATATCCAAGGGATGGTTGGGGTTTATTGCTCACGTAATGCCACTCAGGGATGAGTGAGGCTGGTCACTCTCAACTTAAATGTCAGGACCAACCTTCCTAGCCCCGGGCTCCTACGCTCCTCATGGGGCAACGTACGATTGGATGATGGATGGAAGGATGGATGGATGGATGATGATAATAATAATAATAATAATAATAATAATAATAATTCATTCATTCATCATCTAATCCTGTGTTGCCCCATGAGAAGTGCAGAAGTGCAGGCAAGTTGGTCTAAGATGAGTGACCAGCCTCACTCAACCCTGAGTGGCATTACGTGAACAATAAACCCCAACCATCCCTTGGATATAAACTTTCACCGGCTCAATCCGACTGGAGCATCGCAATTACCCACCGAAGCACCAGGTGCCATAATTTGGTTATATGGTTACCACCCAACACATAAATGGTTTCCTGGTGTGCAGCTAATCATTTGGTTTGTCAATCAGTGTAGAATCACCCATAGGTTGAAGAAAGAGGAAAGAATGAAGGAAAGAAAGACAGAAGAGGAAGGAAGGAAAGAAGGAAAAGAGGAAAGGGCAGTCACCCGAGAGCAGCACTACATCAAATGAGTGGATGGCGAGTGTCCCCACCTACCACTAACAGTCATAAACCTTCATTAATGCAGTCTCAGTTGAGTGGTATTTCCTATATGCTGACAGAATGGGAAACAACTCCACCTCATTCCAGTAATGATATCAGTTGATCTAGTGAAGTCTGCTCAATAATCTTGGACAAGAATGACAAGCTGGAGATAGGATGATAGCTTAACACACTCTCAACATCGAGATCAGGTTTCTAGGGGCTGAAGCAAGGCACGTTTCCAGACTGCACAAAGTTACCATCAAAGAAGCATCTCTTTACTCTTTTACAAATAAAGTCTGCTGCATGTTTGTAGACACTTGGTGAATGTGATGCACTGAATTAATCAAGTGAGTAATATGTTTTATTACGATCTCTGATATAACATTTAACTATATTAACGTCCAATGGATTAAATAATGTAAGACAATGACCTCATATGCACCGTGATTGGAATTCAACTGCAAATTCCTCACTGCAAGAAGCACCATTTCATTAATTTTGTATGAGATATCTTTTATGCATATGTAATGATATTTCTCTCCACATGTATATACCATATCAGTATACCCATGCTTATCACTGCTAACACTGTCAATGCCCAAGTGTCCACTTAGATGTGCACGCTACACAATGGATAAAAACATGTGCTGACTTCAGAGTATGTTTGGATATTAGGTGTTTGTGAAGTGATGTGCACAAACAGATAAAGGAGGTGGCTGGTGTTGTGATGAAACAGGTCAGAGTATGGAGGCTGACAGTGTGTGAAAATATGGTATAGCATTAGTGTGATAATTTATAAATAAAACCATTGGAAATGGACTGTTACCAAATGTATGTAGAGTGCACTGAGTGAGTATGATAAGAAAATGCTATGTGACTTGTAAAAAATGGTAAAGTAAGGAAGTCTGTTGATAATTCATCAAAAGAGACTGTGCACTGATGGTATGGCTTTAGATATAACTGACATAGAGTGGGTGGTAAAGATGATAAATGTGAACAGGTTAGGCAAGAGGATGCATAGTCAACCATGGTGGATGGGAGGGGGAGAAAAAAAATCAAGCTTGTAAGGTGGAACATGATTTGGGAGGCTTAAAGGATGTGTGAATGGCTGTTAGGACTATTTTACTGGGCATACTTGCTTCTGATTCCACCTCACCCCATCCTTATGTTGGGAAAATGTAAAGAAATCGGTAGTGCTAATAAGGATGATGATGATGAATATACTGTTCTGAGTACATAAAATGATAGCATATAAGAGGTGTGTTCAAAAAGTATCCGACCTTAATTTTTCGTGCGTAAACAAATGAAGCTAGGGAGGCGTGGTTTGGTGCACACATGTAGGCGATCATAATGCGCATGCGTGAATTTTTTCCCACCAGCAGAAGCTGTCATTCGACGGCAGACCGCCGATGAGTGAGGAAGTGTAAGTGAGCGCTGTCGGATTTTCTTTTTTGACAAAATGACAGAAAAACTTGAACAACACTACTGCATCAAATTTTGCATAAAGCTTGGCGATTCCCAAGTGGAAACGATCCGCAAGATTCAACAGGTCTTCGGGGACGAAGCAATGGGCAACACACAGATAAAGGAGTGGTACAACCACTTCAAAGATGGCTGCACATCAGTGGAGAGTGAAGCACATTCTGGTAGGCCCTCAACATCCCGAAATGAGATCGTCATTGACCAATTGAGGACCCTGGTGATGCAGGATCGTCGAATCATGATCAGAGAACTTGCAGACGAGGTGGGCGTCAGCATTGGATCCGTTCATCCCATTATGAAGGAGGATTTGGGCTTCAGGAGAATCTCAGCAAAGTTCGTACCAATGCTGCTAACGATTGAGCAGAAGCAACTCCATTTGGAGATCGCACAGGACATGCTGGGGACTGTGAACAGCGATCCCAACTTCCTCAACACAGTGATCACTGGCGATGAGTCCTGGGTTTATGGGTACGACCCAGAAACCAAGTTGCAGTCATCACAATGGAAGCATCCAACATCCCCGAGGCCAAAAAAAGCAAGGCAGGTCCGCAGCAATGTCAAAGTCATGCTGACCGTCTTCTTCGACTCCAGTGGCGTGGTTCATCACGAGTACGCACCACACGGCACAAGCATCACCAAGGAGTATTACCAAGAGGTTCTGCGTCGCCTTCGTGACGCTGTGCGACGCAAATGGCCGGACCTGTGGGCAGCGGGCAATTGGCAGCTCCATCACGATAACGCACCCGCCCATTCTTCACATTTGATACAGAGTTTCCTGGCCAAACACAACACACCTGTGCTTCGTCAGGCTCCCTACTCTCCCGACATGGCTCCGTGTGACTTCTGGCTTTTCCCCAAGCTGAAAATGCCCCTCAAAGGGACCAGATTTCAGTCCAGAGAAGACATCATGCGGAATGCGACGGACCAGCTGTGTGCCATCCCAAAAGAGGCGTTCCAGCGCTGCTTCCGACAGTGGCAGAACCGTTGGGAGAAGTGTGTGGCAGCCCAAGGGGACTACTTTGAAGGAGATTAGTGTAAGTTTGTTGTATCTGGATACGAGTATTTTTTATGAACAAAGGTCGGATATTTTTTAAAAACACCTCGTACTTTCGAGAAGTATGTACAGTTATAACTGCATGTCCATTATTAGTCTGTTTATGATATACAGCAGCTAATAGTAAGCTGGAATACATATTAATTACACATACATATATACAGTATATTAAACCATGCGTTAAGGTTGCACACTAAGTATACTCAGTTAACTACATAGATCACCTGGAATGTGTACATTCTGGGACTGCTGGAATGGGATGCCCCTCACATAACCATACAATACCACATCACGGTCACACTTGGGGTCTGTCCTGATGTGTTCAGGGTTGGTGATGTCCTCGTAACGGTCAGCTGTGGACACAAAGCAACTCGGTCAGTTATAGGTATGCTACAAGTTAATGATATAGTTGGTAGGATGGAGCACAAAAACCTGATGCCATGTAAGTTCTTCATCAGGTAACTGATGGAGACGGACACATTCACATGATGGCACCAATATAACCAGGCTGCTCCATTGCCTGGTTATACAAACATCACTAAACTCCCACTACATTCCCTGAAAGGAGGATGGTGGACTGTAACTTCAGCCTGTAGTCTACTGAGTTCATATATGGATAAGCATGAGGCCACAACCACAACAATAACAATCGTGTTACTGATCATGCCAATCCCTTTGTAATAATAAAGGCAAAAGTAATAACCAACCCCATATTATCCTCTCCAGGTATAAGGGCCTAATGTCTGGCTTCTGAAGTCCACAATACTTAAGGATAAGCTACCAAAAAAACAACCTACGCTTCTGGTTACATTATACACACATTAAAAACATATATTTTGTTAGGCAGTTTTCCAAGCTTGCATGAGTCACCTTTTCTTTTTTCCCCTCCATATACCGAATGAATGCTTTAAACCTCACAGTCTCCTACAGCATTCCAGCCAAATCCCAAAACCATGAAATCCCTTCCCTAGTTCTCATGGTTGTCTATCCCTTCCACATTCCAGTCTGTACAGCACTTAACTCTGTTACTCTCACACACTTCACCCTGATGTCCAAACCACCTTCTCAGCCTTTCCATGCACGTCATAGCAATGGCTTTCTTAATGCCCAAGCAGCCTTTTATAACTGCACACACTGCTCCATCCCTAAATATGACATTACACATCCAACTCACCATTCTCCTTTTATTATGTTCAATACTGCAGATACTCTTCTCCTTTAAAGCACATATTCCACCACTAACACACACACACACACACCAACACCGGTAGTTCCCCTTTCATATGTAGACGAGTCCACTGTAGGTAACAGCTTTCTCAAATTCTTCCGGCCATTTCCAACTCTTGCAGTTTAGTTAGCTTCTCCATACCATCCCCTGCAACAATCACATCCACCAAGAAGCAACATACCAATCTCCCTTGCAAACACATTAATAATTCTTCATGCCTTATACCTTGCACTCTATCATACACATCCTCCACCAACACCACACTTGATGGACTATCATATTTACTCTAACTTGGCTTAAAAATTCATCTTTCCACCTTCAATGCTGAGTTATAACAATAGATTAATATCATAATTTGATCTTAATCATGAAGAAATGCTGTGGAAAGGCTGTACAGCCAAAGTGCTCTTTTTCTGCCACCAAGTTGTGTGAAATAAGCTGCAACAGGATGAAAATCTGGGCCAAATAAGAGTACAAACAGCACACCAACCCCTTCCTTGCATATGGCACAAGGCCTCTGTCTATCCGACCTTTTGTCTTCCTTTACAAAACCACCTTCAGTCACCTCTGAGTAACCTGAACTGCTGTGTGTATGGCATGGTCTATTCCAACATAGTTCTCTACCACTACACCACTTGGCATTGTCCCTCATAAAGAAAATGGAATACTAATAACAATGATTATGGCAACATTGCTGCAGTCTGCCTCACCAATAACAAACGGGTGTGTTATCCTCCAAGCCAGCGGTCTGAACTTCATCACTGATATGAAGCGTCCCAGGTTCTTAATCTCGTTCTTCAGGTACTCTCCATGGACCAGGCCTGAAGGGGATGGAATAATTCAGAGGCACAGCACTTTCCCTACATTTTCATTCCATTTCATTTTTGATGATGAAAAAATAAAAATGGTAATTAAATAACTATTATTCTTTTTTTCTAACCTTTAGGTCATGACCTGATATGGGATTAACAAACAAGCAAATTCTGGGGACTACAGACTTCAAGGTGATAAGAAAACTAGTTTATCTGTACATAGAGATGTATATATGATTAGTAAATAATTGTGCACATCACAAATGGGCAATATATTGTATCCTTAAAAAAAAGAAAGAAGAAAGAAAAAAAGAAGTATACTAATGTGAGGTACAAGCAACTGGCATTATGTAGAATCCAACATCTGTGATACTGGATTGTTTCAAACAGAATGTGCAGAGATCATTTTGGACTAAGTACAGCATAAAGTGCATTTACTATGAAGCAATGTGCTGCAAACATAGGTCTCAAAAGAGTGTGGCCTAGAAAATAAAATAAAATCAAATAAATAAATAAAGAAATAATAAAACTAAATGGTGTGCTAAAAGGAAGGAATGTTATAGCTGCCACTGGTAGCTATGACATTCCAACACAGCCCAACCACAGCCCTAGAATATGGCCGCACTGGGGCATGACTAGCAAGTTCGATTTACATGCAGGTCCCCAACTGTACTGCTGGATGAAGAAAACCAAGAATCAAGCTCTGTTCGACTGTCTGATGCAACAGAGAATTAAACTCAGGTTATTCCACTTCCAAAGCTGGATATCTTACAACTCCTGCAACTTGAATGAGACCTTTTTAACTGGAGAGGAGTTATATGGCCTTAATTAACTCCTTCATTAAGAGAGGTGTTCCTCTGGCTGAAAAAATTCAACTGGAAGCATATGAAAGGACAGAAAATGATGATTTCACACTAAAAGATTAATGGTGTTTGCTTCTATTCTGTATCACTTCAAAAGATCTCTACAAAGCTCAATAAATCAATCAACAGATCAATCTCTCTCTCCCTCTCTTTCTCTCTCTCTCTCTCTCATACCATACCTGACAGGAAGAACAGCTTGGCACCAGGATAGAGCTCCACCTGAAACCTGTGCTTGAGTGCCTTCTTCTTCTTCTTCAGTGCCTTGTTGTCCCTTAGCATGTCAAGATGGTTCAATATCTAGAAGCAGAAAAATACAAAGACTGAATAGTCTATCTATCTATCTATCTATTGCCAGATGCCTCAATCCCGTTTGGGGTGGCCACAAACAAATCGCCTCCAAGTCGCCCTGTCCCCCGCCATTTCACTCCCCTGCTCCCAACTCACACCCCCCTCTCTCATATACCTCTCCACCCCATCTTTCCATCTCATCCTCGGCCTCCCCCTCCCTCTTTCCCCCTCCACCTCACATACACTCTCTTCGTCAGTCTTTCACCCTCCATCCTCTCCACATGGCCAAACCACCTCAGTGTGTTCCTCATAACGCTTCCTATCACATCCACATCAACACCACTGAATAGTATCTGTAAAAAAAAGTTATACAGTACTAAAAATATGTGCAGATGGTTTTGAAAAAGTACAGTTTGTAAAGAAAAATAAATATGTAGAGATGGATAAGGAAAAAATATGGGCATACGTTTAAAAGCAAATACAAAAGTGTTAGATGCAGGAGCCTCAGAGTCCTTTAATTAATGCATTGGTGTGGTGTTGGGAGGTGTAGGAGAGTTAGTGTGGATGTGGTATGAGAGAGAGATCTGGTGTGTTGTGAGAGGGTGATGTGGCGTGGTATGGTGTGAAAGGGTGAACTATGTGTGGTGTGAAAGAGTGATGTGGTGTGGTGTGGCATGAGAGAATGATATGGTGTGGTGTGGGAGGGTGAGTTTGTGTGGTGTGGAAGGGTATGTTGTGTGTGGTGTGGAAGAGTGGGTTGTGTGTGGTGTGGAAGGGTGTGTTGTGCATGGTGTGGTGTGGTATGGTGTGGTGTGGAAGGGTGTGTTGTGTGTGGTGTGGGAGGGTGAGTTGTGTGTGGTATGAGAAAATGATGTGGTGTGGTGTTGGAAGGGGAGTTGTGTGTGGTATGGTAATGTGTGGTGTGGCATGTTTTCACTGAAGTCACTAATGTATATAGAAGTGATATACTGTCAACAAAAAAAGTTGCACATCTGAGGATCAAAGGTTGTGAAAATGAGCGAGTTTTACAGAAGCACATAAATCTATTAATGGAATTGCTTAAAAAAATATACCTCTGTGGCGATTTATGCGATTTTGAGTTCTGATAATAACCAAGGACAATATTTGCACTTCAATCACACGGTGCCCAAAATATCACAGCACTTTATCCTCGTTTCAGAATGAGACACGCAGTAAGAGGCCGATACTTTTTTATTTGACTCTATACTGTTTCTAAAAATCATTAATGATAGACAGATGGACAGGGCTGCTCCTAGAGATGCTCAAACATTTAAAAATCCAAAAAAATATATGCAGATAGTTAAGGTTCCAAGGTGGAGGCAGGATTATTAAAAAATATGTGAATAACTAACTATGAGGTCTACTTTTCTACATACTCTTTTGATAGTTATCCCATTTTTAAGTTTTCTTTTTCTCCGTTACTGAATCCTACCTCACATCATCCTTAGGTGGGAAAAATGGTTTGGATGACAATGGTGGCGATGATGTGATAAGATTTGTAATATTTTGAGTCTCATCTTGGGCTTAGTCTGTGTGCAATTGTCGTTGAGTTCCCTGCCTAAGACTGATGCACAATAGAGTTCCCTGCCTTAGAGTGTTACTTAAGTGGCTAGTTACAAAGCCTGTGCCCATATTTCACTTGTAAGTTGGTATCTTCCACTGACGACAGCTAACCACCTATTATTTACTTGAAAGTTCCTAAAACCAAATTACCATCATCACAACCATCATCATAATTGTCATCGTCATCATCATCACCATCCTACTTAAAGATGTGCTGAAGTACGATTAAGAAACAAGAACAGAGAAAGCATACAACTGGGTGAAGTGTCAACATCATGTCTTGTAAAATGGGTCACACAGTCATTCACATAGCTTTCAAGCCTTTGGATCCTGGCTTCATATCAAGTGTCAAATTCCTAAATGAATGTAAATGAGGTGGAGCAGGAAAGGTGGAGGGTAAGACTGAGGATAAGGTGGGGAGAAATGGTGGAAAGGTACTGTGCGTGCGTGAGAGTGATATGGGTTGGAAGAAGGACAGTTTATGACAGAGGACAGGGTGACAGGGAGGCTATCTGTCTGTGCCCACCCTCTCCAGAATTAAGGTGTCTGGTTATAGACAAATAGATAGATATACAGACAGATGGATGATGGATACAGAGACCAATAAACAGACATACATTCATACACAGAAAGACACAGTGACTGAGACAGAAGCAACAGATAGACAGATACATATGTAAGTAGGTAGATATTAGCCAAATCCATCCTGTATTAGATAGCTAGAAATCACAAACAATGGCACTTGAGCCTGAAAGACTCACCCCCATAATTCGTGGTGTCCCATGGGCTCGGCAGATCTCCAGGAACTCAAAGATCTCCATCTCTATGCCGAAGGTGGCATCAATGAGCATGAGCACCACATCAGCAACCTTGGCCACATCAATCATGCAGTTGATGTCGTTGTTCACCTCCATAAACGTCAAACGCTTCTTCTTGCCTGTGTGTGGGGAAGAGAAGGTTGATGAGAGGCATAAAAACAACCGGTATCCATATTATTTAATCCCGAACCACATCAGCAACTCTTGTCACATCAATCGTGCAACTGATGTCAGTGTTCACCTCCATAAACATCAGGCACTTCTTCTTGCCTGTGGAGGAGAGAAGGTTGATGTGAGGTCTAATATATACATACATAAATACACAAGCATACACCTATCTATCTATCTATTGCCAGACACCTTAATCCCATACAGGGTGGCCACAAGCATACATCAAGTAAAAATGATGCCATCCTTGCTCTTAAGTAATCCCCAAACTAGGGTTGCTCATGGTACAGCAAATGCAATATATGGACTGGGAACTAAACCCAGCATCAAAACCAGCTAACTACTTTCAAACATTTGCTGGAAACTGTTGGGAAAAAGAAATCTGAGAGTAACATAAGATCTGAAACAATATGTGAGCAGCAAAATGGACTCTGACTATGTTCGCTAATGGTTGCATGTTTCCTGCCCAAGAATGATGATCGAACACAAATGATTTAATTCCAAACCACATAAGCAACTCTGGCCATGTCAATTATGCAGCTGACAATGTAGTTCACCTCCATGTCAGCCGCTTCTTCTTGCCTGTAGGAGAAGGATTATGAAAGGTGTAAAAACTATATACAGGATATTGTCTAATCTTGAACCACAACAGCAGCCTCTGCCATACTAATCATGCAGATGATGTTGTTCACCTCTGTAAATATCAGGTGCTTCTTTTTGCCTGGGGGTGTTATGAGGCTGCTGTGAGGCCTCTACTGTACTCTCTTTACACTAACTTGGTCTAAAATTGCTTTCTCACTGTCTTGAATGCTGAGTTGTATTACAACATTAAGACTACAATTAGATATTACAATCTGTTCACTTTGACTTCCTATAACTGAAATCTCTGTGTCTTGAATGATTATTTGTAACCACAGACTAACAAAAATATGATGCTGGTCGTGAAGAAGGGTTATGGAAAGGACGCAGAGCAGTAATATTGTCTTTTTCTGCCACTGAGCTATGTGAAATAAGCTGCAAAAGGTAAAAAGTCTGGGCCAAGTTAAGGTAAATGTACTATAATACCTATACAAGTCATTTAACCCCTTCAATACAATGAGGTGCATGGTGGTCAGGTGATTATAGTGCCTCAGCTGAAGCAATGGACATATATAGGTGCAAAAACCAGCTACTGTAATTACTTCCAAACAACTGCTGGATGTTAGGGAAAAATATACCTCAGCAGTGTAATGGATTTGTAATAATGTGTGTGTCTCAGAATGGACTCTGACTCAGTTAACATGAGTCTGAGCTTCCTGCCTAAAACTGACGATTGTATGGCCAGTTACCAAGCTTGCCGCCACATCTCACTCTCACAGTAATTTCACTCTCATGGTAGCATCTCTCAGGGCCAATGGTAGCCACTCATCTACTACAATACCACATGCTTCTAAAATATATATATATATGGGATGGGAAGGACTGAGAAACTGGAATATAAAAAAAAGGAAAAGTATGGAACTATCAAAAGAGACCAAACATCCATCATTAGCTACATCATTATATCTATCTACAACAACACACCTTAATGTTGGATGAGGTGACCACAAACATACCTCCTCCACAAATCCTGTCCTCCATCATCACACTGCCCTCCCTCCACCTCACTACCCTCACTTATATACCTCTCCACCCCATCCCTCATCCTCAGTCTCAGTCATCCCCTCCTCCTCCTCCTCTTCCCCAGTCTCTGTCTTCCCTTCCTTCTCCTCCTCTTCCCCTCCACCTCAGTCTCTGTCTTCCCCTCCTCCTCCTCCTCTCTCTTCCCCTCCACCTCAGTCTCTGTCTTCCCCTCCTCCTCCTCCTCTTCCCCTCCACCTCAGTCTCTGTCTTTCCCTCCTCCTCCTCTTCCCCTCCACCTCAGTCTCCGTCTTCCCCTCCTCCTCCTCCTCTTCCCCTCCACCTCAGGCTCTGTCTTCCCCTCCTCTTCCCCTCCACCTCAGTCTCTGTCTTCCCCTCCTCTTCCCCTCCACCTCAGTTTCTGTCTTCCCCTCCTCCTCCTTCTCTTCCCCTCCACCTCAGTCTCTGTCTTCCCCTCCTCCTCCTCCTCTTCCCCTCCACCTCAGTCTCTGTCTTCCCCTCCTCCTCCTCCTCTTCCCCTCCACCTCAGTCTCTGTCTTCCTCTCCTCCTCTTCCCCTCCACCTGTCTCTCACTTCTTCTCCTCCTCTTCCCCTCCACCTCAGTCTCTGTCTTCCCCTCCTCCTCCTCTTCCCCTCCACCTCAGTCTCTGTCTTCCCCTCCTCCTCCTCCTCCTCCTCCTCTTCCCCTCCACCTCAGTCTCTGTCTTCCCCTCCTCCTCCTCTTCCCCTCCACCTCAGTCTCTGTCTTCCCCTCCTCCTCCTCTTCCCCTCCACCTCAGTCTCCGTCTTCCCCTCCTCCTCCTCTTCCCCTCCATCTTATTCTCCATCTTCCCCTCCCCCTCGACCTCAGTCTGTGTCTTCCCCTCCACCTCACTCACAAAATTCTTAGCTCCACCTCACAGACAAGCTTCAACCACTGCAGTGCGAGACATTACCAGCAACAACAGTGACGGGTCCCAGTATCTCGGAGAATTTCTGGTTGGTGTAGTTCTTGATGATGCAGCGTAGCAGTGTTGACTTCCCCACCTTGGGCCCCCCCACCACTGCCACCACCACAGGGGGCGGCTCCAGAGGGGTGCGGTCGACGACGGGAATGTGGTGCTTCTTGGTCTTGATGTCTTGGGATCTGGAATTTACCTTGATATTAGATTCATTATTGTCATTTCTATCTATCAGTCTATCTGTAACTATCAACAGTATCATCACCTATTTATTGAGTTATCTATCTACCTCTCTCCCTCCCTATCTAACTATGTATCTATCCATAGCCTGATCCTTTAATCCTGCAAGGGGTGGCCATATGCAAACTGCCTCCAAGCCACCTTATCCTTCACAATCAGGCTGCCTTCCCTCCAACTCATTCCATCCTCATTTACATACCTCTCCATCTCATCCTCAGTCTCCCCCTCTTCTCCTCTGCCTCAATCACACACACTCTCCCAGTCAATCTCTATTTCTCCATATTCTCTACAAGGCCAAACCATCTCAGGGTAGCTACTACTAACTCTTACCTCACAAATATGGCTCATCAAATTTTATACAACTACTTCATTACTATTCAACTTGCAAGAATGGCTGAGTTTGTCAAGTAAAAACAAATTGACTATGGTAAATGAAAGGGTAAATGTGCTCACTTCACACATTTATGCAAGAATGAATTCAAAACGGTACTACAGCTGACAGAGAAAAAAGTAAGTCTTCCAATCCTCACCTTACATATTTCTGTAAGAATAATTTGAAGTAGAAGCTAGTGAAAAAGTAGTCCATGGAATCTCACTTCACATATTTATGCAAGAATTAAATAAGAAAGGGGTTTTGGTAGTGAAAAGGCAAATCATTCAACCCTCATCTCATATATTTGTGGGAGAGTTAAATGGAACTGGGGTTAGAGAGAAAGTACACCTTCCACCCCTCACCTCACATATTTACGCTGTGCCTTGACTGCTGACTGGAAAGCAAATGCCTTGGGGTTGCGCTGCTGTGCCGTCAGGTCCTGCACATGCTTCTTCTTGGCCACCTTCTTCTCTGCCTTCCTGCCAGCATGGCGCTGGTTGTGGCTCTTTTTCTTGTCAAAATCCTCCAAGTCCGCCATGTTGTGTGCTTACTGGAATATATAATGAGAACACTTACCTGACTTTCTGTACTTGACAAATGTCCCATAACTCACACCCTATCCCAAAGAAGAGAGAAGGCAAACTGTAGGAAAAGCACATCAGCCTAGTCTGTTAAGTTAAATCCAGACAAGCCTGGGGAAAAAAAAAAAGCCTACTCTGGCCACCTCTCCACCTCAAATGCTGAGCTGCAACAAGACATTAGTACTGGAATATGATGCCAGGCACAAAAGTGTTGCGGGAAGAATGTAGAGCCACAGTGCTGCCTTTCTCTGTCACTGAGTGATGGGAAATACACTGCAAAAGGATGAAACTCTCAGCCACACTAATGAATACAGTATTAGGTCTCTTCTGAACTGCTAATGACAGTTTGGTAGCAGCAAGAGTGAAATACAAAAAGACATTGCACTAAAGGAATTAAAGCTACTCTGCATGTTCAGGATTCATTTTGGTTAAGGTTAGATCAAGCTTTACATAAGAAAAAGTAGAAATTATGAGGCCAGAATGACATCAGTTTGTTTGGTAACCCTGACTACAGTCGCAATGCACGACTCTGAGGTTGTCATTATCATACCCTGGCAACCTACCATTCAAAAGTCCATCCGATTTCGTATCATCATACACGAACCATATTATTGTGTACAAATATATTATACACGAACATATTATAAATGAATCACATGTCTCATATTATACATGAAATCAGCTGCACTTTTGAATGGTATATTGCCGGGGCACGATAATAACAACCTCAGAGTCGCGCGCCATGACTATAGCGATCATGAAAACTCAATCTGCAGGTGTGGTGAAAGGCTTGGGGATAATCATGTAACATTCCTCCTCAAAAATGTTCCTTTATGAAACTCAAATCCTAAAAGAAAAGATATACTGACTATAAAACAAAACAAAAAAAAATCAGTCACAGATTTCCAGCCATACACATATCCAATAAACTGGTACTGTATCTAATTATGATATCCACTTTTCCCCCTTACCTTCACCGAGTAACAACATTATGCCATACACAGTAGTACCGTACAGTAAATCTATACCGTAATTAAAGTTATGAAAAAAAGGATGTTGCTTTCACAGTTTTAGATCTTTTGTTGGTCAAATTTTACACATTGCCCTCATCCTATTTTCGACTTTTCGTTAACATTTTCTAGTAGAATTGGTCATTCTAAGAACGTGTAAAAATTGACCCTTTTGTTTACCTTGGTATGTCCATTTTGTATTTTCCTTGGGTGTTACTACAGTATGTTAGAACTACGAATTTCTGCAACTGATGGGTGATTTACTTCAGTTAAGCTTGATGGTTGGAAAACAGGGTGGAAAACACTACTTTAACTGTTACTCTTCTTTAGTATAACTTTAAAAGACAGTCCTTGAAAAAGAAAGACTGAATAGACAGATACAGTGAATAAACAGACATAAAGACAGACGGACGCAATGAAATATCACCCACCTAAACCTTGAACTTTAAACATTTACAACAGATTCTGGTAAAACAAAGCCTCACCAACACAGAGCCTAGATAAACCGGAAGCCTTGGAAAACAGGCGACATTAAACCGAGCTGCTGAGCCAACAAATGAACCAAATATTACCTACGTATCCATAACTCCACAGACACACGCACCTTACTATTTCCCGTCGTAGGAGATAAAATGGAAGCTGCTATTCCCTGTAAGACGGAAAAATAGCCGGGAATAACATCACCAGCCTCACCATCACCACTTCCCAAAACATTAACTCACGTGTACTGTATTTACATTCGCTACGTTTGAATAGAAGACCCACAATCATACTCACAATTACCCAAGTAAACTCAATTACTTTATATTCGAATTATCTGTTTTTCCTATTTCCGTTTTTTTTTTTTTCCTATTTCAGAGGCTTGGTATATTTTTCTATCACTTGACTTTGCAGTAAGGGTTTTCACAACACAAGGTACAAATCACTGGTTACATGAATATACCTAACCCACAGCCACCCAAAACAACGCAAAAGTTACACAAAATTATAGACGAAGATGGTAAAAATGATACTGTGCTCACCTGTCTTACGTCTTTCTGATCATTAAATCAAATGCAATGCCACATTTTCAGTGGAGATGTGAAGACTGTAGGTCTACTGTAGGCCAAATATTACTACTAAGGTTGGACCACAAGGATTGTATGGTCAGTGCAGTGCACTGCATTTATATACTTAACTCATGACAGTGATGTCACATTCCTGAACTCATTAGCTGCATACAAACTCCATTCCATGAGGACACTAGAAGTTTATGGTCTGAAGGAAGCACCTCACCTGTCAAGAGTTAACATGTCATTTGTAGCCATTTGTCTGTGATGACATGGGTGTTACAAAATGTACCCTGAGATGGTTCACCCATATACAGAGAATGTAGAATATGATTATAGTTCTTTCACTATAACTTGGACCAGATTTTAGTTCTTTTGCAGCCTCTTTCATGTACCTCAGTGGCAGAGTAACAAAGTTATGGCTCTACATTCTTTACACCTCTTTGTGACTAGCATCATATTCTAGTGATGATTTATTATTGAAACTCAGCATTCATGATGGAGAGAGCAACTCTAGGCCAAGCTATAACAACAAGAGTATAGGAAGGTGTATGTGAGTGAAATGGAGGAAGAGAGGGGGGAGAGAAAGAAACTGAGGAGGAGGTGAAGGGATCAAATGGATGAATACTAAATATGGATGAGTGATGAGAGTAGGAGGAAGGACAGTGTGATGACTGGGGACATGGCAAAATGAGGAGGGCAGGGTGATGACAGAGGACATGGCAAAATGGCACTTTGTTCATGGCCATCCCCTCTAATATTAAGACATCTGACTACAGGTAGATAGATAGATAGATGGACAGTTATGTGGAGATACATGAGTGGGGATCAGAGTCCACAGAGATACATCATGCATTAAATACAATCTTCCTGTTTTATAGAAGGCACAAGACTACACTAACCAAGTGGAAGTTGCCCAGCTCCACAAATGTCCCTCCTTGTCTCCTGAAAGGATGATGGACTGCAGAAAAGAAACTACAACCTGTAATTCACATAGTTTACATTTAGACAAGCCAGAGGCCACACCATCATCACCATCACCTCTTGACACCTTGCTCCCTCCTAGGAACCCTCCTGACAGGGGCTGGCCATGACAGAATTCCTTTTACGGTAGTTTATCCACACACATACCTCTCTCAAACACTTGTACAGTGTATTCCTCTTCTATTTCACCAATAAACTGCTTCATTCTCCTCCTCCATAAAACAAAAAGTGTGCCACATAACACTGCCCTAAGTCTCACTTTCCTTGGCACTCTTTATGTCTGTAGACTTTCAGGGATTCCTTCTGCTGCACAAACAGTAGTGCCTGTGAAAATTTCAGTACAACTTCAGATGTACAGACCTGTATTCCATTCAGATCCATTGCATCTGTAGTTCTTCCTGATTACCAGCAATAAGTATCATCATCATCATCATCATCCAGACCTCCTTTCCCACCCCACGGCAGGGTGAGGAGTAGCAATGTCCAGACAGCAGTAAGAATCCCCAGGGTGAAATAAAGCCTATCTTGATAAATTCCATCCATGACATTCCATCTTTATTACTTCAGTCTGGCTACCATCAAACAATTTCATTTAACTGCAGGAAATCTTAAGTCTATGTTGGACATGAAAGTTGATGGATGAGGTACATATACCGTAATCAAAACACAATAATTTTCAAGTTTCTTTACTGCAGAACAGGGTCATGTATCTGCACAATATTTACACAGCTTGGGTCATACTCTTGTCCATTATGGATTCCTAGCACCTCTCTCTTACTGATCCTTCTGGAATATTACACCTCATTATTATGTTTCACTCTAATTTTGTCATTTTAATACTGCCATAGATTCTCCCTGAGCCTGATATGCCTTTCTCACTCTTGCCATCTCCTAAAGGCTTTGTTAAGCTTAGGAAAGACTCTGATTTGGAGGGGTTACATACAGCCTTAATAAACTTCATCATTTCCTATTGTAAATAAAATAATCTCATAGCACTTAGAACAAATTTAGGACAGCATCTGGATTTTCAAGATATGCTATGCTAGTGTCCTGATGATATTATTCTGCCCAGGGAAGATCCCTCAGACTAAACAGGTGAATGGAGACTGTATCTAATTCCTCTGGTTCAAAAAGTCTCTCCCAAGCTAAATAAAACAGCTAAAAAATAAATAAATAAATAAAAAGTGAGGATGTTCATATACCATACAGAGAAACAAGCTAGTAAGAACGAGGTGCTACAAATCCTCCTATATTAATGGGAACAAGGGCCTTTGAACTTACCTTATGGTCCAGTATTGACAATATGGGAACCCTTATACAGTATATTCTTAAGTTTAACAGGTAAAAAATTAAAGATTCAATACAGTACACACCTTTTGTAACCCAGTCTGAGGGCCATACTCTAAGTGGTATGGGAGGCTTGATAACACCTCTTCCTTAGCTGTTAAATTTAGCACACTACACCTTCACATTCCCTTGTACGTACAGTAATTTCTATCACTTTAAATCAACAGTTTGCATCATTAATATTTAAGAGGACACTGGTGCTGGGGAGGATGCCTTCATGTGGTGGTACTGATATAACCAAATGGCTCTGCTGATCAGTTATACACATACATACATACATACACACACACACACACACACACACACACACACACACCGCTCGCTGGCGCAGTGGTAACGTTCTCGCTTGCCATCTGGTAGACGGGAGTTCGCGCCTCGCTCAGGTTGCGAAAAGTTTCACTGATGAAGTGGGTGGTTACTGTCCCCCTCTAGCAAGGGGACGGGTGTGTGGGTGTGTGAAGGTCACAGCCTTGCCCTTAGATCGGACTATATGAGCTCTCAGCTCCCTTCCGGGAGGGTAAAAAATGCTGACGATCACGACCATCAAGTGATCCTGACCGACCCGGTATATATATATATATATATATATATATTATTTATTAAACAGAAGATGAACAGAGGAAGGAAAAACATATCAAATAATCTATACACCAGATTCCTGGTATCCTCCATTCATAAAAAAATCTGTAACAACTGGATTTGAATTGTTACAGGTTAAAGTTTGGGGGGAAACTAATTTGGTGATGTGAATTCCAAAGAGAAGCACTTTGGTGAATAAAGTAATTCTGACAGACAGAAGTTCTACAATACGGATGAGTGACAGTCGAATGTCCCTTAACTTCCTCCCTATTCCCCAAAAGGAGGTTGATACATTGAAGGGGTAAGGTAACTTCATCCTGCTGTCCAAAGAGTTCATGTTTCAAACGAACATACTGGTATGAAGACAACAACAAGAGGATACTGAAGTGTAATATGCAGAATAAATCAATAAGGAAGAGGTGTTACATACTCTCCAAAGCCACTTGGGATACCACCCTGAAACACGCAAGCAAAATTTGTCAACGTGTGAGACTGCATTTATACGGTAACACTTCACAAGAAAGGCCATATTAATAAAACTAAGGGCTCAAAGGTGTCAGCAAGTCACTTTTTACAGTATTTACACACACCTGTAACTGTCAGCTGGTGTTGACCTGCATCCCACATTACAGAGTGTGGTTAGCATGGATACAGAAATGTCAAACAAGTTCCATCACTGTCACATCCTTTAGAAATTAATGTCAAAAACTGGGGGCTTCTCTATACCCCTGTGCACTTAGTTTTAATACAGCCTTAACACAAAACAAGTGACAGCGGTGATGACTGGCTTATATAAGAAATGGTTAACAAAGGGAGAAACTATTTTATAACAAAGGGAGAAACTACTGTACTTTATTTCATCTTTCATATATACGGCAATGAAAGAGCCAAAAATATCAGAGTACAGTACAACAAGTCTGCTATATGCCAAGTCCCTGCCATACGTCAATGATGTGTTCAGAATATCACAAGTATTCGCCTAAAACTGGTACCATGAACTTGGGGGAAATGGCAGATCAGCTCTATGGATAGCAATGAAACTTAAATTGGCAGCTATTCTCTACCTAACTTACCGTGGAGGTACCTTTCAGTTTGGTGATGCATTCTCTTGGTTTTACTTACCTCTCAATGGTTTCATTTATCCAAGGGGCGGCTTTTTATAGAAGGGATAAGCAAATGCCGTATCTAGTCCCCCCCCCCCCTTCCAAAAAAAAAAAGGAGATAAAAACTAAAAAATTATTATCAATACAACAGGTCCACAGCAAAAACAAATGCTACAAAATCTGACATAAAACAAGTTTCTGTACTGTACTTCTTAATATACCAGTAACTGATAAACAGAGAGTACAATACTCATGAAAGACTGACCAACGTCTGAGTTACACAAGTCAATGATAACACTCAGAGCCGTATGCTTAAAACTCACACAGCATTGGGGAAAGTAAACATACTACATTCACTAAACATATAACAAACGCCAGTGATTATTGGCTTTGATTAGTCTGCATCCCACATTACTGAGTGCAATCAGCAATGACAGGGAGACCAAACACAACCCCAAAATAATGATAAGATACTGGACTTTTCTCATGCTTTTTGCCATCTAAATTTTAAGCATATGACCTTCAGATACAAAATTCGCTCCCACAACTCTTTACAGTAAACATACAAACATTATCATCATCTCCAATGCCTGTTTCTTTGTTGGGAACCCTTCCATGTTTCTCTCACACTTGGTTTCACTCTTCACTTAAGAACCATTTCTATCTCCCCCATACTGCATACACACATCCTCATCTGTCTGCATTCATGTACAAATGGGAACAAACATTTCCTTAATATTTCACCTCTTTTACTTCTCAATTTCCTCTGTAGGCTAATATTCCTAAGGTGAGAGAGGCCTGGTATCGATCTCTAATCATAGATACAAAAGTCCACAGAATATTCTGCCACTTCTCACTTCCTCTTCTGGCTAATATTCCTAAGCTGTGGAAAGCCTGGTATGTTTCAATGACCACAGATACAAAACTTTGCTTAATATTTCACCTCTTCTTATCATTTCCCTCAGCTGGCAAATATGCTTAGGCTGACAGGTCTGCTATGCTTCCCTGTAGATGATTCTCCCTGATATGGTGCAGCAAGGTGGAAAGTGACAGACATCCCCTAAGTGTGAAGTAGGCACAGGGAAAGCAAAGGCTAACTAATGTCCTTGACTGTACACCTTTTTCCTCCACACATCTCCTCTTTTCAGTAAATGGTAACAGCCAAAGCCATATTACCCAATGAGGTGCAGAGGCCTGAGGATAGGATACCATACCCCAGTACATTTAAGGGTAGATTACCAGCCTACTTCCCCTCAAGGCACCTCTTGGGATTGAAGCTAATTAAGGCCATCACGTCAACTGATCACAAGATCCCTCCTTTCCCTGCCACTGATAATTACTCTCTTCCACAGCACATACAATTCTCCTCTTCCTTCCATCAAACTAAAGAAAAGTTTCACCCTCATCTATACACCACACATGATCTTTCTCTTTCAGTGCTACCCCTAGCTTCTTCCACACACATGGCAGTTGTCCTCAACCTTCCCTCGTATTACAGTACATTTAACCTCACAATGATCCCTAAACCTCTTCAGCTCAATTGATGGTCAAATGTTGTCAGACTTACGGACAGAGTGGACCAGAAAGTATGATGACTCATTCCTGCCTCATAATTAAGGTCCTTTGAATTTCATGCAAACAAAACTTGGTATTTAAATTGTGGGAATGGTTAAGTCCTATAAGGTAAAAAACAAACCACTACAGTAATGAAGGAGATTCATTCCTACCTCACAACTGATGTTCAATGAATTACAGGCAACCACAATTTAGCATTCAAGTTATGGGAGTGGTCCAGTTCCATCATATAAAAACAAACCAACTACAGAGTATTGGTCCTCACTCTTTCACCACAATCGTCAACTTCTTCCAAACCACATACAGTCTCCCACCCCATACTCTCTCAACAATATTTTATTCCACTCTCTTTCAAACCATACACAGCTTTCCCCTTTCTTATTTGGCTTTCCATTTATTTATTTAACATTCCTCTTTATTTACCGTATCTATTTTTATGGCTACACATTCATCCCTCCCCATACCAAACACAATCTTCATCCTCCATCCATCCATCTTCCAATCATCCTTTGTCCCATCAAGAGTGTAAGGGCCTGGGGCTAGGCTACCATTCCTGACATTTAAAGTGAGGGTGACCAGACACTAACCCCTGAGTGGCATTATGTGGGCAATAAACTCTAAGTACCTCTCAGATGTAAACCCCCTTATGGGTCACATCCAGATGGAACTCCTTAGGCCACTTGAGTGCCAGGCACTCATCTTTAACAGTCTTCCACTTTTCCACCGTCCACAACACGCATGATTTTCCTCTTTCAGCATCTCACTTGTTCCACTCTCCTCCATGACGCACACTGCCTTCCACCTCCTGTGTTACCCCAACCTCTGACACGCACAACACCAGCCTACAAATACAGACTGGCAGCAAACACAATGTCTCTCTTCAGCAGCTTGATGCCCTCTGAAAATTTATTCTCCAGGTCGATACCGATGGCTTTGGCTGCCTGGATCATCTGCCTAAGAAGCTCCTCTAGTCGACGCATCGCTCGGATTATACTGCCTGTGGAGAGAACACAAGGGAAGGGAACATTTGTCGGGATATAATAAAAGATTTATGTATCTGAAAGTGCTGGAGAGGGACACAGTTGTACTGATATAACCAGGCAGTTCTCATGCCCAGTTATAAAAACATCCCTTAACTTTCTCCCTATCCCTGAAATGAGGATGGTTGACTAAAGGAAAAGCAGCCTCAGGCTGCTGTCCACTGACTTCACATCCAGATGAGCCTGGGGTCAAAAGAATAACAACAATATCAACAACATCTGATAATCTGTGTTGGTCTACATACCTGATAACATTTTTAACACATGAAAACTTCGTCACATTTTGCCACATTAGCTGCCAAAGTTTTTGATGACAGAATTCTACCCATCTCACATCCAATCCAGTACTGTATTACACCAGCAAGAGCACAGTGGCCCAGGGTTTGGCTGTTCTGTTCAGACGGTTAAGGCAAGAGTGACCAGCTGCCCATTCCTCAGTAACACTATGTGAGCAGGATACCCATACTGTCCCTTGGATCTACACCCCAATGGGACACATCAGGGTGGAATACGTTAATTCACCAGACCACTAGGCATCTCTATTTTCCAAGTGCCAGATCTACTCTGTGTCTAAGTTTTAAGTATCAAACTATCATCATCATCATCAAATCCCGTGTTGCCCCATGAGGAGCGTAGGTGCCCGGGGCTAGGCAAATTGGTCCTGACATTTAAGATGAGAATGACCAGCCTCACTCATCCCTGAGTGGCACAACATGAGCAGTATACCCCAACCACCCCTTGGATATGAACCTGCCCAGGCTCAATCCAATTGGAGTGCCTTAATTACTCGCTAAACCACCAGGCACCATTATTTGGTTATATGGTTACCACCCAGCATAGTAAATGGCTTCCTGGTGTACAGGAAACCATTTGGCTTGTCACTCAGTGTGGAATGCCAAATTTTTCTACGTGTGTCTGCCTTATTTAAGAACTACAAGTTTCATGGACTTGATATATCTATCTATCTATCTATTGCCAGACGCCTCAATCCCATTTGGGGTGGCCACAAACAAATCGCCTCCAAGTCGCCCTGTCCCCCGCCATTTCACTCCCCTGCTCCCAACTCACACCTTCCTCTCTCATATATCTCTCCACCCCATCCCTCCATCTCATCCTCGGCCTCCCCCTCCCTCTTCCCCCCTCCACCTCACTCACATACACTCTCTTCGTCAGTCTTTCACCCTCCATCCTCTCCACATGGCCAAACCACCTCAGTGTGTTCCTCATAACGCTTCCTATCACATCCACATCCACACCACAAAGCTCCTTTATATCCTCATTCATCAGCCTGTCTCTCCATGTGACTTCACAGGTTCCTCTTAAATAACTATTTCCACTGCTCTCACTCTTGACTTGTGTCCTTCCAACAATGTCCAAGCTTCACTTCCATACGTTAGAGTTGGTATTACAATACTGTCATGTAGTAACTTTTTCACTTCCATGCTCACTTCCCTGTTTCTTATCACTGCTTTCAAAGAACCAGCAACCTTTCTTCCCTGCTGTACCCTTTCAAGCACTTCACCCTCCAAACCTCCATCCTTACTCATCACACTACCCAAGTACTTAAACGTACTCACATTTTCCAATTCCTCACCATCCAACCTCGCTGTTCATTCACTGACTTCACCCCTATCAAAGACCATCACTTTACTCTTCCCTACATTCACCTTTAGATTCCGTTTCTTACACACTCTCCTAAACTCATCAACCAAGCCTTGCAGCTCCCTTTCGTCTTCACTCAACAACACAGTATCATCTGCAAACAACAGTACAGGGAGTTTCCAAACACTATCCTCTCTCACCAGGGCCACTCCAACATCCACTACCCTACCTTGTACCTCTTTTATTACCCCATCCATGTACAGATTGAACAACCATGGACACATGACACATCCCTGTTTCAACCCAACTTTCAAAGAGAAAAATTCACTTAGATCACCATCCACACGCACTGCAGCCTTAGCACCATCGTACATACTCTTCACAGCATTCAACAACTTCCCATCTACTCCATATATTCTTAACACTTTCCACAATCCTTGTCTATCCACCCTGTCATATGCTTTCTCCAAATCCATGAAAGCCGCATACAACTTCTTTCCCTTCTCTAGAAACTTTTCCACTAAAGATCTAAGAATGAATATCTGTTCTACACAACCTCTTCCCTTCCTAAAGCCTCCCTGTTCTTCTCCAACTAATTTCTCTCTTCTTTTTCTAACTCTGTCAATAAGTATCCTACCATACACTTTTCCTATTATACTAAGAAGACAAATGCCCCTATGATTACCACACAGTTCTTTTTCCCCTTTTCCTTTGTACAAGGGAATCATTATACCTGACTTCCAATCCTCCGGGAGTCTATCTTCCTCCCAGGCCAATCTGCACATCTTCCACATCCATTCTACTACTATCTCTCCCCCATGCTTCAGCATTTCACCACACACTTCATCAATTCCTGGGGCTGCAGACACACATGAACACAGATACATATTGGTGAACACAACATTCATAATAAAACAAAAAGCAGGCACATTAAGCCCTTGTTGTGAGCTTATTTTTATAATGTTTTTGCAACTAAGTCCCCAGGGAACGACCAATATGTATATGTGTGTGTTTATGTGTAAGAGTTTCATTTCTAACTATACAGGTAAAAAACATATGATTCTCTCAACTTAAAGGACCAGTTATATGAGAAAGGCACAATATTTTTTAACAAATCCCTGGCTTATGATACGAACTGCCTTATACCCCACGTCTTCACATGGAACACATTTACATCTGTCTTCTACGTGGTTCCAGAGGCTTCATAACATCACTTCCTTAGCAACTTATTCTGCAAACTACACCTAAACGGTCTCTATGTTTTTCACACAAAGTATGTCACTATAAACCAATGTAAATAACATACAAGAAAATGCTTTGTAACATGCAAAATAAATAGATAGGGAAGAGGTGATACAAATCCTCCTATGCCAGCCAGAGTAGGCCCTTGGAGCCACCATCATCCTGAGAACAAGGCAGAGATAACAGGCAGGAGTCAAGAGGGCAGTGTGCTATGGGAGGAGGGGTCATTAGGATGTTTAGGATCAGAAACACTGGGAGGTCCACCAGTCAAGGCCACCCCTCAATGAATGGAGAGTCAGGCAACAGGAAAATAGATAAATCACCCCTAAACATGTGAAATACATTTATGATAGGGCAGAGAATTTTGAACAACCAGGCTGAGAGAGAACCTTCACTATGAGAGAACATTCCTAAGTTCAATAAAACTATCCCAGGAGAGATGTTACAATCCCAAACCTCATCTGGACATGAACCCAGTAGACTGCAGGCTACACATGACCTTCTCTTACAGTCCACCATCCTCCACTTGGGGACAGGTGGTAAGCTGAGGGGCATATGAATAACCAAGCAGCGGTGCCACCAATTTAAAGTGGTGCCTCATGTGATGGCCCTCTCCAGCACTCACCTAAAGGTAGCAAACCTAAATTTAAAAATATAAATATCATCGGTGTGAAAACATTATTATTATTTCACTTACTGTACTGAACTTCTTACCTTCAAATATATCTGTCTTTTTGCAGAGCTCCAGGAAGGTGGATCCGTTACACCACTCAAACACAACATCCATTAGGAAAGGTTTGAACTGGTCCACATAGCTCTCTTCATCAATCTGTATCAGAAGACAGAACAGCATTACATTAAACCTGTACTGTTTTTTAAGTCTTTGTTATTAGCAAACTTTTTTGGGCATTCTTTTTGCCATTAAAAGCAACTTCTTTTTATTAACACTCTTTGTCATCAGGAAGACTTTTTATTTTTTTTATTTTTTTGCCATTAAATCAACATCACTACAAAAAAAATGGTCTATTAATATATCCCATCAAATTATTATTATTATTTTTCATTATTATTAATGTTACTATTATTATTATTTTTGTTATTTCCACACAGCACGATATCCTCCCGAGCTGAATAAAATCTTCTAAATGGTTACAGTGCATTTACAGTGTCAGTCATGTGTTATGAATTATAATACATGGAACAGATACAGGGTGTTCCATATATAGCACTCCCCTTCCTCTCTTCTATATGGTTTCTGGTGTGTTGCAAGGGAAGCTCTGTCAGTTATCAATATCTATCCTGCAATTTTTTTTCTTCACTGACACACACACACCCACACCAGCACATTGAGCCATCCCCACAGTGGCCTAGGGTATCACCTGATGAAGTTCTAGCAGAGCACTATTTAAAGACCATCTTCTACTGCCTATGCTTGTCAGACTGTACAATATAATACTACTGCAACACATGGCTAAAACATCAGGGTCTTCATGATCATCATTTAATTCCATCCATCCTTCATCCACTCCTTTACTGCTCCATCAGAAACTCAGGGGTCCAGGGCTAGAGAACCCAATTAATAAAGCATGTGACCAGTTACCTCCCCCTGAACAGTATTACATGAGCCATAAACTCAACCACCCTTTGGCATAAGCTCCTATGGGTCACATCAAGCTGGACTGCCTTAACCCATCAAACTTTGGCCTTTTTTTTTTTTTTTTTTCCAGACCTTTAGATTCCTTTTTTTTTCTTTCTTTATTTCTTTCTCTTGCATAAACAAAAGACTATCAAATATCCATATGGTTATTTGACTGCCACCCAATGTAGTAAATAGTTTCCAGGGATATAAGAAACCAGCTGGCTTCTTACTCAACGTGGAGTCTCCGGAAAGTAGTACGACAGTGAGTGAATGGATGGTGAACATTCCCTCCTCCCATTAGAATTCCTCCACTCACCACTGCTATCATTATCAGCAAGTTTATCTCCAGTTTGTATTTATGGCTTGGCTGGTGATTTTAACAGTATCATTCTCTCCCTCTCTTTCTCTCTCTCTCTCTTTCAAATATACTGCACATACTCTGGCCACATGAGTTATTCCATCATCATTATCATTACTGCTAGGGAGGCTATGTGGAAAGAATGAAAGTGAGTAACTAACTAGAAGAGAGTATGTGAGTGAAAAAGGAGGAGAGGGGGAGGGGGAGACTGAGGATGAGGTGGAGGCATGGGGTGGGGAGGTACTCTACATAAATGAAAGTGGAGGGAAGGCAGCCTGATGGTGAGAAAAGGGTGACAGGGAGACGATCTATTAATGGCAATCCCTTCTTGAATTAAGGCATACAGATAGATACACAGATATATAGATAAATAGGCAGAAAGACTGATAGGCAGAAACATACACAAGAGAAATAGATAGACACATTCAAATACAGAGACAAATAGACAAACAGAGGGATACCTGTACAATAAACAGGCTGACATACAAACATACATACACAAAGACAGACACAAACAGAGCTCACCTCCAGCTTACACTCATGGCTGACCCTGGCTATCCTCCGTGCAATGTCCTGCATCTGGCGCAAAGGTCCTGACAGTTCCTCACCCAGCTTGGGCATCTCGGAGCTCTTCTCGTCACACACAAACGTGCTGAGTAGGGCACACGTCTGGGCGGCTGAAGAAAAAATAAATAAAAAATAAAAATCATCGCCAATAGCATCACCACATTCATTATTATCACGGTCATCCTCCTCCTCCTAATCATCCGTATGATCATCACCATCATCACTACAATCATCATTATCTGCATCCTGCATGGGTTACTGGAGACATTTCTAACCTCTTCAATTCAAGGGATCTCTTCTGAGGTGAAGTAAAATAGTGCAAATTTAGGCTGCATCCACACTAAATGCTTGCTGGTATGGGTGGGTGTGGGCAGAGTTTTACATCACTGAATGAAGACTTGAGAGGAAGGTTGTGACATGAATCTATTAAAGTTGTGATGAGAAGGGATAGAAGGAGATGGGTGGGGCATGTGGGGAGGATGGGGGATGACAACTGGATGTGGAGTGTGACATGTATGAACAGTGAAGGCAGCGCTGCAAGAGGCAGACTGAAGAAGACCTGGGATGAGATTGCAGAGTTTGACCTCTGGGATAAAGGACTGAACTAAGAGGTAGCTTGATAATGAACCGCATGGATGGCTGTCGTTATGTGATCGAGGCCGATGCATGTAAGCAAGGTTGGAGCCTTCAAAAATGAACAAACAAATGAATGAAATCCATACAAGTGCTGCTGCTGGGCTTGGGTGGGTGCAGGCATAAAATTCTATGGATAATACTAATGCAGAACTCCTGCCCACAACTGCCCATGTCAGGAAGTATCTGATGTGGATAAGGCTTTAGTCACAATAAAATGCAACTTACTTTAAACATGGTCAAATATCACTGTACTGAAGTGACTAAATATGTAATAAAAATAAAGGCAGTACTCATTTAAAGTTGTTTGACTCAATTTTGTCATAATTCAGTTGCTGACGAATTGGCTACTAGTTTTCACTTAAAAATGCTCGTGGTCCATTACTAACTTCCTCTGAAACTAGAAATGAGTGTTTTTATGTACCATCAACTCCTCAAACATGAATTAAGAGTATGCTTCACTTACTGTAAGTCTGTCACTTAATGGACCTGTACCTACTATGCAATGACTCCTCTTTCCACCTGCAAACACAACAGCATGAAAACAACAGATGCAGGAGAGGAATGCCTTCATGTACCGGCACTGATAAAATGAGGAGTATCTGCTGCCTGGTTATAGTAATGTCCCTAACTTCCTCCCTGTCATCCAAAATGAAGAAGGTGGACTGAAGGAGAATGGCAGTATCAAATAACTGACCATTAGGTTAAAATCCAGATAAGCCTGGCACCATATCTACAACAAGGCACAAAAAAGTTCTCCACTGACCTGAGAGATTATTGAAGAGTCCATTAAAGAGCATCTCAGTGATCAACAACTCATCAGCGGCTGAGAGTTCGCACGCCACTCGCCCCTTGCGCTCGATGACGTCCTGTGAGGTGGCATAACCTAGCCGACGCAGCACACGCTTACGACACTTGAGTTCGTCCATCTGAAGCAGACTCTTGGCTTTCTTCAGGTCCAACTCTGCATTGCTTAGCTCCTTCTTAAGCTGGGGAGGGGAGAGAAAAATGATGTACCCAGATGATACTTATTTTTTTTCCCCTTGAAGTTGGCCTAAAACTACTATCTCTCCATCTTGAATGCAGTACTGAGCTATAAAAACACAGCAACACTAGAAAATGATGCCACTAAGAAGGAAATGCTATGGAAAAGATGTAGAGCTATAGCAATGTCTTCTCCAGCAACCAAGCTACACAAAATAAGCTGCAAAAGAATGAAAATCTGAGCCAAGTCAAGATTAGACAAATATAAGCTAATACACAACTGTAGCCTAACCTTTGACTCATACACCTCACTACAGGGCAAAAGCAGTCACCTCCAACCCCTACACCTCAAGGATTGCTTCTTACCATTTACCATTACAAAAGAAACAGAGAATTTATAAATGAATGGATGTGACCCCATTTCTGCTGGGTGTTCTGATGACAGTTCTCCCAATTTCATTATATTTTATTTTCCCATTTCTACATCTTACTCACCCTAGCTCTGCATTACTCAGTTCTTTCTTAGGTTGCTGGGGGCAGGGGGAAAATAACATATGATGAAAATCCCCCACCTTCCCCCTATGTATGACATCCTGCAATAATTTATCCATCTACTCATCCATTATTGTCATATCAGGAGCGTAGTGGTCTGGGGTTAAGCTACACAGACTAAATGTTTAAGGCAAGCGACCATTAACTTGTGCCTGAACAGCGCTGCATAAACAATAAATCCTAACCATCCTTTAGATTTTAGACTTCTGTGGGCCATATCCAGCTGGAGTGCCTTATCTCACTAGACCACCAGACATTTATTTGTCAGTTATGTGATTACAAAACCACTCAACATAATAACTGATTTCCTGGATTATAGGATACCGGTACCAGAGGGCTTGTCACTCAGTGCAGGGCCACCTGCAGGTAACACTACACTGAGTGAGTGGATGGTGGGTGCCCCATCTACCAAAAACAATACATTCCAACTCCATTTTAACTCAACCAAGGGGAGTTTCTGTGTGACAAGTAAGATTGTTTGGCACTGGTATAGTAAAATACACAAGGCATCAGTCATTACTTATGGATTAACAAAGACAGTTTTAACCCCTGTAGTGAAAAGATCTATAACACATTAGCCAAAATAAAATACCCAAGCTGTCAGCAGCTATTTTGGGTTTAACATAAACTCTTCTCTGTTCACTTGAACTAGACATAAAACTGTCATCTCTCAATTTTCAGTGGTGCCCAGAATCAACAGACTGATACTAGAATATGATGCTAGTCATGAAGAGGTGCTACAGAAATGACACTGAGGCAAAACAGTCTTAATTTGACAGTGAGCTAAGGGTATTAATTTCCCCCTAGTTAAAATTAATGCAACAGTCAGACAGAGGAGATCTAGATGGACTATGCTGTGGACACCGAACATACCGTACCACATTTTACTCTCAAATAAACACAGAGCAAATAACAACACATGCGCACAGGGTAAAGATGCACCTGCACCATACAGCACCCTATTGGCATTAAGTCTTCAGCCACAGTGTGTCATATTTTAGTATTACTGCCACTATATGAATTTACTCAGCCTTAAAGAGTCCTTAAATAAGTTCTCATCATGTCAATTTTTCCTTTATTACACTGTCATTATTCTCCCTCTGTTTTCCCACCTGCAGGTAGGGTGATGTGGGGTACAAAAAGCCAGGAGAGGGAAAGAATACAATACTGCAGTGGGAGAACCAATCAACAGCACATTCAATTACTTGGGTCACACATGCATTCATTCACCATTCAATCCTGGATCCATCTCATAGGTATAATTATTACACACACAGCTCCACAATTACATAATGAAACAGAGCCAATCCCACAAATACGAAGTTAAAAAGGGGTGCCAAAATCTTGTCATACACTCCTACATACGAAATTCATCCATTCAGCTTGATCCCTTATCAGTTCCCTAGTCTCATCAGCTCCATATCTCTCTTTCACACACTCATTTACCTAACCCATCTACCTTCTTTTAGACCTAACATCCCTTCTCCCACTTTCAAATTTGTTCATTTATACCCTTTTCACCAGTCTGTTCACACCATCTTCACATGTCCATACCATCTAAGAACATTCTCTTCACCCTGGCATCCACAGACTTCCTTACACCACAACTTTCATGAATCGTGTTACTCTTAATCCTATCCATTCTCTGCATTCCACACACATTTCTCAACAGTCCCATCTCCACTGCTCTTACTCTTGATTTTTCATTTTCATGCCACACCACAGTCTCATGTAGGCCTCTTGCAGCTGCTATACTCAGACCTCTGCTTCTTATCAAGTCCTTCATAGCACCTGTTACTTTCCTTCCCTGCTCACAGTAAATTACAAGAAAACTACCCACTGAACTTCCATTGCTAGCAGTAAAGTTGGTTTGCCTTTCTTTACTCTCTCTCTCTTATCTAAACATGAACCTTGGACTGCAGGCTGAGGCTGCCTTTCTCCTGCAGTCTACCATCCTCCTTTCATGGAATGGAAGGAGGGAGTTGAAGGACATTTATATCACCAAGCACTGGAGTTGCTCAGTTATGCTCGTGCCACCAACTGAAGGTGTGCCTCGCCAGCATCTACAATTTACAGCATTAATTATATGGCAAAGGTTATGATATTTTGGGGTACATCTTTGACTTATAAGGAGATAAACAGAATGAAACAACAACAACACCAGCAACTACTACTACTACAGTAATCTCTCAATTATCTGTCGTTGGAAAATCAGGCCCAGTGCAATATCCGGTGCTACTGGCTCGGCTCTATTAAAGCATTACATGGTGCTGAAATGGGACGTAACCGGCGACTCAGTGCAGTATCTGGCGTCACGGTGTACCAACTGGCTCATAAACAGTAGCCAACCAATGCTGTATTATTGTATTAGTGTATTGTATCATTAATTTCTTGTATTTTAAGCTCAATTTTCATCTTTTACTCATGGGAAAGTTTTTAGAATAGAGGGTCGAGATGAACAGTGATGCAATATCCGGTTCGATTCTGGATATCGAGCTGACTGGGGGCACCATGCATAGGGCTTGGCTGATTTACGCTTGATAATTGAGGGTTTACTGTGCTACGACTCTACTACTGCTACTACTACTCTACTACTACTACTACTACTATTGCTGCTGCTACTATTACTACTAATATCACAACTCACCTCCATTTTCTTAGAGAACTTGTCGTACAGGAGGTCGCGGCTCGGGTCCTTGTGCAGCTTGTGTGACTCCAGGCGGCCCTTCAGCTTGGTCATCTTCTCCACTATCTCAAGGAAAGTGTCGTCTTTGATCTTCATATTCTTCACCGGGTCAAGGATAAACTGGTTCTCAGGTACACGTTTCAGGGCTTCCTAGAGATGGAGGGAAGTGGGTTGAGATAATTACTGCATTATTTCTCTGTAATATTTTATGTTTATGTTAGGATGAGATGGAGGGATGGAGTGGAGAGGTATATGAGAGAAGGAGGTGTGAGCTGGGAGCAGGGCAGTGAAATGGCAGGGGACAGGGCGACGTGGAGGCGATTTGTTTGTGGCTACCCCGTATGGGATTAAGGCATCTGGCAATAGATAGATAGATGCTTATTGCCTAGCCCAGTGTCCCTATGCTCCTGTTTGTATGGGGCAAAATGGGATTAATGATGATGATGATGATGATGATGACGATGATGATGATGATGATGATGATGATGGTGATGATGATGATAATGATAATGATGATGATGATAATGATGATGATGATGATCTGCCACTTTATGCTTACCTGACATATTCCACTCATTCCTCCTTGGCCGTCAGCAACATTATTTCTGGTGTACAAGACTGAACTGAATTAAAAGAATCTATCTATCTATCTATCTATCTATCTATTGTCAGACACCTTAATCCTATAAGAGGTGGCCACAAACAAATAGCCTCCATGTCGCCCTGTCCCCTGTCATTTCGTTGCCCTCCCCCCAGCTCAGATCCCCCTCTCATAGTGTCTATCTATTGCCAGATGCCTTAGCCTAATCCCATAAGGGGTGGCCACAAATAAATCACCTCCATGTCACCCTGTCCCCCACCATTTTGTTGCCCTGCCCCCAGCTCACATCCCCCCCCCTCTCTCATAATGTCTATCTATTGCCAGATGCCTTAGCCTAATCCCATAAGGGGTGGCCACAAAAAAATCGTCTCCATGTCACCCTGTCCCCAGTCATTTCACTGCCCTCCCCCCAGCTCACACCCCCCTCTCTCATATACCTCTCCAATCCATCTCTCCATAAATAGAAACAAATAATGATCTTTTTCTTACACATTCATTATAAGCAACTAAACCCAAAATACAAACTCCAAGATGGGGTACAGTAAGATGGGGTGTGAGACTTGTATTTTTATCCCAATTTTTACATTCTATTTTAGCTAGATGGCAGCAGCAATAAATTTTCACATCAGGCTACCAGGATCGGATGCAAAATCAATCAAGTATCATCAACATCATCATCGTAACTTTTTTTCTCAACTAATGATGGAGTAAAGTAACGTCCAGATATTATGAAAAGAGGTGGTTTGGCCATGTGGAGAGGAAAGAAGTGAGAAACTAACAAGGAGAGTGTGTGTGAGTGAGGTGGAGCGGGGGATGAGGAAGAGGTAGGCTGAGGATGATGTGGAGAGATGGAGTAGAGAGGTATATGAGAGATGGAGGTGTGAGCTGGGAGCAGGGCAGTGAAATGGCGGGGGACAGGGTGACATGGAGGCGATATGTTTGCCGCCACCCCTTACGGGATTAAGGCATCTGGCAATAGATAGACAGACAGATAGATAAATAGACAGACAGATAGACAGATAGGAGACCAGAGTGGGGAGGAACCATCAATCAACTGGTCTCTAAAAACAAAGGCCTCTGTCTACCTTACCTGGACCATTTTGATGACCATAACACGCTGGTCAAGTGGCTTGAGGTCCTGCGGCAGCTTGAGGCGGACTGCAGACACCTCCTGGATCAGCTTAAGCAGCACCGATGTCACCACCGGCTCGCTCTTCTCTCCCACACCTGCTGGCTTGAGGTCAGATGTTACCTGTTAGGAGAAAAATGGCAATATTCTGAGTCATATAGTGGAAGACTGGCTGGGGACTGAAGGTACTGGTGATGTGATATGTGGGTGACAGAAGTGGGCTGGACTTGTGCACATAATGAAGGATAATAATTGGGTGAAAAGATCAATGAGTATGAGTATAAAAATTACAGAAAAAATAAACAATGAATACATAAAATCCGAAGACCAGGGATGAGGTTCTATAAAATGATCTAGGGTCAAGGTAAAGGAGAAGCTACCATAACACGAACAGCCACCATCACATGAACAAAACTGACACATGTAACCATACAGGTCTTTCAGAACTAAACTACAAAAATCCAGCTACTACCAGACCAAAACATCCAGTAGTAGGTGGATGGCTACCACTGGCCTGGGAGGTACAACTATAAAAGTAAGATGTTATTATTACTGTTTGTATTGTGAACCCAGGACCATCTGAATGTGTCCATGGTGCAGCACAGGCTGAAACTGCCTTCTGTAGCCCACCATCTTCCTTTCAGGGGACAGTAAGAACTAAGGGGCATTGAGCATTTAGATAACCAGGAGTTTGGGGGCATTTAAATAACTAGGTGACCATCATCCACTCACTTGTGCTGCCTACTTCTTCCTTAGCCTTTATCATTCTTTTTCTGTGCCTGCCCTCCTCTCTTCCTATTTCTCCCATCTTTCCTGTCACTTCTTGTTGCTTTTCTTTCCTTTACAGGTGGCTTTGCATTGAGTGACAAGCCAAATGGTTTCCTATAAGCCAAGAAACCATTTACAACGCTGGGTGGTAACCATATAACCAAACCATATGTGTCAACAAATGGGTTGGCGGAGGGTTAGTGCCCCTCCCTGTAAAACAAATAACTTAAAGTCAAGTGGCCACCCCTTATGGGATTACGGCGTCTGGCAATAGATAGATAGATAGAAGACTCTGTCACCACATAAAAGCACTCCTCTCAGCACCAAACTGAAGTGAAATATGGCAACAAATTTATTAACTAGCCACATAACCAATCACTCTTGAGCAGACTTCCACCACAAATACACAAAATCCAATGTCAAGCTATACCATACATACATGTGTTCATCTTTCTTCTCTCACCTTAGCGCCTGCAGTGGCCTCGGACACCCTGAGTATGACATCAACAGTAATGACAGGTTCTTTCATTGGGTCCTTCTTGTCCTCCTGTTTCTTGTAGCTCAACACAACACCCCATCCAAAGTCATCATTGTTGTTCTTGATCTGTTGATGTGTAAAAAACGGTAAGGGACTTTTACTATAATCCATCATCATCATCATCATCATCATCATCATATTCCCCATGAAAATATAAGGTGGGTAGGTAGGAGAAACAAGATAAGAGGAAATCAATACAACCTGATGCACAAACCCTTAACCTTCCACCCATCCACTACTGTATATGCAACCTTATTTACTCCATATATACAGATCATCAGCATCATCAGGTTAACTCTATTTCTTACTAAAACTTGGTGTGGGTAGGATCCTCATACAAGAAAGAGAAAGCACATAAGTACTGTATACATGTTTGAGTGTCCTGTGAAATGTGCTGTGTTACCATTTAAACCTTCAAATCCTAGACTCCACCTCACCGGCAAAAACCGATCAACACACATTTTTCTGTGTTATTTCTTTCTGTCTGGCAGGTGGGGGTGCCTGCCATCCACTCACTGAATACTTTGCTACCATCAAGTGACTCTACACTTAGTAACAAGCCAAATGATTTCCTGTAATCCATGAAACAAATTCACACACTGAGTGGATAGGCAACAAATACAGTATTCCCTTCTTATGCTGGGATGCATTTTTAAAATCAACTGTATAACAAGAAAAGGGGCATTTTAGCAATCATGGAAGTGAAGAAACTATAGTTAAAAAAATGGTAAAAGCAGAATTGCTCTGGGACCTGCGGCAAGGCTCATTTTAAACAGTTTGCTGGAAAAAGCAACTTGCCTTAACAAAGAAATCTACTAACCATGGATTCTCCACATCAAATAACCTTATGTGGAACCCCTTTTACGTCTCAATAGGACAAATGAAGAATTTTACTAAGGCTGTTGCTAGATGGCACCACCTCAGGTGTCAGCTGATGGCAGATTTGGATTCTCCACGTCAAATTACCATATATGGTACCACTTCGGTGGTTTAGTGGGTAATTAAGATGCTCCAATTGGACTGAACCTGTGTAGGTTTATATCCAAGGGGTGGTTGAGGTTTATTGCTCACGTAATTCCACTCAGGGATGAGTGAGGCTGGTCACTCTCATCTTAAATGTTAGGACCAACTTACCTAGCCCCGGGCACCTACGCTCCTCATGGGGCAACATAGGATTGGGTGATGGATGGATGGATGGTACCACTTTTATGTCTTCAAAGGCCTTTTTTTAATAAATCTGCCAGAAGCAGAAAAGGAAGAACGCTGGCCACTCATCTGCCAGAAGCAGAAGAAGAACAACGCTGGCCACTCACTGACCCGCTGGCTATCGCCACTGGTAAAAATGGTGCTAAAATGTTACGACTGTACAAGCAAACGACTGTGCAACAGTCAATTGTAAAATGAGGGTATACTGGAGATGCCTGATCTTGTGAGTTAGGGCATTGCAACTGGTTTTGGTCCCTAAGAATCTCAGAACTAAGGTTTATGGGTTTCATTGCTAACAAAATACCACTCACTACTCACCACTAGTCGCTCTTACCTCTTACGTCTGGATTCAAGCCTAGTTCCTTGACCCTATGCTCCTGATATGATAATAATGGACTGGATGATGGGTGGTGTTTTAGAAGGCAGGTTGTGGCAACCATCATCCACTCACTTGATGTAGTGCTGCCTACTTCTTCCTTAACCCTTATCATCCTTTTCCTGTGTCTGCCCTCCTCTCTACCTATTTCTCACCAACATCCACTCACTTAATGTAGAGCTGCCTACTTCTTCCTTAGCCTTTATCATTCTTTTTCTGTGTCTGCCCTCCTCTCTTCCTATTTCTCACCATCATCCACTCACTTAATGTAGTGCCGCCTACTTCTTCCTTAACTTTCATCATTCTTTTTCTGTGCCTGTCCTCCTCTCTTCCTATTTCTCACCATCATCCACTCACTTGATATAGTGCTGCCTACTTCTTCCTTAGCCTTTATCATTCTTTTTCTGTGCCTGTCCTCCTCTCTTCCTATTTCTCCCATCTTTCCTGTCACTTCTTATTGCTTTTCTTTTCTTTACAGGTGGCTTTACATTGAGTGACAAGCCTAATGGTTTCCTGTAAGCCAAGAAACCATTTACAACGCTGGGTGGTAACCATATAACCAAACCATACGAGCTCCCTACGTGTCAACAAGTGAGTTGGTGGAGGGTTAGTGCCCCTCCCCGTAAAACAAGTAACTCAGGGTCAGGTGGCCACCCCTTATGGGATTGTGGCGTCTGCCAATGGATGGATGAATGTACTGGTGCTTCACAATTACCTCTGCAATAATCACTCTGTCTGCTATCAGGTTAAACAGAGGGCAACTCTTGTTATGTGGTTTTCAATGGAGACTTCATCTACCCACTGCAATCCTTTGTCAAACCCTTTGCATCCTTAACCATAATACAAAGCTTTCTCCTTAAAGATCCCATTTCCATTGTTCTCAATTTTGACTTTTCACACTATTGCCTAACATTTCCACTGTTACCAATTATTAATTTCCACACTAATGCCTAACCAGTCTCACATCCATAAGGTAATGTAGGGATTAACACAGCTTCAAGCAATCCTCCTGAAGCCTCCACATTCATTCCTCTGTTTACTATCACAGCCTTCACAGCACCAGCCACCTTCCTTCCTGGTGTCATTCTACTTTCCACTTCCTTTGAACATTTACCTCTCTTTTGTATCAAAGCATTTAGGTACTTAACCCCTATGCTGCAGCAGCCCTAAACATTTCCCATGTACGTGGTGCAGGAAAACCGGTTTTAAAAACTGTTTTCATCATGTGTTTTGACCCAGTTTTTACCTAACCAAATATGATAACATTTTAGTTAGACAAAGTTTACACTTCACACCAATGATTTGCGGCCAACTCATCAAGCACAAGCATGAGGTAGGTACGAAAAATGACCAAAAAATTCACAATATTTCACACGGCTCTTCTAGAACGTATGACGCAGTCTACAGATCAGTATTTCTGGGAATGCTATACACAGCCGAGGGATAAACGCCCTCGCCAATTCAAGACTCTCCATTTATCATCACTTCACACTGAGAGGCACCTTCTCTCTCAACAATCATCATTTTACACTCACCTACCTTTATTTTCAAAATTTAATGTTACAGACATTCACAAAACTTCATTCATTATTAACAAGTACAGTATCATTATCATCAGGATCTTTTTTTCCCACCTAAAGATGGAGTTAGGCAGGCTCCAGAAACCAGGGAGGGAAAAAAACATAACACAGGGTAAACTAATCAACAGCATGTTCAATGGGCCACACAATCATTCGCTTACCATTCAAGCCCTCGTAATCCTGGCTTTATCTCACAGGCCTAACCATATATGTTCATTCATTCATTGCCAGACGCCATGCATCCCAAACGGGGTGGCCAAGGGCTTAGAGTTAATTGTTTTACAGGGAGGGGCACTAATCCTCCACCAACCCCACTTGACACGTAGGGAGAACATGTGCTTCATATTATTCATGAGACAGAGAATTCAATGAATCTCCATTTAAAAAGGGGGGTCAGCCCTTGTCATGTGCACCTCTGCAAAATAAACAAATAAATGAATAAAAAAAAAAATAGGAGTACTTCACCTTCATCGTTCTACTGTGTCTGTCCTTCTCTCTTCCTATTTCTCCCACCTTTCCTGTCACTTTTTATTACTCTTATTTCCTTTTCAGGTGGCTTTACATTAAGTGACAAGTCTAATGGTTTCCTGTAAGCCAAGAAACCACTAACAATGCTGGGTGGTAACCATATAACCGACCCATATGTGTTCCCTACGTGTCAACAAATGGGTTGGCGGAGGATTAGTGCCCCTCCCTGTAAAACAAACTCAAAGACAAACGGCCACCCCTTATGGGATTATGGCATCTCGCTATTGACAGAAAAAATATATTACAGTCTATAAAAAAGTGAAACTAACATAGACAAGCCTGCCAGGTTGGAGGAAGGGCATGATGTAGATGGGTCTGGTGATGAAGGCATGGCGCTCACACTGCAGGTTGTGTAGACTCAGCTTCAGGTTGAAGTAACTCTCAACCTCCGACTCTCGGTCAATGTGCATCACCTTAAGTTGTTTTTCATGTTCTTTCACACCTGTATGAGAGAGAAAGAAGTGTAGGGAAATTAGAGTTCTTTCACCTTAATATGGTCCACTTTCACCCTCCTTTTGCAGCTTATTTCATGTAGCTGCCTCAATGACAGAAAAAGACATTGCTATGGCTCTAATCTGCATCCTTTCTACAACACTTCTTCAGGACTAGTATCATATTCTAGCGTTCACCTATTAATGCAATACACTCAGCTTTCCAAATAAAGATATGGCAATTTTAGGCAAAGTGAAAAGAGCAAAAAATCACCATCTCATGTATGACACAACACTACTTATTTTACCTCCTCTCTCTATATTCCCTTCTTGGTCAATATCATTTATCTTCGGATCGGTGTTACAGTCTATTCCATTTGAACTAATGGTGATGAGCCAGTGTAATAAGGATCCCTCTTACCACACTGCTTTACTCCAACTATCTATCTACTTACTGCCAGACGCCTTAATCCCATACGGGGTGGCCACAAACAAATCACCTCCACGTCGCCCTGTCCTCCGCCATTTCACTGCCCTGCTCCCAGCTTACACCCCCCTCTCTCATATACCTCCCCACTCCATCCCTCCATCTCATCCTTGGCCTTCCCCTCCCTCTCTCCCCCTCCACCTCACTTACATACACTCTCCTTGTCAGTCTCTCACTCTCCATCCTCTCCACATGGCCAAACCACCTCAGTGTGTTTCTCCTAACACTCCCTATCACATCCACACCACAACGCTCCTTCACATCCTCATTTGTCAGCCTCTCTCCATGTGACTTCACAGGCTCCTCGCAAATAACTCATTTCATTTACTCTAACCTAACCTAAACTCCCATCCTCCCATCTTGTATACTGAGTTGTGGCAACAGATTAACAGCAGAAAATTATATCAGTCATAGGGAATGCTTTGGAAAGAACACAGTGCTTGTATATACTGTCACTTGCATTTATCAACATCAACACATTTTGCATCAATAATATACAAGAGAATATTGAGGTGTAATATGGAAAATAAATCACTAAGGAAAAGATGTTACTAAATAAGTGACTTAGAATATGAAACTAAGTTACTCTGAGCATAAAGGGAATAGGTAGGCAGCTTTCTTTCTCCTCTATCTCCAGGCACCGTATACACAGACAGACAGATATAGAAACACACACACACACACACACACACACACACACACACACACACACACACACACACATCCCCACCTCCACACACACACACATCCCCACCTCCACACACACACACACATACACAACCTGTTCTCATACACACACACACATGCACACATACACACACATTTCCCCCCCACACACACATTCCTCCCCACACACAAAACAGGCTTACTCACGCTGACACAGCTGCGGTATGGAGAAGTAATTCTGGAACTGGAAGAAGGATCGCTCCAGGATGTACTCAGGGTTGATCTGTTCCACACGCAGCAGATTGAGCACCATGTTGTACGTCAGGTGGAAGGCTGAGTTGATCGGGTCGGCCTGGCCCTGTGGGGGAAAGGTACTGCTGATGTTGGCTGTTGTTGCTGTAATGACTGATATTGTTGCTGCTGCTGGTAGTGCTGCTGTTGTTGTTATGGTTACTGTTGTTGTTATGGTTACTGTTATTGTTATGGTTACTGTTATGGTTATTGTTGTTGTTATGGTTATTGTTGTTATGGTTATTGTTGTTGTTATGGTTATTGTTGTTGTTATGGTTACTGTTATTGTTATGGTTACTGTTATGGTTATTGTTGTTGTTATGGTTATTGTTGTTGTTATGGTTATTGTTGTTGTTATGGTTATTGTTGTTGTTATGGTTATTGTTGTTGTTATGGTTACTGTTGTTGTTATGGTTACTGTTGTTGTTATGGTTACTGTTGTTGTTATAGTTACTGTTGTTATGATTGCTGTTATTGTTATGGTTACTGGCTGTCTTGGATGTTGTTGTTGGTGCTGGCTGTTGCTGTTACTGTTGTTTTCCTGGGCTCTTCTGTATGTGAACCTGGTGGACTGCATGATGAAGCTGCCCTGGTTATTTTTTCTGTCTCTGGTTTCCTTGCATAATTCCTCAAGTGTTTTTTTTTCACTAGTGTTATGTAACGGGAGAGGAGACGGACGGAGGGTGGGAGGGAGTGGGGAGACAGAGTGAGGGAGAGAGGGCGGGGGGAACTTTCACAGAATAAGGAGGGGGTTAAGGGATCCATGTAAACTGGTGACTGGAGCCGCCCAGTTACTGCAATACTACCATGTAAAGACGTCCCTTTCCAGTACCATCGATGAAGGTATAAAATCTACACAATATGCACTGATCTCATGTGGAGAGTATAGAGAGTGAAAGACTGACAAGGAATTTCTGTGAGTTGGAGGAGACTGGAGATGGACTGGATGGATGGAGTGGAGAAATTATATGAATAAGGGTGGTGTGGGATGGAGGGAAGGAAGCCTGATGCTGGAGGAAAGAGACAAGGTAACATGGATGCAATTTAACTGTGGTCACCCTTCTGAAATTAGGGCACCTGGCTACTGGGAGATAAATGGACTGATTAACTAAAAATATCTTGGTGAGGTATGTAGTAGTATTTACATCCAGCTGATCACTTTAAAAGCAACTATAAGCAGAATATGATAGAACGAAAGTGGACATACGCAAAAAATAATAATAATAATAATAATAATAGGCCATCTGGACAAAAAATATAAATAAAGACACAAATAAAGACATCCTTTAAGCTGAAACAAGTAACATCATAATCCCTAATATTCTGTCATTTCTCCTTTACCTATAACCCACTGAACCTGGGGATTTCTTTTTCATTTAATTATTGCCTTCTCCTGACAATTATATTTACCTTAGGACAGACTTCAAGAAAAGAGGTGTCAGATACAGCCTAAATAAATAAATATTACTGGGTTGCTGCATTATAAAAAATAAAAAGTAACCCAGTCAAGGAGTTAATGAAAATCTCCAGCATCTGTGGTACGAATCTGGCCGGGTTTTTAGCGCTCAAAGTAGGTCCAAATGTTCTTGATCTCATTTTCAGATTATAAGAAAGGGGAGATGGCAGAGACAGGGCAAAACAATATGTACTCACCAGCACCAGGTTCTTTGCAACAGCTGTGTTAAGCTTCTCATCCACCATCATGATAACGATACCCTTGTCGTCCTTCCCTCGACGCCCAGCACGACCTGACATCTGGATATACTCACCGGACGTCAGCTGCAATGAAAAGCATGGGGTAAATAATAATGCAATAAACTATCTATCTATCTACTTATCTATCTATTGTCAGATGTCATAAACACAGGATATACAACAGGCATAATTAAAACACTGCCAATGTTGATATCCTCACTGCTGGCTAGTCCATAATTTGTCATCATCATCATCATCATCACCAATCACCATTATCTATTATCATCCAGCATAAAACCATCATTCACCCAATTAACCATCATTCATTATCATCACCATCTTGATCCCAGTCCTAATTCCCATCTGAAAAATGGGTTGAGGCAAGAACCAGAAAAAGGGACAAAAGGTGTAACAGGAAAAAAGTTAACTAAAGGAAGAAATGCAGTGAAGTTAAGCCTATGAGCATACGATCCTTGATATACTTCTTTTAATTCATCTGACATCAACTCACTCGTTCATTTATCCATCCACCCACCCATCCATGGCTACCATTTTTGAGGATGAAGGAAATGAGAATAAACTTAGGCTATTTCTTCTTACAAAACCATTCTCATCCACCTCTCTACTGCACACCCAAACCTTACCCCTCCATCCCATTCTTAACTTACCTTTATCTAACCGACTTTTCATTCACTCTCCTTCATGGACTTCCAAACCTTATCCCCTCATCCAGGTCTTGATCCATTTCTTCTTCTTCTTCCTCTCAATTATTAACTTTCATCCACCCTCCACTATGTACTTCCTCATCTTCTTCCTCTGTCTTTTTCTTGGTCATCCTCCTCTTCTCCTTTCAATCATCCACCCTCAGACAATCCTTCACTCTGTACATCTACCTCATCTTCTTTCAACCAATCTTCCTCTCCATTCTGTCTACTTCTTACCACCTCACTCTCTTCCTCCCTCCTTCCCTTACTCTCAAACCCTGCCACTAGATCCTGTCCTGGTCTAGCTCTTCTCACCCCATATCCTCTTCCCCTCATGCTCCTCTGTGTTCTTCTTGGTCCACTTTTTCCAATCGCCAAACATTCATCACTCTCCCTCCATCCTCTTTTTCATCTTCATCTTTCAACCCCCTCCCCCATTTACATCTTCCCCCTATAACTTGGTCTACCTCTCCTTCCACACAACTCACCCATTTATATTCATGTCCATCAAACTTGTGGATTGATGTAAAAATGACACTTCTGGGCCTTGTTTCTAGTCTACCTCCTCTTCTTCCATCCACGACCCAACCTCATTTGTTATTCACCTTGTACTTTCCCTATTTCTCTCTCTATACACCCCACTCCACCTCTATCTTGGTCTACCCTCCCTCTCCCCTAAACTCACTCCTTTGGTGCTGGAGATAGACACCTTCATGTGGTGGTGCTGATATAGGCTAACTGGACTGCTCCACTGCCTTGCTATACAAATGTCCCTCAATCCCCTCCCTATCCCCCAAAAGGACAGTAGACTGTAGGAGGGCAACTTCAGTCTGCTGTCCACTGGGTTCACATTTTTGATGAACCTGGGGCTATAACTACTACTACTACTACTGCTGCTGCTAACACTATCATGATGATGATGATGATAATGACAACAATGACGACGATTACTGCTACTACTACTACTGGTACTCCTCACCCATCTGAAGTCGTATCCATCAAACTTGCGGACTGCTGTAAAGAGGACAGTTCTGGCGGGCATGTTGAGTCCCATAGCAAAGGTCTCAGTGGCAAAGAGAGCCTTGACCAGACCCTCACCAAACAGAATCTCTATCGTCTCCTTGATGATGGGAAGCAGACCTGTGGAGGGGAAAGAAAGACTGAGGTTTTTACTACGGCTCACCCATTTTAATTTGGTGGAGATTTCACCCTTTTGTGGCTTATTTCTTGTGGCTCTACATTCTCTTCACAACACTTCTTCATGACTAGTACCAGATTCTAATGCTAATATGTTGCTACAGCTCAGTATTCAAGATAGAGAGATGGCAATTTTACACCTTGTTAAAGTGAATAGAGTATAGTGACACTTTTCCATGCTAAGTAAAATAGTCTAGTGGCAAGAGCAACAAGAACAACAATAATAATAAAAATAAAAATAAAAATAATAAAGGCATCATCAAATTTAATGTGCTATTCTGCAAATCATACCTCCGTGATGGATGCCAATGCCCCGCCTGAGCAGTGGCAGGACAGACACAACCTGGGGCAACTGCCGGTCCTCCTCTGAGAGCACTGCAATCGCGTTATTAAATACCTCGTCTACCAGCTTCTTCTCCTCTGCCATGTTGAAGTCTAGTTTGGACATCTGGAGTGCATAAGCCTCGCACTCTTTCTTGGAGAAGCTGAAGATGATCACAGGTGCAAAGTTTCTCTCCATGATCATCTTCACCAGCTTGTAGCAGTCAGAGCTTTCTTTCACCCCGCCCTTCTTGCCTCGCATGCTGGTCTGTGATGGGTATAAATATTACTATTATTAGCTATCCACCCATCATCCAATCTGGCCCCATATTTTCAAGACCTTATCTATCTCCAGACAGACACTTTAACTGCACAGGGATTGGACACAAACAAATCATTCTCACGTCATTCTGTTCTCTGTTATCATGCTCCCCTCCCTCCACCTACCACCACCCTCATTGATATACCTCTCCACCCCATCCCTTCACTTCATCCTCAGTCTCCCCCTCCCCCTCTTAAACATACACTCTCCTAGTCAATCTCTCATTCTCCATTCTTTACCCATGGCCAAACCAGCTCACTGTATTTTACCTCACACTTTCAACATGCAGCATATACTGTAAATCCTCATTTAATTACTGCCTTCTGAAATCAAATCCTTAAGTAAGACGAGGACCCGTTTTAGAATATGGTAGTGTAGTTACATGATTACTTCGGTGCTGGTGAGAAATGCCTTCACGTGGCGATACTGATAACACTGGTTAGCAAGACTGCCCAATTATACAAATGTCCCTCAGTTCTCTTCCTGTTGCCCAAAAGGAAGATAGTAAACCGCAGGATGGGGGGCAATTTCAGTCTGTAGTCCACTGGGTTTACCTTCAAATGACCCTGGGCCACAACAGCGAGGGTACAGGAGCTGCCTCACCTGTTCTGGAGCGTTCTGCAGGACGGTCATGGCAGTGTTGAAGTTGTCCTCCCTGAACTTCCCTGTCTCATCCACAGCCAGGTATATGCCCTCACCCCCTGCTGGGAAGATGTAGTGTTGCAGCGGGGTGGGTCGGTAGTCTGTGTACACCACGTGGCAAGGCTGGTGATGAAGGTAGCAGATCCACTGAGCAAACTGCAAAAGAAATGAGAAAGTCAGCTGACAACTGGTTAAACTACATATTCATAAACACAAACCCACCACGACCACTGAAAACCTTCACCCGAGAGGACCCTCCATGAACTAACTCCCTTCCTGCAGAGATCCAATAAATTCTTTATTTTCAATTCAAGAATATTTTATTTATGTCAGGATGGATCCGGTATACGCCCTGGAATCATGCAAGGATGCAATGGAGTGGGTTGGGAGTCTGTGTATGCCACACCGTAAGGCTGGTGATGGCTGTAGATCCACTGTGCACACTGGCAGAAGCTGGGAGAGTTATCTGACTGACTGACAGGTGGAAACAGAACTAGCAACATAACTATAATGGTCACAGGAATAAGTCTAATGGGGTACCAGATGCACTGTTGTGGCAGGAGTGTGGTCATGTGCTGTGTCATAACTGTTGGAACCAATTCAGTCTTATGTCTGTAATAAATGAGTATTCAGGAGGTGCAGTGGTATCAGTGGTAAGCCGCAGGAAATGGCAGGTGTTGAGTGTACTGTTGGTGAGACGGCTGGACATGTCAGGATATCACATATGTATCTGAAGTGTGTGATGGAATTCTGCTACCTGAGTGATAAAATCTGTGCTGGAAAGGGGGAGGAGAATGAGATGAAGCCAAATCCATCACTAGGGTTTGGAGTGAAACTGGGGAACTGTTACCTCTCTTGACAAAATGGGAATTTTCCCTTTACACTATGGTTAAATTATAAGCTGCTTGTGTGAAAAGCGTAAAGGTACAGCCACACTGAACGCGATGAGTGGGGAGACTTGAGCAGGAAGGGATTAGGCGACACGGTAAAACTCACCAAATCCTATGTGGGTGGCCACACTGAATGAGCAGGGAGGTCTGTCGCCCCGCTCACCCTCCACAATTGTTGCTACGCGATGCAGCATGTTCCAAAATGTCACGCATTGCCTTGCGACATCCCTAGGCATGTCTGCACCGATGAACAGTTTCTGACTATCTGTTTCCCGTGAGGTTGCCATATCCTATTTGGACAGGCATCGCATTGATGCTCACCTTGCCACTCATCGCTCAACGCTACCTCCCTGCTCATCGTGTTTGGTGTGGCACCCTAAGGCTATTTGGTGGTGAATCTTCTGCAGTAAAGAAGGAGGACAAGCATAGGCTAGGGTGTACAGAAATATGGATGATCACAGGGATGTGTATGCTTCCCTAAATGCCAGGATTGCAAATGATTGAATTATAAATGAAAGGCTGGGAGAATGAGACACTGCTACTGTGATGTCTAGTGGAAGCCTGGGACAGTTTGGACACTTGGAGAGAATTACAGATGATATCGAGGTGAAAAGTGTCTGAATTTTGGAAGGTTGTGCGCCAAGATGACTGACTTGGGATGAGGTCCTACAGCATGGACCCAGGGTTAAGGGATTAAACAGGGATCCTACCAAAGATCAGATCACGTACCGTAGCATAGACAGCCAGCCATCATCTGGTGAAGAAGGCTGATGCATGCAAGTAGGCACACTGGCTTCAACAAGTACCATGAAGGAGGGAGATGATGATATCCTAAATGATCAATAAAGTTCATGATGTCTCAGCAATTAAGCTAATACTGTATCATCTAAATATTTATAAGATAATATTACTAGCCATGAACAATCATAAACAGGCAGTTTAATGCATCATATGAAAACAATTATACTGTATTAACATGGTGGGGAATCACTGGGCATTTTGCAATAGCTACTGCCTGTGGTATAAGACTGCCTCATGCAAACTGTGCATTGATACTTTTTGGAGCAAATGCACAAAGCTTTCCTAAATTAAGCAAATTAAATAATACATATGTGTAATAGATATATATAAATAAAACTAACCTGTGCAGCATTAGGGATGGTGGCAGAAAGGAACACAAAATGCACAGTGGGTGGGAGCAGAATGATTGTCTCCTCCCACACATAACCTCTCTCCTTATCTCTCATGTAGTGGATCTCGTCAAATATCACCCACCCCACCTCCCGTGTCACCTCTGAGCCACGGTACAACATTGAACGCAGGATCTCTGTTGTCATGATAAGGCAGGAGGCATTAGGGTTGATGGTGACATCGCCAGTTAGGAGGCCAACATCAGTGAACTCATCACTGAAGTCTCGATACTTTTGGTTACTCAGTGCTTTGATTGGGGTGGTGTAAATGACCCTCTGTTTGTTCTGCAAGCACATGGCAATCGCGTATTCACCCACAACCGTCTTCCCGGCTGAAGTGTGAGCCGAGACCAACACAGACTGGTTGTTGTCGATGCACAGGATGGCCTCCTTCTGGAACGGATCCAGGATAAAGGGGTATGTGCGCGCTGGCTTCTCCTTAGGTGGCTTGAGAGGCACATACATCTCATTGGGTGGCACCGCAACCTCGTGTGTACATGCCTCAACCGTCTCAATTGTGTGCACTGTGATCCTGGGCAGGTCCTCGGTAAATCTGTAAGGCATACATAACATCAGCCACATCATTACCATTATCTTCAACATACAGTACAGTACTTCACAGTAATAAGGGGAGAAGTGAAGATCATATCTGGTACAGAAACACAAAACACTGTCTCAGTTCACTGGATGACTTTTATTCATAACTACCTAAACAAAATTTTCTGCAGTCTTTTGTGGTAAAATAGATCTATCGAACTTTACCACACAATCAAGTGCCACAGTAAGTTAGGTAGCTGGCACCCGTTGGTCAAACAGTCTCAGGCACCAGTCAGGATGAAGGCTGCTTGAGGCAGCTAAATTCATAGTTCTATTGGGATGCTTGAGAATTTTTTATCTTTATGCAACCAAAGCATATGTCAGCATCACAGTCTCCAATGTTTTTGGCTATACAGCAGTAGCTGTATAGACAGTAACATTGGGTCCTTACACCTCACAAAGGATTATGTGACTGGGTGTTACCAATACCAAAAATGACATATATCTGTATACTGAAATTGTGTTTACTGTGAAAGTACAACACTTTCAGCCTGACATGAATCTTTTCCTGGTATGGGAAGAGATGAAAGAGGGTTCAAGCTGAGCTAAAACTGTGCTACCTTCGCAATAAACACAGCTTTAATATATGAGCATACAGTACTTCCTTGACTCTATGATATCAAGATACACCACCAATACTTTTACCATTTTTATATCAACCATCATGTTTACTGAACTTACTTGAGCTCCTGATTGTAACTCTCAACATTGGACCTGCGCTTCTTGACGGCCCCTTTGATCTTGGTGTCCTCCTCTTCCGCAGACCGTTTGTTTAGCAGCAGGTTTAGCTCCTCGGCAGCTCTGCCAACACAGAATTAAAAGGGTTATTGTTGCTTTTGATGTTATTCTACTTTTAGGTCTACCTTTTATATGTTACTGGATCTTGTTGTTCTTGTGATCCCAGGCAGACTGGACATGAATGCAGTGGACCACAGGCTGAAGTATCCTTTTTCCTGCACTCCACCATCCTCTTTTGGGGGGAAAGGGAGGGAGCTGAGGCATGTATGCAGTGATGGTGTACCTCTCCAGCATCTATCAGCTCTTATTCACCCTTTTCATATGGTGCCGGCATCTGTATAAATAGTATAGGCCTTGTCTTCAGGGAAACCACTCACAGGGGAGTCACAGTTTAAGATAACAGTGGACTTAATGTTTCCAAGATTAGGATGGACTATCAAGAGGGAAAAAAAAATAATAATCAGTTATCATTAAAGGCTTAAATTTGAACAGTTCTGTTGTTGTACCCTATCTTCACCATGATCATCATCACTATATCCCATATTTTGTGCTGAAAAAATAAATACAGTCTAACTGGCTAATCTTACTTCATCACGAGTAGATTTGGATACAATGCTCACATACGTAAATTGTTCATCAAATCAGTCCTAAATATTTCATAATTATTCAATAAATATTTAACACAGATAAAAAAAAAAAAAGGAATATACAGTATGGTACTGGGTCTATCTATCTATCTATCTATTGCCAGACGCCTCAATCCCGTTTGGGGTGGCCACAAACAAATCGCCTCCACGTCGCCCTGTCCCCTGTCATTTCACTGCCCTGCTCCCAACTCACACCCCCATCTCTCATATACCTCTCCACCCCATCCCTCCATCTCATCCTCGGCCTCCCCCTCCCTATTCCCCCCTCCACCTCACTCACATACACTCTCTTCGTCAGTCTTTCACCCTCCATCCTCTCCACATGGCCAGACATGTTACCACTGATTAAATTGCACTATATCTTAATCTGATTATCAAAATATGACAATTCAGGCGGCTTTCTGTACTACCGTATCGCTAAGTGGGTATACTTTGTTTGTTCTCCATTATTTATCGATCGAAAATCAATGGTAATCACCTAAGGTTTACTGGTATCCAATACCAAAATTATTTTCCTTGAGAATGTAGGTCTATAAGAAAGCAGCTCGAATTTCTGGGTCACTGTCATTTATATTTACCAATGATATTTCCGCAGAATCTGGGTGTCGAAAGTGAATCTACAATATGAGAGATAATCCATCACAAAATGTTCATTATTTGTTAATGGGAGTTCTCCCGCAGAATGTCCAAAAAAGTAAACCTAGTAGATGTCAGGTCTATCCAACTCCAGGCATTGTCCTTATCAACCTAACATCTAACAGAACCTAACCTACCCTAATCATTCCTAATCTCTCAACCTAACCCAACCAATTTTACCCTTACTAGAATAACTTGGGGACCAACGAATTTTGAGGCCAGCTCGACCAACTGGCAATCTAGTATATTAATAAAGCCAACATGGTATCTATTAAAAACACACAGACAACTTTCTGGCAGGTAGGCACATCCCGTCCCAGCAACATACAAAGCTATTAGGCTACACAAACATCACCTACTTCAGGTTCTCATCGTGGCTAATTTCCTCAATTTCCGGAAGGACCTGGACTTGTTTCTCATTATCCTCGTCCACAAATTCAAAAAGGTCCTCTCCGAAACACGCCATGCTGTCTAACCATCAGTCTGCCTCCCCTCCAACGCTTGTTTACTTGGTGCGCTTTTTTGAGAGTGTGATACTGTCTGGAGATTTTGTAACAATGCTTCCTCAGCGATTTATTATGCATCAATACCCAATTGCATAGTAGTAATACAAATTGGGCGAACAATGAAACAATAGAAATAACAATCGAATGTTATGGTGCAATACATAAAATATTATTTTGTTATGGAGGATGTGCTTCGAAGCCTCCAATGCCATCGTCCATTGCGCCTTCTTGGTATCCTGCGCTATGTTAGAATCACGTGAACACATGCTAGACTATGAGCAGTGGAGATAGAACATGGGAATCTCAGTTAATATTAAATAAATCTTCCGCCACACTGGAACACGAGCAAAGAGATATGATACAGCAAAAATAGGAACTGTAATGACATTTAACAGTTCCGAACATGAGTTAAACAGAATAGAGATGAATGAACTTAAACTGTATGCTTGCTGGGAAGTATTCTCGCGAGCTGTGGAGGCTTTCCAGCATCTCCTAACCAGATTAGGGGGCAGGGTGGGTCAGTGGTAGAGTTTTAAATGCTAATACTATATAATACTACTGAACAAACAGACCCTGTTGCCAATTACCCTGTTTGTAAATGTATGGAAAGATAAATGACTGAATGTGGCGTGCAATGGAGTAGCAGCAGCTACATGCCAGAGGATAGGAGTAACTATCTCTGTCTATCTATCTATTGCCAGACGCCATAATCCCATAAGGGGTGGCCATTTGACTTTGAGTTATTTGTTTTACAGGGAGGGGCACTAACCCTCCACCAACCCACTTGACACGTAGGGAGCACGTATGGTTTGGTTATATGGTTACCCCCCAGCGTTGTAAATGGTTTCTTGGCTTACAGGAAACCATTTGGCTTGTCACTCAATGTAAAGCCACCTGTGAAGAAAAGAAAAGCAATAAGAAGCGACAGGAATTAAGCTGGGAGAAATAGGAAGGGAGGGCAGGCACAGAAAAAGAATGATACAGGCTAAGGAAGAAGTAGGCAGCACCACATCAAGTGAGTGGATGATGGTCACCACCACCTACCACTTCATGGAGGCAAATTATCTGTGGCCATCCCTCCTGGGATTAAGGCGTATGTCTATTGATATACAATTAAACAGATGGCATAACTGCATTGATTGTAAGATCTAGTGCTCTAGTGGGTCAAGGCATTCCAACTGGATGTGGCCCATAAGGGTTCAGATCATAGGGGTAATGATTAGTGTATTGCCAATATAAATTTATTCATGGAACGATGACTGGTCCTCGTATTAAATGCCTGAACTGAATGGCCTTGCCCCCAGACACCTGATGGAGCAACAAAGGATTGAATGATGGGTGGATGGAAGATCTGATACTACAGACCATGAATCCAGATGGTCTCTTTTACTTCATTCTTGTTGGTACCAGGTTGTTTTAGCCAACTCAGGAAGGCCTCTGGTACTGAAGGGGTTTATTGAGGCTATATCTGATCCATTCAGTTTGGAAAGTCTATTAAGCTGAACAAAATCACGGTAGTTGTCAAGAATTAAAAAAAAAAAAAAAAAAAAAAAAAAAAAAAAAATCTGAGCTCTGGGTATGTAGTCTATGGGAACCTGTCATCTACCATTCACTCATTTTGTGAAAACTCATTTGATCTGAGAGTACTGTCATTACTTTTCAGTCATTTAAATGTCTGATTTACGGTATATATATTGCATATTGTTTCCCATTTAGATTTTTCTAAACACATCTGACATTCTGACCTGCAGTATCAGTATTTCACATTTTCACCTTTTTTTTTTATATATACATTTTATATATTGACATAGACAACAAGAATAATAGAAATGACAGATATACAACATTTTCAGGAGAATGCAGAATGATCTTGAATAAATCTCTATCACTGAAGGTGCTTGTCATCACCCCTCCTCACAGCAGTTGGTAAAACCCATGGATTCATGCTGTCACATTTCACGAAATATGTTTGTGTGGTTATTGAATGGAAAAGTGGGGGTGAGAAAAAATGCTTCATTGTATTTGCCCCAAGAACAACTGATACAAGTCTGAAGTGAATTGGTGAGGAAAAGAAAAAGGCATCAAACTGGTGTCCGGGAGAAATGAAAGGAGAAGAGGCCGAGTTAATACCATATGGTCACCAACATAAGGTGGAGACCATAAATATATTAACGTACTGTACCATATATTATGTAGAAATAATCTGGTAAGGAATAGGGAATAGTTCCCCCGGGCTAGACCTTATTAGATCATATAGCAATTGCCAGATGATTTTATTAAAATGAGTGTGTGTCACTGGGACCTGAGAGTGATAACACTGGTATCACTGACCTCTTCAGGGCTGGCACAGTCCTAGTATTCCATTACTGCTATCACTAAATTATTTCATTTAGCCAAGAGTGGGTCATAAGAACCTAAGTACTAAGGAAGTGAGCACAGAAGTCTAGAAAGAGGACTGTCTCTCCCCATCTCTTTTCATAGTTGTTATCCATCTCTCATTTTTCTTATCCACAGGAAACTAATATAATGAAGGGTGGGAAAAAGAGGTAATGATGCTGATGTTGATGATGATGATGACACATTAATCTTCCCTTGCCTAATGGAGCAGCCTATACAAGAAGTGGTATCGGATCAAATCAAATCAAATTGCATCACAAATTCTCTCTCTCTCTTTCTCTCACATACACACATGCACAAACATGTATGCATGTACATACACACACACACAAACATGCATACATGTATGCATGCACACACACACACACACACACACACACACACACACAAAACTTGGGCAAAATTATTAAAATACTGGTAAATAAAAACTGCAGATAAACTTTACTTTTTCCTAAGGGCAATCCATGAGAGCAACATTATCAGACTTTTTAGCAGATATTCTTAAGCCTTTCAGTATGGCAATGTCTAAGTTGAACCCCTTTAGACTCTACTGAGGAAGGATTAATAACCTGAATATTAACGGTTATGGAAGCTTGTTTATTTCCCCGAGTGCAAGAGGAACTTTTTAATGTACATAAAATTGTTTTGTTATGGCATCAAATATAAAAACATATATTTGTGTGAAAGGCTGAATAGACTATACAAGGTCATATACTACATGGCTTTGGATATTTCTTAACACATCTTCCTTGGGAATTTATTCTGAACATTAAAACTCCAAACTGTCTTGCATGTTAGTGATGAAAATTATGTTGATATTAATCCCTTCATTCTGGTCATACCCATATTTATTTCATGCTTTTACAAGGTGATTTTAATCCATCCATCCATCATCCAATCCCACATTGCCCCATGAGGAGCATAGGAGCCCAGGGCTAGGCAAGTTGGTCCTGACATTTAAGATGAGAGTGACCAGCCTCACTCATCCCTGAGTGGCATTACATGAGCAATAAACCCCAACCACCCCTTGGATATAAACCTGCACAGGCTCAATCTGATTGGAGCACCTTGATTACCCACTAAACCACCAGGTGCCATAATTTGGTTATATGATTACCACCCAGCATAGTAAATGGTTTCCTGGTGTACAGGAAACCATTTGGCTTGTCACTCAGTGTAGAGTCACCCACAGGCAGAAGGAAGAGGAAAGAATGAAGGAAAGAAAGACAGAAGAGGGAGTGTAAAGTCACCCATAGGCAGAAGGACAAGGAAAGAATGAAGGAAAGAAAGATAGAAGAGGATGGAAGGAAAGAAGGATGGAGGAGAGGGGGGGCAGACACCTGAGAGCAGCACTACATCAAGTGAGTGGATGGTGAGCACCCCCACTACCCTAGTGTTAAAAAAAAAAAAAAAAAAAAAAAAAAAAAAAAACAGCCTATATTAATTGCCTCAACATGAGGTGTCTTTTCCAAAGATGAACACTTTATCCATCTACCTATCTATCTACAGCCAGACACCTTAATCCTGTACGGGGTGGCCACAAAGAAACTGCCTCCCTGCCACCCTGTTCCCTGCCATTTTCCTGCCCTCCCCTCCCCAACTACCCCCCCTCTTTCGTACACTTCTCCACTCCATCTCGTCGTCAGACTTCCCCTCCACCTTACCCCCTCCACATCACTCACACACACTCTCCTTGTTCATCTTTCTCTCTCTCTCTCCACATGGCCAAGCTACCTGAGCGTGTTTCTCCAGATGCTTCCTATCACATCCACATCCACACCACAATGTTCCTTCACTTCCTCGTTTGTCAGTCTGTCTCTCCATGTAATTCCACATGCTCCTCTTAAATAACTCATTTCCACTGCTCTCACTCTTGACTTGTGTCCTTCCAACAACGTCCAAGCTTCACTTCCATACATTAAAGCTGGTATCACAATACTGCCATGTAGTAACTTTTTTACTTCAAAGCTCACTTCCCTGTTTCTTATCACTGCTTTCAAAGAACCAGCAACCTTTCTTCCCTGTTTTACCCTTTCAAGCATTTCATCCTCTAAACTTCCATCCTTACTCATCACACTACCCATGTACTGAAATGCACCCACGTTTTCCATTTCCTCACTATCCAGCCTCACTATGCATACTGTGACTTCATTTCCCTCAAGAAGACTAAAGTTGCCAGTAAGAAGCAAAGATTAAAATGGAACAAGATAATATTAGAGAGGGTTAAACTCATATAAGCAGCATACAAGAAAACATAATGTAATTTGCAACATTAATTTCTGTGGATGATGTGCCAATGTCCACTTATGCTGCCTACAATATGATCCATAAATACAAACTAATTCCTTGTGATTTCTTAGTGATTTAGTTTGCTTTTCACGCCCTAACATTCTTTTGTATGTTATTTGCTGTATATCATTTTAATACTAGCATAGTTTGCATCATCCACTCACTTGATGTCCTGCTGCCTACTTCTTCCTTTACCTTTATCATTTTTTCCGTGTCTGTCCTCCTCTCTTCCTATTTCATCATCCACTCACAAGATGTAGTGCTGCCTACTTCTTCCTTCATCTTTATCATTCTTTTTCTGTGTCTGCCTTCCTCTCTTCCTATGTATCCCATCTTTCCTGTCACCTTTTATTACTCTTCTTTCCTTTTCAAGTGGCTTTACATTGTGTGACAAGCCTAATGGTTTCCTGTAAGCCTGGAAACCATTTCAGTGCTGGGTGGTAACCATATAACCAACTCATACATGTTCCCTATGTTTCAACAAGTGGGTTGGCGGAGGGTTAGTGTCCCTCCCCATAAAACCACTACCTCAAATACAAACGGCCACCCCTTATGCGATTATGGAATCTGGCTATAGATAGATGGATAGATAGAACATAGAAGAGGCTATTGAGGTTTAATATGCAGTATAAAACATAAAGGAAGAGGTGCTATGAAGTCTATGCCACTAAAAATATGACGCTTCGTACCAGTGCTCTTGACCTGCACTTCATACAATTAAGTATAAAAATAACACTTAAAAATAAAACTAATTAAGTGATTATATCTACAAATGCACCATTATTCACCCTCACCTTCCACTATACCATCACTTTATAATACACTTCTATCTAGCTATCTGTAAATATATATATATATATATATATATATATATATATATATATATATATAATTTTTTTTTTTTAATTATTGGTGCTTGGGGCTTGCATATTCAGCATCAACTCAAAATGCACTTCTGTCTGCCTATCATCCAATCCTTTGTTGTCCCATCAGAAGCGTAGGGTCCCAGACTAGGCTTACCAGTCCTGATATTTAAGGCAAGAATGTCCAGCCACTTGCAACTACGTGGTATGTGAAAAACCTCAACCAATCCCACTCGAGAAATCCAATTGGAGTGCCTGAACCCACTAGACCACCAGATGTCCATATGAAGGCTATATGATTACCCTCCAGCAGTTCTTAATCCATCCATCATCCAATCCTAAGCTGCCCTTCTTAATATAATATCCAAAATAAGAGGCAAATGTTAAAATATATATATATATATATATATATATATATATATATATATATATATATATATATATATATATATGGTATTCAAATAATGCTACCAAGAAAAATGCCATATTGTTTATCATGTTACAAGCACTGTACAGCAGCCCTCATTATGCCAATGGTGTGCTACAAAACATCACAACTTTTTCCATATAACTTTATTCTTTTTACTCTAACTTAGCTCAGATTTTTATACTTTTGTAGATTGACTCATGAAACTTAGTGAGGAAGACAAGAGTATAGGTCTATATCCTTCACAGCACTTTTTTGTGACTGGCACCATACTCTAGTGTCACAGCTCAAAATTCAAGATACAGATGGCGATTCTAAGCCAAGTTAAAGTAAAATTATCATAGTACTTTAAATTGGAGGAAACAAGGAATTCAGCATTACAGGTCATAATGGAACTTTGAACTGTTTGAATAGTGTTGTAGTGTGCATCTCTGGGGGTGTGACCACACTTGCTCCAAACATGTGACAGACAAGAGGAAATGAGCTTTGGAGTCCACCCAACACACAGACTCTGATATTGCAGCGGCTTTAACCCTGCGATTCGTTTCATCTTCTCGATCACATGTTTTGGGCAAGTGTGGCTGCACCCTAACTCAGACAAGGATGCTGAGGTGTAGTGTGTATATAATACACCTGAACACAGTTTTATATGTTATCTATATTGTTTTATTATTAACACAGCCTGCAGTAATAACATACACAAGTATACTACGGTGAAATACACAGACTTAATTACACCTTAACACTCACTTGTAATTTACGTATAGTGTTTTAATAGATATAATTTGCACTAATAACACAGATGATAATGAGGTGTAATCTGCAGAATCAACTACTAAGGAACTGATGTTGGGAAATTTCCAAAGCCACTTACAATGCAACCCTCCTTACCACTTAAAGATGTGGTGAATGAAAACTAATGAATGTATATGGTCCACGTCAGCACATTCAGGACAACATAAATGTATCATCTTAATTTCTCACCTTAATCCTAAGCTTAAATTCTCGCTACATTAAAAATGGGAAGTTCTCATTTATAAGTCATGGATGTTTCAAAGTAACACTTTTTTTTACTTGAACCCCTTCAGCCTGATGATGTATTTACTAATAATTTTTTTTCTTTTTTTTTCAGATGATTTTCTTCAGTTCCAAAGGGACTTCTTGAAATGGAAGGGTTAAATACTGCCTTGACTAACCCCTCCAGTGTAAGATCGTTCCTACGCTGAAGAACACTTTCTAGCTGTACCAAGCACCATACAAACTATGTTATCAGAATGAATGTGTTAATATGAACACTGTCAACTGGGTTGTTTCATTTGAATCATAACTGATTTAAATAATAATATTTTAAAGAAAAAAAACTGCTTTAAATCAGTTTCATATTTACATCCGAAATAAAGGAAAAGAAGATAAAATGAAGCAAAATTGCTGACATAGCCTTCAGCATTGTCTGTCTACCAGAAACAAAATATACACATCTTACAATATACAGTATACACCACTTGTATTATTAAATATATTACAGTGACCTCCCATTTTGTAATTTCACTTTTCACTGTTCTCACAATAAAATGACAATTTTTGCTTTCTAACAAACAATAAACACTTGCTTCAGATAAGCATCATAACTTTTTTTTTTTTACTGTAATCAACATGTTTCCAAAGACTGCACTTAGCTTACTGCTTTAAAAAAGTATAAATTGTAGGTATGGTACTCCTCAGCATATGGAGCTAGGCCTACTGGCATCTCTCCCTCCCTGTTCTTACAAGACGTTGAAACAACGGTAGTTATATTAATTGTTCTTTGCTCCACATCCTTTGCCAGAGTCTGAAGGTATTCTATCAAAGTACTGCCACACTGGGTAATTTTTCCAACCATGGATAAATGAGAAACTTGTACTCAACAACAACCCTCCTGTGTGACTGCTATGTTGTGTGTGACCAGCTGTTTCTGCAGCCTGGTACAGATATTAGCATGGCATAACAGGCTAACAGTGTGGATGATATTTTAATGTAAACTGGAATAAATAACTAAAAAATTCAATTTAAATTCTAAAATCTTATTTACCTCACCCTACCAATGGTTGGGAAGGTGAGGTAGGATGATGATGAAATATATATATATATATATATATTTTTATAAATATCAATCCTGACTGTAAATTTGGGGAAACTGGTAAATCAGCTTTATTGGTAACAACAGAACCTTAACAGACAATTTTTCTATAATATACAGTACTCTAGACTAATTTATGCTTAAAAATAAAAATCCCACTGTACTCACTTTGAAGTGCTGGAGTGCAAATCCAGGTTATCTTAATTCAGTACATTTAAGGACAGATGACCAGCTTACCTTCCTTGTTGACATTACATACTAGAACAATTCCCAGTCAACTCCCAGGGATTGAACCAACTGGAGTGTTCTACCCAATAAGCAATTTAAAATGAGACCTTACTGTATAAATGAAACGACTGAACATAAAAGAGAGAGAGGTTTCTGCTCAAGGGTCATATTATAGTGGCTTTGGAGAATGTGTAACACTTCTTCCTTAGCAGTTTATTCTGCATATTACACCTGAATAATGTCTTGTATGTTCTTGATGGTGATAGGTGGCAGCAACCATCATCCACTCACCTGATGTAATGCTGCCTACTTCTAGCTTCACCTTTATCATTCTCTGTCTGTCCTCCTTTCTCCCATCTTTCCTGTCACTTTTTATTACCCTCTTTCCTTTTCAGGTGGCTTTACACTCAATGACAAGCCTGATGTTTTCCTGTAAGTCAGAAAACCATTTACAGCTCTGGGTGGTAACCATATAGTCAGCCCATATGTTCCCTGTGTCGTGGGCTGATGGAGGGTTAGTGCCCCTCCCCATAAAACAACTAACTCAAAGACAACTGACCACTCTTATGGGATTATGGCATCTGGCTATAGACAGACACATAAAAAGATAGATATACAGATGTTCTTGATTCAAACTTTCAATACTAATCATCATCATCACCATCATCATCCCTTTACCACATGAAGATGAGGTGAGGCAAGGTCTAAAATGCAAGGAAAAAGAAAACGTGATAGAGGATGGATTAATTTACTTTTTTATATAAACAACATACAGAAGCATGTTAAGATATAATAGCTAATTACATCACTAAGGAAGATATACTATGAAGCCCACTATGCCAACTAGCCCTGTATTATCATCACTTATGGAGTCCCTAACACTTCTTCCTTGGTGATTTATTTCTGGATAGCGCTGGTCAATATCCTTTCGCACATTATCGATGCAGAGTATGGCAATATTAGATTTATGTAATAGGAAGATGGGCAGCAAGGTGTAATGGACAAAATAAGTTGCCTAGGAAAAGGTGTTAGGGAGTATGGACCTTGATTCACAAACACGTGATCACCTCCCTGTCGTAACTGGCATTTGTATTTCAAAGGAAGGATGGTAAAAGAGTGTAGATTTTTTCCCTATGTCTTGCTTCTCTATAAAACCTACTAATAATACCAGAGGCTTGAATGTTGAGTGAGTGAGAGTATGGTCCATTTAATTGGCTAGATTTTGGTTAGCTTCTCCATCTTATTTATTTATTTTTCAATTCCAGATTCTACCTCATCCCATCTTAGTGTGTGAAAAGAGATGTGAATGATAATGATGATGATGACATGAAAGGTTATGTTATAGTTTCTGCAGTAATGACAAGGAGAATGCAGTACCTTCCTACATTTCCTGTTCTTTCAGCAATATCCAAGATACAAGTGTGTATCGTAACCTTGTTCGTGGATCCGGGCTACAGGTTCCAGTACAAACTACAGACGTTCCCCAACACCTCTACCTTTGCGATTTGTATTACTACCTGTATTCACTTCTGATACTTATGCCTTTGTAATACTGCAGGCCCTCTTTTTACAATTAAGGTGTGATTTTGAAAACTAATCATATAACGAATTTGGTCTTGTGGTGATTCACAGAAGTGATAAAGGCAATCACACAACAAAAAATTTTAGGCATCACAGTAATCATATAAATTAAAAACTGATCATAAATAAAAAAAGATCCTAAATTCTTTACTGATCATTTCGGTGAATGATCATATACCAAGCAATTGTATAACAAGAGCATACGGTACTGACACAAGCTGTATAATAACACAGAAGAGATTATTTACTTCCCATATGCAGGAACAGATTGGTAAGCATAGGGTGCTTGAGAACCTCTTAAGTTACCACTAGTAAAGGCCTAAGATTTCCACAATACAGGAATCACTGCAGGTGTGGCGGCCCCCGGGAGAAAAGGCCTGGACGAGACCTGCGTGCCCTCTGCGAACCACGGGACATCATAGAGGGATGCATCTGTGGGTTGAATCCGCGCCCGGCCATGTTCGGGTTTCTCAGCAGTCCTCGTCCACCTCGGCTCATGTACCCTCGTCCTCCTGTGGACACAGTATGAGAGGCTCTCACTGTAAGCCTCCCTTTTTCACTCTCCATTTGTATCTGCCTGCCTGCCTGCCTGCCTTGCATTGCCTTGCTTTCCCTGTCTTGTTTTGTCTTGCCCTGCCCTGCATGTCTGTCTAATCAGATATGAAAATAGTACAGCACTGTGAAAAAACAGATTACAGTCAATCTTTGAGTAATAAACTTTTGTACTTTTAAGGTCAGCATAATGCGACAGGTTATAATCAACATGGGGAAAATCTTGAGCTTATGTGGGAAGTGTTGGCTGGCCAGGCAACACAATCTGAAAGTCACACATGGTGATGTCACCCACCAGACTCACCATGTCTGGCTGGCTTACATCCAGGTACATCCACATCCAAGGACGAGGTCAACTCTGTTATTTCACTGCGTCAGTCATTTGTATTTAGCTACCCTTTTGTTTTTTGTTAATGTTATTATAATACCATTCATGTTCATAATTACAATACAGTTATACAGTACAGTCTGTATCTCTTTTAATGTTTTACCTGATGGTGGGTATAAGTAGGGGGTAATTTATGTGGGTTTAATGTTTTACCTGATGGTGGGTATAAGTAGGGGGTAATTTATGTGGGCTTGGGTGGTATGAAAGGGTACATGTGAAGGAAAGTGGTAAGACCACACTGTACCGCCATACAGCAAGCTTGCCCCTAACGCGAGGGTTTGGTTCCAACCATGGCACGTTCGGCGCAAAACCACGTAAGTTTTAACTACTTATTTGGCTCCCTAGACCCCCTAAATGTGGTGTTTTGCTGTTATCTGCCATTGGTAATCAATATGAAGCACTTTAAGTGGTTAGAAGGTTTACTTAAATTTATACCTTACAAATACAGTACTGCACAGCAAAACTTCAACACACAAATACATAAACACAAGGCAACATTCCGATGTCGATTGGTTTCGGGACAATTCGTCGTCAAGTCAATTCGCCAACACAACAATAACAAGACAATTAGCCGTCATTAATGAAGACAGCTGTGGGTGACGACAGAATATAATTCAAAGGCGAAATAAGTATATTTATAAAATGACAGGGAATCGTTCAGGATGCGAATTGTCCTGACGGGGAATCGTCCATGTTTTGACGGGGAATTGTCTGATGGCGAATTGACGTGACGGAGAATTGTCTCGGAACCCGTGTTCTGGTGTCAACATCTTTTTCCATATGAAGTTGTAGTATCACACATTTTACATAATAATTTTTAAAGCTGTTTAGTCATAATTAACAGTGTGTAATGAAGTGTGAATGATGAACAACCAAATATCATTTTGCTGTTAGCTGTGGTATAGGAAGAAGGTGGATGGCAGACCACAAGGGCCACCCTGTTTCAATTATAAAAAGAAGGTTAGGAGAAGTGAAAAGATATCTGAATAAGTGCGTAAGTGTAAAGTCCTGGGGAACCATTTATTATGTTGGTATATGTGAATGTACTTAATACCATTTTATAGAGGTGTATAATATGCTGGTAGAGTTGTCATTTATCTCTACTTTTTGCATAAGCCCAGAGTATATGTAATGCTCGGCACCTCACTTTTTAGCTGACCTAAGCACCGCGCCCTTGTCCGGCTCGGTGACTGTACAGCGTCAGAGGCCGTTTTACAGTTATAAAGGGAGGTGGTGTCGCTCCTACATATCTCTCGGGTCGCAGTTATATTATTCTGTACCCAATAAAGAGAGATTTAATCTGCTCATTTCTGTCACCTTACGCTACCACTTAATAACAGACCAGCTTCCACCTTCTCGTGGCAGAGGACCTTTGGTGGGAAGTGTCGGGCAGTAACAGTCGAGGGGAGCTGACGTGTACTACAGACAGTGTCGTCGATCCAACACGGTGGTCTAGTTATACTATACAGCAGAACACTTAATATGTAGTCAACTGCTACTCCATAACGGCTACATTATTTTATTGGTGCTAGCGGTGGCACGATATTTAGTGCTAGCCGTGTACCGATACATTAAATTGGTGGCCAGCAGTGCGACGATACATTTTATTGGTGCTAGCGGTGGCACGATATTTAGTGCTAGCCGTGTACCGATACACCCGCTGATCATAGGTAATCATATAAATCAGGCTAACTGGTTACAAAGCTTTACTTAATGCTTTAACTTTATTTAAGTGCTTTAACTTACATACCAGAACGGTATATATTTAACTTACAAATACAGTAGTGTGGAAAATCAGTGCAGCAAATCTTTATCGAACAAATAAAAGAGGCAATTTTCCGATGCCCATCAGGTAAACTGGTTATAAGACTTTATTTCTTGCTTTAACGTTATTTAATAGTACTTTAACTTTTACATAAACTTACCAGAACAGTAATGTAAATATTTAACTTATAAATAAAGTACTGTGGAAAAGCAGGACACGATCACGTGATCAAAACAAACCGTGCGTGATGCTGCGTTGATGTTCAAGGATTTGGCCTTTCAGAGGCCACCTCTCTTGCGTAAATTTATAGTTTTTGTAATGGTTCTTTAATCTTACAATGTCTCATACGTATCCCAGCACTAACCACGTATAATTGCGAGCGCATTCGGGGCGAGCTTACTGTACATGCAAACGTACTGTGCGAGCGATGCAGGCTTGAGTACCATGGTCCTTGTCCAGCCCATAACATCTGTGTTACTTGAAAATTGACTGTACTGTATTTTTGCAGAAAAAAAATCTGACACATTCCCCCAATTCTTCACTAGAAACTGCCTGAACCAAGACTAGCTGACTACTTTTTCCAGAGAAATACACACTCATTTTCAAAATCTCCATTCAGTAGTGTTCATCAGTCAGTAGTTTCAGTATTTTTAAATAAAAGACCTGTATAAAAGTAAAAAATCTGCAACACAGCGATACAGTGTCTTTGTACAGTACACTTGAATCTGCTAGCTGTGCATCTTTCTCCTTCTCTACTGACTTTGACCCAACTGGGTTTGGTTATATTTGTCTGATTTTGTCTGCATGGATTACACTACCAGTATAGCAGGAATACATATACACATACAATACAGTATATAAATATATATAAACTGTTTATTGCTGCAAAGGTGAATTTTAAAATTTGAAAATAACTCCACAAGATCCGTTTGTTCATCTATTAGGCTACAAATATGTTAGGAGAGAAAAAATAATTCTCCTCCTCCATTCACTTGATATCAAAGAAAATATCTGTAAAATTTAAAAAATCAAATTATGAGGTCCAAAAAAAATCAAAGCCACTACATCCCTCACCAACGGCAGGTGGTGGTGACCATCAGACACTCACTTACATTTAATGTTACTTACTTTTTAATGGTGTCCTGTAACCAAAGACATCATTTACAACACTGAGTGGTAACCATACACCCAAACAATGGGGTGATGTGAAGCCCACTATGGTTCCCTTGTTAACTGGGTGGAGATGTACAGTAACAGTCTTCTCAGCATCTGGTCTTACAGTATGTTCGGTCTTTCGGTGGTTTTCATAAATAGTTCCATTACGAAAGTTCTCTGCTCTTCCGGCACACGTGCTGAGCTAATAGGCACCTGTGCGCCCATAGTTGCCAATACGGCACTGTTGGTGCTAGATCTAGCATGTTTCATAATAATTTAAAGCTTCTCATAATAATTTAGCATCAATAAATATTACATTTTCTTCTATATTTAGTGTGTATTGAAGTCCAATTTAGCAGGAAAATTTGAACAGTTCACCTATAGCTTAGTGTGTTTTAAAGTTGGGCTTGATTTCTGCTTGCCAACAATGCATGCACCATCAGTCATCATAACTCGTGTGTTTGGTTTAGTGAGCGGGACCTTTGAAAGTTTGGAAACTTTGTCATGCTATTTCTCGGTGTACATACATAAATACACCTAAGCTAAAGTAAGTTCATGTGTATTGTATCATTAAATATACAGTATTAAATATAAGCTGCTTTAAAAATATTCAGTGCTTAGAGATGACCAATAATACCTGGTAGACACTGTGACTGCACTGGGGTGACCGATCATGATTGATAGAAACTTTCTGGCAGGTTTTCCTGGTCATCTGGCAGTTTCTGCTCTTTTGGCACCTGCTTGGTCCCGAAGATGCCAAATGAGAGGACTTTTACTGTATATGCAATGTCCATCCAGGAACCAAGCCTCCACACTCTCTCCTGGGTCTGGCTGTGACAAGGTGCTGTCTACCACAAGGGAATGTCAACACATTGCATGGAACAGCCCTGCAAGGGCAGCTGCTTGCCTGCAGTTGATGGGTCTGCTCAACCAGACAGACCAGCATTACTGAAGAACAACAACAACAAACATCCCTCAACTCCCTCCCAGTCCTCTGCAATGAGGATGGCTGACTGGAGGAAATGGACAACTTTAACCTGCCGTCCACCAGGTTCATGTATCATATGAGTTGGCAACAACAAAAACAACAGCAACAACAACCACCACAACCACCCACCTCTATGCATGCGCTGCGGTGAGTCATTCCACACGATGGGTGTGATGCGGCGCTGCTGCTGCGTGGACGATGGCTGTGTTGGGCTGGGTGTGGGTTGGGTGTGGCTGGAAACTTCCTGGGCTGGCTGACTGCTGCTGCTGCTGCTGCTCCCGCCCTCCTCTGCCTCCCCGCCCACCTGGTGCTCCGCCTCCCCACCCGCACGTGTCTGCTCTGCCTCGCCCGCCTGGCTTTCTGCTTCAGCCTCCTCCTCTTCCTCTTCCTCCTCCTCCTCACCTTCAGCATCCTCTTCTTCCTCTTCCTCATCCTCTGGGTCAATTACTGTGGTAGGAGGTTAGTTTTGGGTGGAATAAAGTATTATACGTCATTATATCATAACAGTATAACAACAAACACAGTAATCCCCACCATATATGCCTTTTTTGCCATTAAGACTACAGCAGACTACAAACAGATTGCTTTTTCAGTTCTATTGGTACCTACAAGGCTCCTTTACCACTTTCCTGCGTCTACAGTATCTGTTGTATGTAAAAACTTGTGGTATTTTGGAAAACGTCTATCACCGGACACTCTAGCCTCATTAAGTTGTAACCAAAAATGAATAACCTCCATGCCGCCGTCCTGTCCTCCACCATCAGGCTGCCCTCTCTCCAAGTCATACACCCCTCTCCCTCAAATACCTCTCCACCCATCCCTTCCTCTCATCCTCAGTCTCCCTCTCTCCACCTCTCTCACATACCCTTTTCTAGTCAGTTGGTTTCTTTAAATCTGACAAAGGTCCTGGGCCCCTTTCAGCCTAGTTCATGGCTGGATGTAGTCAGGCTGGGGTTTGATTTGGCAAGTAACCAAGGAGACTCATTCCTACCTCATAATGAAGGTTCAATGAATTTCACGCAACTACGGCTCAGTAATGAAGTCGTGAGTGGCCCGGTTCTATCTATTGCCAGATGCCTTAATCCCGTAAGGGGTGGCCACAAACAAATCGCCTCTATGTCGCTCTGTCCCCTGCCATTTCACTGCCCTGCTCCCAGCTCACACCCCCCTCTCTCATATACCTCTCCTCTCCATCTCTCCATCTCATCCTTGGCCTCCCCCTCCCTCTCCCCCTCTCCACCTCACTGCCCAGTTCTGTCAGATGAAAATAAACTGACTCCTGTAGCCCTAACCATAAGAGAGGATTACCAACCTTGTGAATGTGGAGTGGCCTGGTCCTCCCCCACCTCAGCAGCCACCGAGTCTGCCTCAGGGAAGGTGTCGTTTGCGTCGTGTGCCGCGTCGTCTTGTGATGCGCCAGTCACCATGATGGCAGGGGGTGGTGGTGGTGGTGCTGGGTCCCGCGGTCCCGCCTCACCCTCACTTGTGCTCACACCACCCTCACCACCTGCATCACCTGGGTGTATAGGTGTTTATCATCATCATCATCATCATCATATTTTCCACTATTAAAAGTGGTAAATGTATTACCAGGTATCTGGAAATACAACTAGGGGATATGAATGATAATCACCATCACTTTTTTCATTATCATCATCATCATCACCATCACATTTTTTCTATCATCACCATCATCCTATTTTTCTCTACTATCAATGGGATGAGTATGATCAAGAAATATTAATTGGGGAAATGGAAGAAAGAGAAGTAACATTATTGATCATGACCTTTTTTCCCATTCAAAGATGGGGAGAGGAAGGGTTCACAGAGCAAGAGAAAAGAATCATGCCAGAGGAAGAAGTAATCAACCGTATGCCTAATGAACTATGCCATAAATTACCCATCATTTAAGCCAATCATTAATGCTGACTAAGAGGGTGTACAAGGTGAAGTGGAGGGAGGGAGAGACTGAGGATGAGGTGGAGGGATGGAGTTGAGAGGTATATGAGGGAGGGGGGAGTGAGCTGGGGGAAGAGCAGTCAAATGGTGGGTGACAGAGAGACTTGGAGGTGTTTTGTCTGCAGTCACCCTTTGTGGGATTAGGGCGTCGGGCTATAGACAGAGATAGAGATATTCATGAAATACGTCTCACACTTTGGAAATTCAGAGTTATATTCCAGGTAGCTTTGAAGATTCTGAAACACCTCTTCTTTGGAAATTTACTCTGCACATCACACCTCAATATCCTCTGGTATGTTCCTGATGCAAACCACTGTGACGATTATAAATACTGCGATATACTGTACGCGAGAACACGAAAGCAAAATGTGCATGATCAATACCTTAAATGAGAGAGAGAGGGGCGAGGGGCTAAGTACTCTCCTACGCCATTCAGAACACAGCTATAGGATTTATAAAACATTTGTCACACTCTGAAATACTTAACCCTGTCCTCACTCATGTTCACATCATTCTCACCACCCAGGTCTGAGGCTTTTTTGGAGAACAAGAGACTGACTAGATGAGTGTATGTGAGTGATGTGGAGGGGGAGACCAAGGATGAAAAGGAAGGATGGAGTGCAGACATATATGAGACAAGGGAGTGTGAGCTGGATGGTAGGCAGTCAAATGACAGAGGACACGGCAACATGGAGGTACTGTTTGTGGCCACCATTTTCAGGATTAAGGTGCCTGGCAACAGATAGATGGAAAGACAGATAGACACACAGATAAAGATAGATAGAAATAACAAGTAACTGGTTAAAGGGGAGTGCAAATCTGTCAGGCATGATCAAACTGACCATAACCAGCACCAACCTGCTGGTGAGCGAGGCAGTGGTGTGCTGGGGTGGGACCGTGTGGCATCGTCCAGCTGGGCCAGATCCATTCGCGTGTCGTCAATCAGTCCACCCTCCGCCATCTGCGCCAGCCCACCTGCATCACACACAAACACATCAATACTATCATCATTATCCTGCCCTCCTTTCCCTACCCCAATGTAGGGTATAAAGCAGGATTCAGAGAGCCAGAAAAGACCTGATAATGAGATACTAACCAAAGTTTACCCAACTGACTGAGCCACACTCCCATTTACTCAACATTCAAGTCTCTAGAATCCTGGCTCCATCTGATACATCAAAAAACATTCTGCATACAGCTTCACACTCACCAATCTGACAGAATCAATCCAATGACTGTCCAGCTAAAATGGGGTGACAAACCCTGGTCATAAACTTCTCCACACAAAATTCATCCAGCCAACTCAATCACTTGTCAACAACACCAGATAACTTTTTTACTCTAACTTGGCGGTGGTAGGCGGTAGCGACCATCATCTACTCCCATGATGTAGCACTACCTACTTCTTCCTTCAAGTTTATCATTCTCTTTTTTTGTCTGCCTCCTTTCTTCTAATTTTCCCATCCTTCCTGACCCTTTTTATTACTCTGCTTTCCACTTCATGTGGCTCTAAATTGAGTGACAAGGCTAATGGTTTCCTGTAACCCAGGAAACCATTTACAACACTGGATGGTGACAGTCAAGTCTAATTCATTACATACTGTACCTACTTTAGTGTATAAGGGGTAGCTACTCTAAATGTTCTTCTATTGTATTATTAATCACTAAAACAATTAAATCAGTTTAAGTAAATCATATAACAGATGAACACTTTTTTTATGTGGTCGTTTGGTCAGTCAACCACAACTGCCTTATAACCTGAACCTTGTTTTGGTGGTGATGTGGCTTAACCCAGTCTGTCTGGCCACACAGATCAATCACCCATAGCTAAGCAACTGATTCTGTGGGGTTGTTGTACGGGTATAATATAATGCTATATACACCTTGTAGGGACCTAGCAGGGTTGTACCAGAGACCTTCCCACAGCATGGTGCAGGGAACATGAGGAGGTTTGGCTCCCAGGTGGACACCACAGCTACTTAGCTTCACCTAGGGTGCACTGCATCACCACATGAAGGTTTTTCATCAGTACCACCTTGTTTGGTAAATGAGCAGATTGTGTGATTAGTCATATGAGTTCATTACAACAAAAATTCAATAAACTAAGGTTAATTATAAACAGGGTAAACTATACTAACATTTCTCTCTCCTTCTCTCTTTATATTACGAGATATATTTTAGCTCTATATGTATTATATATATATACATATATAGTGTACAGTATATACTGGTATATATATATATATATATATATATATATATATATATATGTATTTGCTGGGTTAGCTGAAGTGGTGAAACCAAATTATCACATTGCAAACCATCAAATGTACTACCTTGTATGGGAGATCTGGATACATCCTGCATTGTGGCAAACACAAACCCCACTAATGGCACATGTGCTAATGTGCTAGGGTCAGAGAAAGTGCCACCTTGCCTTGTTACACACAGTATGGGTGTAAATGGCACTACACATTACAATATGATACCATTAAGTGTTTATAAGTTGCCTGCTGGTGGTTGATGGGTTTGCTTGGATAGACAGACTAGAGCTGATCAACAACAACAACTTACTTGTGTGTGGTGGGTTAGATATATCCTGCGTTGATCCAAAAACAAATCCACCCGATGGTACGTGTGGTGATGTGCCTGGGTCAGGGAAGGCATCACCTCGCCTGGGCACAAACAGTGTGGGTGTTGACGGCACTATGCTGTCATCGCCGGCCTCCTCGTACTGAGGCAGCTGTGTGAAGGGTGGAAGCTGGCGGCCAGCGCCTGGCCTGTCCTGCCGTGGGGCGGGGCGGGGCAGCACCAAGCCCGCCCGGGTGGTCTGGGCAGGTGCCCCATCCCCTCTGCTGGATGACGATGGCTGGCTGGGGCCGGGTGAGGGCTGGGGCTGACTCTCACTGGGAGTTTCGTGGGCCTCCCTGGCACTGCGGGAGTCTTCACTGTCCCCGGGTACCTGTGGGGATGCCTCTGCTTCTGCTTCTGCTTCTGCCTCTGCCTCTGCCTGCACCTCCGCCTCAGCTTCAGCATCTCCCATATCCTCCTCCACCTCCCGGGAGTGAGCATCCTCGGCTTCCAGCTCCCGGGTGCTCTCATCTTGTTCCACGCCCTCATCTGCCTCCTTGTTATTGTCATTGTCATCCGAGTCAATAATATGAATGTCTGCCTCCTGTTCCTCTTCCTCATCTTCCTCTTCATCCTCTTCCATGTCCTCATCTTCCTCTTCTGACTCCTCGTCTTCCTCCTCCACCGGATAACTCTCATCATCAGACACCAGGAAGATGTTGTCACCTTCTTCATCATCGCGTGTGCCGTGAGTGGTGTGGTGGTCGGGATGTGATGATGACGGGCCAGGGTCCTGTGTGGGACCAGGGCCAGGGTCCTGCTCCTGTTCAGGTCTGGCCCGCTTGGCCTGGCTGGTGTTGCTTACAGTCTGGGGTGAGTCCAACGGCCTCTTATGTGGCCTGCTTGTGGCACCAGTGTCTTGGGTGCTGAGAGGGCTGACCATTGCAATGGCCTGAGACACCAGAGTATCTGCAGACACTTCTTGGCCATCTGGCCGTGCGGGCTTACTGGCCGGGACTGAGGCCATGGCGGTGACTGCCGAGGTGCTGGCCTGGGCAGTGGACTGGCTGACCAGAGGACCAGCGATGGATGAGGTGGCCGCTGCTGTTTGCAGGGCGGTGGTGGCCTTACTGGTGGTGGACTGTGTGGCTGGGGTGGATTCAGCCACTGGTGTGCTGGACTGGGAGGCGGTGGCAGACTGGCTGGACACACTGGCCTTGGTTGGGCTGGGCTGTGAAGATGCCTGTGAGGGAGGCTGAGAGGAAGGATGTGAAGGAGGCTGGGAGGAGGTGATGGAAGGGAGGGCTGGGGCCGGTGCGGCTGGTGGAGCGGTGGGGGTGGGTGTGGGTGTGGTGATGGAGACCGAGGTGGGTGTGGGTGACACGGTGGCGGTGAGGGTGGTGGTGGTGGCAGACGGTGTGGTGGTTGCGGTGGTGAGGAGAGTGGGTGCTGATATGGCAGGTGTGGGTGTGACGGTGGCCTGGGGTAACGTCACCGTGGATGACACCATGCCGTCACTGTGTGTCTCCAGGGGAGGCACCACCATCACTGTTGATGCCTGGCTGGGACCAGGGCCGCCACTGGGGCCAGGTGGCGGGGCCATGGGGCGAATGCTGGCTGTGGGGATGGCCCGGGATGGTGGCACAACTTGTGTGGCTGCAGGGCACCGTGGGGACGCAGACCCAGCCACAGGGGCGTTCATCGGCTTTATGTTGGCAGTGGGTGGCGGCTCAAAGCTGCTTTTATCACATACCACACTGGCGGCTGGCTTGCTGCCCTGTTGATACAAACCATAATACTTTATTAACGTACCTAGTCATCTAACACACACACACAGACACACACACACACAGACACACACACACACACACACACACACACACACACACACAATGTATTCAACAGGCCTCAGCTTGGCAGCACGACTGTAACTGGCTTAAGGGTCATGTCTCTGATAGCCAATTACAGTCTTCCATCACAATCAGGTACCCCAGAAACAGTGGAAGTTCCCTCAGAGTGTGAGGTAAATCAAATACTGACACCAATAAAGCATTACTTGAATTACTGTACACACAATACATATTATAGAGGTGGTCCTTAAATAGCACTTCACTAGAAACTCGCCTGATGGCATCTTATGTGTTGTGGGGGTGGCTCTACCTGCTGGTGTGCAGGTAGGTGAGGCAGTGGGGGTAAGGAAAACATAAACGATGCAGGGTAGACATTGATAAAACTGACTGAGCCATCCCCTCAACACAAGAGTGGAGGCAGATAGGGACCACCCTGTATACAGTAATCCCTCCACTATCCGATGTAATAGGGCCAAAGGCATGTCCGGAAAGTGGGCCCCTGCCTGCTGGACTGGTACTTAAGGTCCTTAACCCAGCCTAACAGCCACCTAAATAACTCCCTACCAGACATGCATAGCACCTATTTAAACCTATTTAAGACCCTATTCACATCAATAATGGACATAAAGCAAAAATAAATGAAAAGGAACCAAACAATGAGGAACTAGAAGTGACTGTACCTCAGCCAGGGTACTTACAGCACGTTTGTGGCCACCTTTTGTAAGGTTTTGGCAGTGGTGAAAATGCTCTTGAACCATGTACAGTAATCCAGTGTTGTGCTGCACTTACAGTAATTCTTTGCACTGTGAGTTATAATTGTTTAACACTGCACATTGTTAATTGCACCACGCCAGTTTCAACTGCCAGTTCAACCACCAATATGCACTCCACAGTTAATCCTTTACACTCTAAATTCTAATTTCTTAACACTGCACAACACTGTAAATTCCCGTGTGGTATACTGGCGAGGTATTGCAGTTTATTCACAAAAAAAACGAGCACGTGTGGCATCCACACTGATAGGCATCCACTTGCGATCAAAGTTAAGCCGTAACCGTTGAGTGCTGGTGACGGGGTAACAGAGTTGCCAGATCGCAACGGCCACATTACCAAACTCCTCAATCTTCATTACCAAATTTAACTTTTCATTACCAAATTTGTAAAGCTAGCATTTATTCTTCACTAATTATATATACAAATGGAAATACATGTAATCACTCTTCTTATAATTAACACCATGTTGATTATTATCACGCTATGTACATTAGCAGATTAATCAGAGAGAGCAAACAATCCACCATCTCCATCCTGTGTATCCTCATACATGTGAAAAATCCGTTTGGTAATGCATTATTCTGATTCATTACCAAACGAATTTTTCATTACCAAATTGGCCCACGTTTGGTAATGAAAAATACCAAATGGCAACCCTGACAGGGGAGGGGGGAGGAAGGAAGGGGTAAAGGGGCCATGGTGTAAACAGCTGCTCGGCGCCACGAGGCAATTTCAAATTACAGGAGGGGAAAAAATTGTATTTGGGGGATATTTTTTCTTTTTTGGTCATTTTTGGGTTCTGAAGGTCCAGGTCCACAATGTCCGGTTAGTGGGGTGTCCGGAAAGTGGGCATCCGGATAGTATAGGGATTACTGTTTATGCCTTCCAAATATCACCAAGTTTTTCAATACAATTAGTACTGTAAATTGGAGGAAACTGTCAATCTACTTTACTGGAAGCAATGGATCCATGATTGAGAATTTTCCTATAATTTATTATGGACTCAACCCCTTTCGTCTGATGATGTATTTTTCCACTTCTATTATTTGTACTTACAGCCTTTCTTTGTTTGGGGAAGGTATCAGGTTGTTAAAGGGTCAATTAAGGCTACACTTAACCCCCTACAATTCAAAGTCTCTCCTCTTCTACATACAACTGTCTGATAGTAGCAAAAAATATAACGAAAAGCACATCACTGGAGGTTAAAAGAAAATGAGTGTCAGAAAAAGCAACACCTAATGAAGAAGTACTATACACAGCACTGCCCTGCACCACACACCCCTCAGAGTGGCCACTGTCAAGTCCATATTCTCATTAACTTAGGAGACTTTCTTGCACCTCTCTTCTATAAAACATCTGCATACAGCACGTTTAATTATCCCTTGTACAATGGGAGACCACTGAATGCTGTCAAGCGTATGTATGAGGGCAGTATGTGTGTGAGGGAAGTGAACTTAGTGAATTCTATTATTTGAATGTTGAACTGAAACAGGCATTATATGTAAGGGCAGTTATAAAAGGGAATACGGAGTGGGGCAGTGGATGTTTAGAGTGTCCATCATGAGAGAGGGTAAGGCTGGAGACTGCCTATGGTACACTGGTGTCTGCTGATGATACTGTATTGATAAGAGCTTTACTGTTTTCTGCTGATGATACTGTATTGATAAATGCTGATGAATGAGAGTTGCAAAGACTAGTGAATTAATTTGATAGTGTGTGCAAGGAACGAAATCTAAAAGTGAATGTTGGTACGAGTAAAGTTGTGGTCTTTGAGAGAAATGAAGTCAGGGAATGCATAGTGGGGCTAGATGGTCAGGAGATGGAGAATGTCAGAGCCTTCAAGTATTGGTAGTGTGATCTGTATGGATGTAAGTTTAGATGATGAAGTGCTTGAAAGGGTACAGCAGAACAGAAAGGTTGCTGGCTTGCTGAAAGCAGTGATAAGGAATAGGACAGCGAGCATCGAAGCTGAAGAGCCACTGCAGGACAGTATTGTAAATCCCCACTCTGAAATACAGAAGTGAAGCATGGATCACATTGGAAGGACACAAGTCATGAGTGAGAGCAATGGAAATGAGTTATCTGAGAGGAGAATGTGGAGTTGCATGGTGAGAGAGACAGAAAAAAGAGGAAGTGAAGAAGCACTGCAGTGTTGAAGTGGATAAGATACGAAAGCATTAGGAGAAACATTGAGATGGTTTGGTCAAGTGGAGAGGAAAGAGGATGAGAGACAGACTACAAGAGTGTATGTGAATGAGGTGGAGGGGGAGACTGGGGACGAGATGGAAGGGATGAGAGAAGAGGCTGGAGGAAGAGCAGCCTGATGGTGCAGATCAGGGTGACATGGTGGTGATTCATTTGTAGTCAACCCTTACAGGATTATGGCATCTGGCTATACATAAGCAGATGTTATTTGTGCAATACTTGTTAATATTATGCGGGTGTAAATAGCATACAAACAGACTGTAAAGCAAAATGTGCAAAATAAACTGATAAGGCGGATGTGCTGGAAGACCACCTAAACTAATGGGAATATGCATCTTAGACAAGTGGGACAGTCACTGGAGATCCTTGCAGACCCAAATCATATGGTAACACAGTTTTTTTTTATAAGTCGTGACCCAGGGGCTAAGAACAACTGGGTTATGAGAAGCAAGAGACACAGATAAACAGAAGAGGATGGAACCTGGAGACACTGACATTATAACCCCTTATCCCACGAGATGCCTGCTTCTGTATGTTCTCCAGCTGATGCACCCACACCAACACACTTACCCCAGCAACAGCCTGTTTCTGTACGTTCTCCAGTTGATGCATGCACAAACACAAACACACCCACACCTACATCCACACTAACACACTTACCCCAGCAGCAGCCTGTTTCTGTAGGTTCTCCAGTTGACGCTGCTGCATCTGCAGCTTCTTATTAAGTGCCTCGACCTCCTGGTTCAGCTGGTCTCGTTCCTTCTCCAGCTGTGTGATGCGACCCTCATATACTTGCTTATTGCTTTGGCTCTCCTCTGTATTGGGGAAAAGGGAATGGTAATGATGGTTTTTGTATGTACTGTACTCTACCTAACATAACTAACCTTGTCTACCCTTACTTAACCTATCTCAACATAACCTTGCCTAATCCAATCTATTCTAACTTAGCTGCCTCTCACCTCATGCAACCTAACCTAACCTTACATCCTCCATGATGCAGCCCTCATTAATCTGCTTACTGCTCTGGCTTTCCTCTGCATGGGGGAGAACGGGGACAACAATGCCTGTCTTTGTATTTACAAGGAGGGCAAGTAAGTATGCAAGTTTGTTCTAACCCAACAAACAACTCTACCCTTTCAGTTTAGCAGCCAGGATGAAGGGTTAGCTTGACCAGTAACCAAGGAGACTCACAACTATGGCTCACTGAATTTCATGCAGCCATGACTTAGTACTGAAGTTGTGGAAGTGGCTCAGTTCTGTCAGGCAAAAACAAACTGTCTACTGTATAACCACATTTTCACGAGGCTTTTAGACTGGTCGAGACTAGTCCAATGGCCGCTCTGGCAAGACAATTTCAGACAGATTAGACTGGTCAGGACTGGTCTAAAGCAGTACTGCCCCAGAACCACAAAAAATGTGCAAAAGCACTGGGTAGCAATGACAGCCAGAAGCATTCCGTACCCAGGGTAAACAGCTGATACGGCAAAGATGGACGACAAAAGAAAAAGTTTTTAAAAATAGAATTTCGCACAAATAACAACCAACAGTGACATGGAATGGTGATATAAATGTAGATGCTCCTTCAAAATGAATACTTGTTTTAACCTGAATTGAAAAAGTTTATCAGTTATCGCTGAATTAGTGAGACAATGATGTCTGGAGAGAAATGTAAATATTGTGAGTCTCTATGGATTATTATAAGGTAATGACGGCACTTACAACTATTTCCCTGTAATAATTCTTTAAGGGCGACTACTGCATCCTCTGCCTCTGGTTATTAAGAGTTTTGTTTTGACTGAAAAAGTTAGCTGCACATTAATTTCATTTCATGGTGTAATTAAAATATAACACTGACACCCTTGCCACATTTTCTATGATGTAGATACAACTACTGTGTACCCTAAAAATTCAGTCTGTTTTAACCTGACGATGATCCCTAACCCATTAGATTAGTTGATGGTGAAGTGTAGGCTGAAGGGCTTATTTGACTTGTAACCAAAGAGACTCATTCATATCTCATAATTATTAAAGTTCACTGAATTTTACACAACCACAGCATACTACTCCAGTTGTACAAGTGGTCTAAAGTGACTACAGTACCATATTCTCGTGCTACTCCCTTGGGACAATTCAACATTCAAGATGGAGAGACAGCAACTTAAGGCCAAGTGAAAGTGAAGTGAGTATAAAGGTCAACCCAACATGCCACAAGACGTACCCAATTTCTTGTTGATGTCGGCAATCTGCTTGGTCAAGTTTTGTTTGTGTTGTGCTGCCACTGTCTTCGCTGTCTGGGCCTCCTGTAAGTCTGATCTCAGCTTGGCCATCTCTGTGTCTTTCTGTGGGGCGTGCAGGAATATACAGCGATAATATGCTTTGTTTTTATTCCCATCATCATTATTACCACACTTATCTTCATTATCATCATCATTATTACCACACTTATCTTCATTATTATTATCATCATCATCAGTACCGCACTTCCCTTCATTATTATCATCATCATCACTATTACCACAAATCTTCATTATTTTCATCATTATTATTACAGTTACCATCATCGTTATCATCATCAATATCATCCTTATATCGTCACCATAATCAATACCATCATCATCACCATCACCATAATCAATATCATCATGACTACCACACTACCATTATAACCATCATCCCTATCACCAACATCACCACCACCACCACCACCACCACCACCACCCAACATCCTTCTATGCTCCTAAACCTGGGGAGAGGGGGGGTTGGGGGGCACCTGAACCTCACCTGGGCTTTGAGGGCATTGTTCTCCGCTTCCTTGGTGGTCAAAGTCTGTTTCAGGGTCGTGATTTCTTGTCTGTTGGAGAGAATCAATTACTTTTTACATAACTCCTTCCATGGGATAATATACATCAGCACTGTGCTCCTGCTTCAACTACATGGCTTTTATTAGTTTCAGACAGATCTCTATTAGTGAGGAAGTTAATGAAGGACACATCCAACCCATCCATTTTGAAAAGTCTCACCTAAGCTGGGTATAATTGTCTGCTGATAGCAACAACAGAATTAATAGTATGTCACTGGAGTAAAGTACAGCGCAATACACTTTCATCACAAAACTGCTCAGTAGGGAACCATTCACTTACACAATCAATAAGAATTTCAGTCTTTTTTCAACATAAGATTGCGTTTTTGTTCATACGATCATTATGATGCCATACAAAGGGGAGCTGCAAGGCTTGGTGGATGAGTTTGAGAGAGTGTGTAAGAAACGGAACCTAAAGGTGAATGTAGGGAAGAGTAAAGTGATGGTCTTTGAGAGAGGTGAAGTTAGTGAATGTACAGCGAGGTTGGATGGTGAGGAATTGGAAAATGTGAGTACGTTTAAGTATTTGGGTAGTGTGATGAGTAAGGATGGAGGTTTGGAGGGTGAAGTGCTTGAAAGGGTACAGCAGGGAAGAAAGGTTGCTGGTTCCTTGAAAGCAGTGATAAGAAACAGGGAAGTGAGCATGGAAGTGAAAAAGTTACTACATGACAGTATTGTGATACCAACTCTAACGTACGGAAGTGAAGCTTGGACATTGTTGGAAGGACACAAGTCAAGAGTGAGAGCAGTGGAAATGAGTTATTTAAGAGGAGCCTGTGGAGTCACGTGGAAAGACAGGCTGACGAATAAGGATATAAAGGAGCGTTGTGGTGTGGATGTGGATGTGATAGGAAGCGTTATGAGGAACACACTGAGGTGGTTTGGCCATGTGGAGAGGATGGAGGGTGAAAGACTGACGAAGAGAGTGTATGTGAGTGAGGTGGAGGGGGGAAGAGGGAGGGGGAGGGCGAGGATGAGATGGAGGGATGGGGTGGAGAGGTATATGAGAGAGGGGGGTGTGAGTTGGGAGCAGGGCAGTGAAATGGCGGGGGACAGGGCGACTTGGAGGCGATTTGTTTGTGGCCACCCCAAACGGGATTGAGGCGTCTGGCAATAGATAGATAGATAGACAAAGGATGACTGGTTGATGAATGATCACTATACTGTATTTTTGCTTATATAATCAACGACACACAAGCCTATGGCCCTTTGTCTGTTCCAAAACAGCCAATGAACTCGGTCACTATCAAGAGTGTTAGTGTCAGTAATGGAACAATAGTGTGGTGTTGGAGTTTAAGCAGCCAATGAAGTCCGCAGAGGTAAAATAAGTAACAGTTTGGGTGAGCTGGAAAATTATTTTTAGACTTATGTTTGGGGGAGGCGGTGGCTGAATCGGTAGAGAGGCGGCTTGCAGTCCTGATGGACCCAGGTTCGAATCCTGGCTGGGGCAGGGAACAGTTTAAGGATTTGAATTTCATTAAAAGCAGACTTTCCTGATCTACCAGATGACCCGCCGACATGTCGTAAAAATACCCCCGCTAATACCAATACACCAGTCCTCTATGAGACAGCCCTAGCATGTATTCAATATGGACGGTGGGTGTTAGCGCCAAAGTGGTGACATGTGGAGGTGTAGGAGGACTACTGGGCCTTGGGATAGGCTACTTCCCCCAAGATATAGGCCCTGAAGCCTTTGCCCAGAGTCGGACACATAAAAAAAAAAAAAAAAAAAAAAAAAAAAAAAAAGTTAACCAATGGCCAAAAATGTATCCCCTAATGTTACCATGTTGTAATGGCCTCACTGTATGACTGACAGCAACACTATCTGCTTTCCAAAACACAACCTACCTGTATAACAAGGGTGTGGTTATAGTTATTTTGCTTACCACTGTCTTGTTTATAGCATCTTGAATATAATGACATACTCTATTCTTTCCTTCACTCTTGCCATATCTAGACCATTTTGTTCAGTTCTGGAATGCTTTTCAAACTCAGGGGTCAGGTTCAGCTTTCACTGTCCCTTTCACTACAAACAGATATCCCGAAAGACTAAAAAATTACCTCGAGGCAGAAAAATAAAACAATAGAATATGCTGTACGGTTCATGTGGTTTAACTGACGTGACATGGAAAGCTTAGTGTAAAAAAATTAATAAATAAAGTAAAATAACTAAATAAATAAATAATAATAATAATAATAATAATACACTCTTTACTAGTACTTGGCCTAAAACTGCTATCTCCTCATTCTGAATGCTAAGTTGAAACAATAAGTTAACACTAGATGGTGCTAGTCATGAAGAAGTGCTATGAAGAGGATGCACTGTCTTTTTCTACCACAGAGCTACACAAAATAAAGTACAAAATGACCAAAATCTGAGCCAAGTTAAGGTGAAAGAACTACTGTGAACAACTCCTCAGTATCGTCTTTTTCTACCACTGAGCTAAATGAAATAAACTACAAAGGGGAAAAAATCTGGGCCATTGTATTCTTTTTCTGCCAATGAGTTCTACACATTAAGTTGCAAAGGGATGAAAATCTGGGCCAAGTTAAGGTGAAAGAACTACAGCAGAATCCACATCAGCAAAAAAGGGGCTAAGAGGAATGAGGTGGGGTACTGACGTGAGTGTGTGCGTCTCCTGTGTAGCCGTCTCGAGTTTCTTGTTGAGCGTGGCCACATTCTCCTCCAACTCCTTCACCTTCTCCTGTGACTGTGGGCCTCCCTCACCCTCACCGCCCTCTCCGCCACCCTGTATGGGAGGGACAGAATGGGCGTGTGTTAAAATACAGTTGAAGATAGGTGGATGGTTGGGTGGACAGATGTTGTAAGTGGATGGTTGGATGGATATGTTGATGGGTGGATGGAGGGGTTGATGGATGGGTGAATGGGTGGGTGGATAGGTAGATGGATGGATGAACAGGTTGATGAGTGGATGGATAGGTGGATGGGTGGGTAGACAGCTAGAAGGGTGGAATGATAAGTCACGTATTAGTATTGTTCTCAATACACTTAAGTCCCCTATCTTTATTTTCTCCCGCAGTCCCTTCACCTTCTGTGGCAGTGGACCCCCTCCCCCTCCAATCCCATCCTCATTGCCCTCTCCACCACTTTGTATGGGAGGGATGGGAGTGCTTATTAGTACAGTGATCCTTCTTTATCATTAATCTTTACTATGTCAGCTTTTCAAATGCTTCTTCTTACTCTTAACCTCTTCAAAGTGGTGACTGTGGACCCTCATCACCCTCTCCACCACTCTATACGGGAAAGTGGATGGTCATGTGTTATGGGATTGGGCATCTGGCAATAGATATATAGACAAATGGATATAAATAGATACATGTGCTAGTATAGTTCTTGTTGCTGTTGTTCTTGTTGTTGTAGTTGTAGCTGTTGCTGTTGTGGCCCCAGGCTTATCTAAAATGTAAACTTTGTGGACTGTAGACTTAAGTTACCCTTCTCCTGCAGTCCATGATCCTCCTCTGGGGGGATAGGGAAGTAGTTGAAGGAGGTCTATATAACCAGGCAGTTGAACCACTCAGTTATATCAATGCCACCACAGGAAGGCATCCCTCTCCAACACTGTTAGTATATTAAATCCTCATTGGATGTCAACTCTCCCATTTTCTTATCTTTATTTTATTATTTTTTACCTGCCATTTATTTTATTTCATTTACTTATTGATAATGAATGAATGATGAATCTTTTTTCCAACAACCCCTTCAATATGGCAAACGTGAATCTCCCTCATCCTCACCCTACCACTCTTGCCACTAGTGTAGGAAAGAGATGGCCTTGTGCTATACTCTGTTCACTTTAATTTGTGCTAAAATTGCCTTCTCAACATTTTCAACACCCAGTTGTGCAAGAGATTAAAACTAGAATATGATGCTACTCAGGAATCAGTGCTGGGGTACAGCTACAAAAACTTTGCTTCAAGGACAGTTTTTATCAACACTACAATACCTACGAACATAAAAGATGACAACAGTACCCATGTATCTATCTCTATATTATCCATTCCCCATCCCAACATCAGGAGCACAGAGGTTTGATGCACAGCTATTCAGTCCTAACATTTAAGGCAAGGGTGACCAGCCTCACTTACCCCTGACTGACACTGTGTAAGCAATAAACCACAAACATCCCTCACAAGTAAAAGCCTTACTGGCCCCATTCAATTGGTGTGCCTTAACCCACTACACTACTGGGCATGACTTATCATTTGGTGTGGTCACCTGCAGGTAGCACTGTACTTAGTGAGTGGATGGTGCACCACAAAAACCTCATATACAGTATATTACTTGTAACAACATGAGTATTATCAACTGCCTGATACCTACAATACCATCCATCCATCCATCATTCAATCCTATGTTGCCCCATAAGCAGCATACGTGCCTGGGGCTAGGCAAGTTGGTCCTGACATTTCAGATGAGAGTGACCAATCTCATTCATACCTGGGTGGCTTTACATGAGCAATAAACCCCAACCACCCCTTGGATATAAACCGACACAGGCTCAATCCAATTGGAGCGCAATAATTACCCACTAAAACACCAGGTGCCAAAATCTGGTTATATGGTTACCACCCAGCATAGTAAATGGTTTCCTGGTGTACAGGAAACCATTTGGCTTGTCATTCAATGTAGAGTCACCCACAGGCAGAAGGAAGAGGAAAGAATGATGGCAAGAAAGACAGAAGAGGGAGTGTAAAGTCACCCATGGGCAGAAGGACAAGGAAAGAAAGAAGGAAAGAAAGGCAGAAGAGGATGGAAGGAAAGAAGGATGGAGGAGAGGAAAGGGCAGACACCCGAGAGCAGCACCACATCCTACATTACCAACAAAATAAAAACAACAGCACAAGCTACTCACCGCAGAACCAGGTGTGGCCAACCCTCCTTCTGCAGCCTTTTTGTACTTTGTTGCAATCTTTCGCAGCTGAAAGCAAGAGAGTCATTGGTAAACTGGGTTCCATGATATACATAACTCTAACTGGGATGGCTTATTAAGTCTCATGACTGGAACACATTTAGCATTCTGTTCTATCCCCAGATAATTTAGTTAATCTACAGGCAAGCATTTGAGCCTAAGTGTTAATGAAAAGATGAACAAGGAGCACCCAAAGTACAACATCCACATCCTACATGTCTGATGCTGTAACAATCACTCAAAGGGCCAAACCTAAAGCACTGACCTGTGGCCTTGACCTCTGACCTTTACTGGCCAAAACTTAATCATTTGTTCCTATGATGGTCCTCAATTTTTTCCCAAATTAGGTACAATTTAATATTTTCTCATGACATTGGCCTTGACCTTTGAACATTTTTGCCCAAAATTTAATCACTTACTCCACTGATGGTCCTCAATCATAAGTGCAAATCTGGTGTTGTTACATGCAATAGTTTTCCATATACAGTAAGACCTCATTATAATGGACTAATTGGGACCCAAGCCATTCCGAAAAATGCAAAATTCTGACAAAAGTGACATCCGGACTTCCCCCTGCTACCCGGACTTTTTCCGATATATCAGACATCAGTCCAGATTGCATGAATGGTTTTTAAACTGTTTTCACTACCACTGCAGTATTGTACTGTGTTATAACTCTGTACAGTAATCAAATGGTATAATATAGGTATATAATACTACTGTACTGTGCACTGATAACATGTCTTTTATTAACCTTGTTGTGGTGAACATAGCTGAAGTAGTTAGGCAGTCCAGACTGCTTCTGGCTTTTTCGGACTTTTTCTATCTATCTATCTATCTATCTATCTATTGCCAGATGCCTCAATCCCGTTTGGGGTGGCCACAAACAAATCGCCTCCAAGTCGCCCTGTCCCCAGCCATTTCACTGCCCTGCTCCCAACTCACACACCCCTCTCTCATATACCTCTCCACCCCATCCCTCCATCTCATCCTCGGCCTCCCCCTCCCTCTTCCCCCATCCACCTCACTCACATACACTCTCTTCGTCAGTCTTTCACCCTCCATCCTCTCCACATGGCCAAACCACCTCAGTGTGTTCCTCATAACGCTTCCTATCACATCCATATCCACACCACAACGCTCCTTTATATCCTCAATCGTCAGCCTGTCTCTCCATGTGACTCCACAGGCTCCTCTTAAATAACTCATTTCCACTGCTCTCACTCTTGACTTGTGTCCTTCCAACAACGTCCAAGCTTCACTTCCGTACGTTAGAGTTTGGTATCACAATACTGTCATGTAGTAACTTTTTCACTTCCATGCTCACTTCCCTGTTTCTTATAACTGCTTTTTCCAATACTTTTTCCAATACTGTATATAGGAATTTAGTCCGGTAGCTCCTCGATTCCGATAAAAGTAAATTCCAGTCTACTGAAGTCCGTTATATCAAGGTTTTACTGTACTGCTAACAGACACAGACAGACAAACATGCAAACTGAGCTAATTGCATAATGTCCTTGTCCTGCACATGTGGGTATAAAAACAGTGCCAACATGGTGTGGACTAATATGAAAAATAAATACGACAAAAAAAAGAGTTGTGGAAATAAATACAGATCTGCTCCTCAATGAAACAATTAGACAGTGAGCAATGACTTTCAACACCCAGCAGTGCAAACTTTAGGAATATCATGTAAGGTTTTTCATCTGTTTTTTTATTTATTGACTAAGAAGTGAGGCCATATTATTTTCCACAACTATACAGTCAAATACAGTACTACATTCTGTTTGCATCTCTTGTATCAGCTTCATGGATGGGTTCATGGGTGTTTGTATAAGACGTAGGGGACAGACGTACATATTATCATCCATCTGTGAGTGGTAATATGTATCTTCTTCACTACATCTACTTTTAATATCAATGAACTCAGCAGTAAGAGAAGAAGAGGATGCAAAAAGTCCTTGGTATCTAACTGCACATGAAAGTGAATACGAATGTTGAAGGAAGGATTAAAAATAGTCTCACCTGCGAGGACTGCTTCTCAAAGTTGTCAGCCTTCCTTACCGCCTCAGCCAGTTTGGTCTCCGTTTCCTTCACCTTCTCAGCCAAGGTCTCAGCCTCCTTCTTGGTGGCCTCCAGTTGCTGCTTCAGTGCCTCTTCCGTTTGACGCATCTCAGTCATCTGTGGGGAAGGCAAAGGGGCCAGTAGGACAGTTAGTCATAGTATAAATTATAATCCTCATCATTATTATTATTATTATCATCATCATCATCATCATCATCATCATCATCATCATCATCATCATCATCATCATCATCATTATTATTATTATTACTGACACTTTAGTGTCTCCTCACTCTGCTAAACTTCTATCACCTGTTGGGAAGGGGTCTGGTAGGATAATTTTTCAATTTCCCAGGACACAATTATTCTCATATCATCTTGCCCATTTACACTCCAGTCATGTGTTTTGCTAAGAAAATTATACTATGTAAAACAGTAACTGCCAAGTCTGTTTTGCCCACTTCAAAGTGTAGGTGCCTATGGCAGGGTAACTGTAGTCCACAACAGTGTAGGATACCAGACTGGCCAACGCCACAGTAGTGTTTACATAAAAAAAATAAATAAATGAAATAAAATGATAATAAACATACATACTGTATATATATCATCTAATCCTGCATTGCCGCATGAGAAGCATAGGAGCCCAGGACTAGGCAGGTAGGTCCTGACATTTAAGATGACAATGACCAGCCTCACTCATCCCCGAGTGGCATTACGTGAGCTATAAACCTCAACCACCCCTTGGATATAAACCGACACCGGCTCAATGTAGTTGGAGCGCCTTAATTACCCACTAAACCACCAGGCGCCATAGCTCGGTTATATGGTTACCACCCAGCGTGGTAAATGGTTTCCTGATGTACAGGAAAACATTTGGCTTGTCACTCGATGCTGCGTCACCTGCAGACAGAAGGAAGAGGAAAGAACAAAGTGAAGGACATACGAGGAAGAATGAAAAGAAGCAAGGAAGAGATGAAAGGGCAGCCACCCGAGAGAAGCACTACATCGAGTGAGTGGATGGTGAGCACCCCCACCTACCACATGATACTATGATAATAATAACAATAACTCTTGGGCTTCAACCATGACACACACGCTACAAGCACTACTATGATGCAGGCGTAACATATTATTACCTCTGGGGTAAGGAAGGGGAGACAGTTAGGGCTGTACTGTACTGTGTTACTGACTCTTTCCTTCCATCCTCTTCTGTCTTTCTTTCCTTGTATTTCTGCCTACAGGTAACTTAACACTCCCTCTTCTGTCTTTCTTTCCTTCATTCTTTCCTCTCCCTTCTGCCTGTGGGTGACTCTACACTGAGTGACATGCCAAATGGTTTCCTGTACACCAGGAAACCATTTACTACGCTGGGTGGTAACTATATAACCAAATTTTGGTGCCTGGTGGTTCAGTGGGTAATTATTGCGCCAAAGTCGGATTGAGCCAGTGAAGGTTTATATCCAAGGGGTGGTTGGGGTTTATTGCTCACGTAATGCCACTCAGGGATGAGTGAGGCTAGTCACTCTCATCTTAAATATCAGGACCAACTGCCTAGCCTCGGGCTCCTACGCTCCTCATGGGGCAATGTGGGATTGAATGATGGATGGACAGAAGACAGTCATACAGTCAGTGATGCCATGAATGCAAGTCACTGTTTTAGGGTACAGTTAGAGTCATAAATTAAATGATGCCATGAATGTAAGTTACTGTTTTAGGGTATTTTCCCAAACAAGAGACAGAGAACACAAGAGCCAAGACTCCGATGGGACCCCAGAAACACCCAGGCAGTGGTAATACTGTGTTCCCATTTGCAAATCCACAATATATAAGTCATGTATTATAAGATTACAAAATAACCATGGTTTTATAATTCATAAGAAATGACTTTTATTCTTTATTTATTTATTTATTTTTTTGTGTGTGTGTCTGACTCTGGGGAAAGGCTTCTACATCACATATGGTTTTCCTCTTGCAACAATAACCTCAGCCTAACTGTATTTCACATGCTATACAGTGGGGAAACAACTGCTGCAGACTGAAGTAAACAGTCCTAAAACTCCCCCTCTCTCTTCCACATCACATATTATGGTCTTCCTCATAACAGTAGCCTCAACCTCACTTTGTTTGGCATGCAGCACTGTGGACATACACATTTATACCCTCAATCACACTTTCTTTGGCACCATATACGGTACATACATAAACCCATACTGATGCCCATATTCCAAATTTATCTGTTGCAGTACACGATTCTCTGTAACTTTATCTATCTACAACATCTATCTCTGGCTAGATGCCTTAATCCCAGGGATGGCCATAAACAAATCACCTCCATGTCACCCTGTCCTCTACTATCAAGCTGTCCCCTCTTCAACTCACATCCTCCTCTCTCATATACCTCTTTACCTGTTCCCTCCATCTCATCCTTGGATACTCCTTTCTCCTCCCTGTCTCCCACTCAATCCCTCATTTTAAATTCTCTCCACACAGCCAACTCTATATTGGACATGACACTTATACAGCAATAAACATTAATAACTCACTTGTTGCTGTAAACGGTTCTTCTCCACAACAACTTTCTTGTTTTCATCAACGAACTGAAAGGAAAATGAACTACAGATTATTATATTGTCAAATTTGTAACGAATTTCACCCAAGTCTAATCCAATGTCCCCTAACCCAACGCATCCCAATGAAACCTAACTTAATCTACCCTTATTCCATTCCAAACCTACCTAATCTAATACTAATTCAACTAAACCAAACATCATTCAACCCAACCCAAGTTAAACTTAATTTACCTCTGTTCCATCCCAATCTAAACAAACTAAACCTACCCTAACCCAATGACTAAATGAAAATATAACATATCCAAGGTTAAATTAAATCTGCCTGTTTTTTCATTCCAGTTCAACCCAACCTAATATAATGCAATCGAAGTGAGGTTAACTTAATCTGCCCTTGTTCCAACCCAACCCAACTAAATCTAGCCAAATCTACCACTAGCTACCCTGATCAATCCAAACAAATTAACCTAGTTCAATCCATCCCAACCTAACAATATCCCAAACCAACCAATTCAAACCTAACCTTGCCCAGTCTAGCCTAATCTGATCAAAGTTAATCCCATCCTAATCCAACCAAACCTAACTTTAACCAATCATTCTCATCTCATACCAACCCAACCTTAGTTTATCCAATCCTGCCTACACTAATCTAACCTAATCCCAAACCAAACTAGACTAACTTAACCCAATCCAACCCAACCAAACCAAATCCAAGCTTCAATCCATCTCCCCCAACCTCACCAAACTGAGCCCAACCCAACTTAAACAAACCTAACCTAATCTAACCCAGCCTGACCTAAAATAATGCACCCTAACCCAATCTAACCTAATCAAACTTCATCCCAACCCAGCCCAACCAAACCCAAATGAGCCCAAATCAAGCTAACCTAACCCAACTCAATCCAACCATATCCAGTCTAACCTAACCTAGCCCTACCCAACCTAACCCATCCTTACCCAACCCAACCCTACATAACCTCTGTCAGTCACTCACATTGGCCATTTCCTGCTGGTGTGTGGCCTGTGCGTGTTGTGATGCGGACTCCAGCACGCGCACACGCTCCTGTGTCTGTACCAGCTGCAAAATATATCACGCACAGTGTTAGATGCACATACTCATTTAAACTCTTCCATCTATCAATTTATATCTATCATCAGATGCCTCAATCCCAGAAGGGTGGCCACAAATGAATAACCCCCATTTCACCCTACCTTCTACCAACTGGCTACTCTCTCTTCAACTCACACACTCCTCACTCAAATAACTCTCCACCTCATTCCTCTATCTCATCCTTGGTTTCCCCTTCTCCCATTTGAACATAAACTCTTCTAGTCAGTCTCTCACTATCCATCCACACCACATGGCCAAACCACCTTACAGTAGTTTTCTTTATGATTTCAATTACATCCACATCAACATCACAATGCACCTTTACTTCCTCACTTGTCTGTCTGTCTTTCCATGTAACTATACATCTATCAATCTATCTACTGCCAGACACCTTAATCCCCTAAGGGATGGCCACAAACAAATAGCCTCCACGTCGCCCTATCTCCCGCCATTGCACTGCCCTCCCCCCAGCACATGCCACCCCCTCTCTCATATACCTCTCCACTCCATCCCTTCATCTCATCCTCTTAAATAGCTCATTTACTGCCCTCACTCTTGCTTCCCTTAAAGTAGCATTTTGCATGCACACATTGCTAACTATATGAGACTGACTGATTATGCACATCTAAAAAACAGCACTTCATCCTTAGTTCCCTCACTTCATTGTCATTACCATCTTCTATGCCTTGCTCCTTCGGAGAACCCCTAGACAGGGGATGGCCACTACAGAACCACCTCCAAACAACCTTATCCTCACATACCTCTCTCACTCTCTAAAACATTTCCCTTATTCTTTCTTCTCACTCACCAATACACTACTCCACTCTCTTCTTCCGTATCACGTAAGGCTTCATATTCTTGTTAGCTTACATGGCTTTCTGGCATCTCCTTACCAGTGTATTTCTGCATACAAACTGCCAATACTACCACATATGTTATTTATGCAACCTATAATGGTATTACAATGACACAAACAACATAAAAGAAAGTAATCAAGTGTAAAGAACTTAGAAAAGTGCTAGAAAGCCTCCTAATCATCATCATCATCACCTCCAATGTCCTGCTTCCTCCTGGGAACTCCAGAACAAGGAACAGCTGTGACAGAAACATATCCTGGCGACCTTCTCCCCACATACTTCTCTCACTCTTTCAAACACTCCTTCCTTCTCTTTCATCAATATTTTGTTCCACTCTCTTCTTCCATACCACATAAGGTCTGCCTCTATTAACAATGCCCTCAGTCTCGCATCCACAAGCACCCTATCTACATGCATTCCTTTGTATGTCCCTGTCTGCCAGCAAGAATACCACTCCAGGTCTGCCCCTCACCTACTTCAATAACCAGGGAACTCTTCAGTAAATACATATCATTAACCCTCTTTCTGTAACTTAAGAACTTTGTACTTTATTTTGTTCCCACATCATTTAATTTACCTGTTGCTGCAGACGAGATTTTTCTGCCAACACCTTCTTGTTCTCATCAATGTGCTGAAAAGGAAGAATACAAAATAAATATCATTATCATTATTCCCATCATCATCACCAGCCTAAGACAATATCCTGCAAAATGAAGGCCTCTCCCATCTTTCTCTACTAAGACCTGTTATCCTGTCCCATCCAGTCCTAGCAGATCCCTGAATTTCAAGTCTCCATATTGTTCTTTGTCTGCCTCCCCTCCCCTCTCTCTCTCTCTCTCTTTCTCTCTCCACTTCTGGGATACCTCTTAGTTACCCAGACTGTCTATCTATTAATCTCTTAAGATGGATGTGACATACCCATATCCATTTGTTTTTATTGTAATTATCATAATCTATTTTGTCTGCTTCCATATCCAGAAAGCTCTCTTGTTATCTCTCCCTGTGACATAATATTTCCCTCTCTTCCTTTCTGGGCACTCAAAAGTTTATGTTCAACAGATTTTGTTCAACTCCAAGCTCCCTGTTCAAACACTGGAAATGGAAGGAAACAGTTTTTATACAAATGTTTGTTTTGACAAAAACAGTCACTTAGTTTAACCAATATCCCTGGGACTGATGAATGGCCCACACGTGGTGGCACTGTGCACCCTAGGTGGTGCAAAGTAGCTGCAGTGATCCACCTGGAAACAAAATCTCCTCTATGTATTTCCCTGTGCATCATCATGGGGAAGTATCCTGGTCTGACCCTAGCGAGGCACTGTCTACCACAAAGGGGTGTGGGTTCCCTACACTGTGTATGTGCTGTACTGTGCCTGTAGGACAGTCCTGCAGATGCTGTTGCTTGCCTACAGTTGATGGGTCTGCTCACCCATATGAACTATGGATGACAAATAAGAAACAAAATCCCTCCATCCCCTTGCCATTCTTTGCTTGATTTCACAGTCATTTGCTGAAACACTAAACTGCCTATCCTACATAAACATGTACAGACACATTCCAACTCTTCATCATCTATTGCAGGGATTCTCAAACATGGGTTCACAAGATTCCAGGGGCTCACAGGACGGTTTCCAGGGGGTACTTAGATGCCTTACAAAAACTTATCAAAATCTACTGAGGGAGGAAGGGAGGGAAAACCAACAACCCCCATTCCTACCTGCTGTATGGCTCGTGTTTTCTCCATAACATTCTTCTTGACCTCCTCGTTGGCTCTCCTAAGCTCCTCCCGCACACCATTGAGTTGCTGCTGACACTGGTTCCGCTGGCCAACAATCATCTGCTGGTTCTTTGACAACTGGTTCAGCTGTGGGGGGCGAGAAAATGATGAGGTAGGTGGAATGAGAGGGTGTATGAAGATGACTGTGCTTGGTATAGTCAATCTGGTTTAATTTCTCTCTCTCTCTCACTTGTTGGTTCTTTGACAGCTGATTCATCTGCAGACAAGAGAATGATCAGGTACTGGCAAGAGATGGTTTATTACAGTTTTATGCCAGTGGGTATTTAACTCTCTCTCTCTCTCTCTCAACTGTTCCTTCCTAACACTCCTCTTACCTGGTTCTTTAGTCTGTTGATCTCCATCTCTTTGCTCTGGATGGTCTTCTGTTGCTCGGTCACCTCCTGCCTGCAAACACCAGAGAAAAACCTGCTTAGCCCATCATCATCATCATCATCGTCAACACTGTCGCTTCCAACACTGTTCCCTCCTCTTGCCATGACAGAACTGCCTCCATGTTAGTTTATCTTCACATGCCTCTCTCAAACACCTATATTTTGCTTCCTTCTCTCTCATCAACGTACCACTCCACTTTATTCTTCTGTACCTCATAGGGTCTATCTCAACCAACACTCCCCTCAACCTCTCTCTCACAGACCTTCTCCCTCAACCTCACTTTCACAGACTTTCTTTGACACCCTATCTGTCTGTTGTCTTTGTATCTTGCTATGTGCAATTCTTGTGTCGGACTACACCATTTCAAACTATTTCCTGTTTATCTACTCAGCAATGTCACAACTCACTCTTACAGGTTTTTTTTCCATTCCAAAACACCCATAAATTTCATTATTATCCTCCATCTTCACGTGAACGTAATTCCGTTTAAACATCATACAAAAATTTATACATGATACTGACTGTAGTTTATGACGATGGGGACTATGGAGAAGTCTGGAAGTGGAGGGAGGATATGTGCTGTACAATTGGTTTTTGTGAATAAGCAATTAGACAGTGTTACAAGCTCCTTCAAACTGCAAATTCACTGTAGCTAGACAAATCCTTGGGTCTGGTTTGGGTTGGGTTAGGCTGGATTGGTTTGGTTAAGTTAGGATAGGCTTGGGTTTAGGTTTGCTTTGGGTTGGCCTGTGCTTGTGTTGTTTTGTGTTGTGTTTGGTTAGTTTAGGTTTGGTAAGTGCAACAAAATGCTCTAAACAAAGGCCATGATGCACTGTAGCTTGAGGAAATTCTTGGGTTAGTTTAGGTTCAATGTTACTGTACAAACTCCAACAAAATGTTCTAAAACAAGGTCATAACTCACAGCACCTTGAGGAAATTCTTGGGTTTGATTCGGTTTGGTTAGGCTGGGTTCAGGCTTGGGTTGGGCTTATGATATGTTAAGTTTGGACAGTTTTGGTTAGTTTAAGGTTTAGGCCTTGGGGAGGTTAGATTAGGTTAGATGCTCTAAGCTCAAACAAAATGCACTAAACAAGAACACAACTCACTGGAGCTTGACGAAATCCTCAGGTTTGGCACGGTTGAGCTTCTCCACCAGCTCCTGTGTGCGGTTCTTAAACAACTCCTTCTCATTCTCCAAAGTTTTCTTTTCAATCTGTCATGGGTAAAGGAAAGGATCATTCTACGGTCAAATGAACCTTTAACCCCTTGAGTCTGATGTACTATAATCCCCATTTTTCACGAGGATTAAGGCAGTTTCACACTGAGCAAATATGACTAACATGGTAGCCATTTTTGCAAGCCATTCTCAATTATACTTACATCTAGCTCTAATGGAATATTTTATTCATAGTTAAAAACAACTGAAAACTTGAAACTGTATTTACCTCATTTGAGTGCTAACTGCACCAAACATCCTAACACAGTGAATCCCACTGTCTGTTGGTCACAAGAATTGCAAAAACAGCAAATAGATTAGCTATTTTCTGCCCAGTGTGACTGGCCTGAAGGGAAAAAATATGAGGGTCTCCATACCAATAATCTGACTATTGTATGTGACTGCTTAAAAACCCTGTGTAGTGCCCCCAAATGAGACACACCAGAATATAAATTTGTTTGGAGGGTTTCTGCACATTATTTAACAAATTTTATTGACGTCCCAAAATACACTTGAAATTACTGTATTTTGTAAAAGCTTAGAAATCCACAAAATTAATAACCATAAGCAACTGAGTTCAAATACCAGTAGCGAAAAACAAGGGGTGACTGATTTACCTGTTATTTTGCCAACCCTACACAGTTTTATTTGGCTTTGGGGAAATGAAGCCTATATATAAGATGCCCATTTCAGAAAGCCTCATCAACACATAACAAAATAGCATGGTGGCTGCATGAAAAAAATAAACAAATAAATAAATAAAATAAATAAATAAATAAAATGATCGACAGGGTTAAACATGTCAGCCCACCCATCAAAAACAAAAGAAATCAAGCACCCATCATTGACCCTAAAAAGTAAGCTGGTATCAATTCACCATAATCCATTACCATCACTGGATCATTTTGTAACTACTAACCAACATAAACAATCTTAGCCTCACACTATCCTGATGTTATTTCAGCCTTAAACTCTCTCTCTCTCTCTATCATCCTCACACTACCCCAACACTCTCTCAACTCACCACCAATGCATCAATCCTGTTTGCATTAACCCTGAGTTTCTCCTGCAGGGGCTCAATCTGCTTCTCCAGGGACTCATATTTGGCCTTGTACTCCTGCATGGTGGACTGCAGCCCTTCCTTCTCCTCGCGCATCAGACGGTTGCTGTCCGCCAGTGCGTCCATTGTGTGTACCTTCCGCATCAGCTCGGCACATTTCCCGGCCGTTTCTGCTCCAGCCTGAAGAATAGCAGATATATTAGATTGGACTGAGGACAGGGCGACATGGAGGCAGTCTGTCTGTGGCCACCCCCTATGGGATTAAGGCATCTGGTTTTCGATAAGCAGAGTTACACTGGATAAGGGTTGGGTAAGGTAGGGTAGTGTAGGGTTGGGACACATGGGATACGGTAGGTTAAGATTTCTATTACAATTATATTTTGACTTTCATTTTCAAATATTAGTAAAGGACTTTGCAAAGCATATTATTCCAATGCTTAAAATAAGCCAGGTAATGTTTAAATTACTAGAGGTAGATAATAATTAATCACTTTTCAGAGACAACAAAAGATCCGTTCATGAAGCTGACCAGAGGCTATGAATGCTACAACAGAAAGTTCTTGGATGTATCTTCCACAGTTTTGGTTGCAGGTGTTGACTGGCTTTCCTCTTATCCAAAACTTTTACCAGATATCATTATTGTTTAAATGCACCATAACATTACATAGGTTGAAAAGGAATTGAAGCTGCTTCAGAGCTGGAGTGAAAAATATTACACATTCCTATCACTAAGGTCTTCCATCACCAGGTAACTGGCAGGGAACCAAACCATCCTCTTTCATTAAATACCTCTAATTTAATCCAGCACTACAGTCACTCATTATTTACCTGGTTCTTGGCCCTTTCTTCACCCAGGTCCTTGGTGAGCTGTTCAACCTGCGACTTGAGCACTGTGCGTTGTGCCTCTACCCTGGCACTCTCAGCCTGAGCCACCTCACACTTGCCGGCTGCCACGTCACGCTCCCGCCGCAGGTACTTGATTACCTCCCGCAGCTGCTCTGAGGTGCGGATCTCATCTTCGCTGGCCTGGACCTTCTCAGATTCACCCTGCTGGGAAAATAAATTAAAATAAAAAGTAAAACAACTTTTGGGGTATGACTTATGCCATCTATCCAATCCAGTACAAATAGTGTCCCTATTAGGAAAGCAGAGACCTGGGGCTAGGTTGCTCAGTCCAGACATTTAAGGTTACAGTGACCAGTTACTTGCCTGTGAGTGACATTACATGAGCATTATATCTCAAGCATCACAGGCCACATCCTGCTGAAGGGTCTAAACTAACTAAAAAACTGTTTGAAGGCAATATGGTAATAACTTCAGCCAAATGATCTTCCTAATCTAGGGGAAGCAATCCACTCTTAACCCTTTCAGCCAGAGGTTATCTATTTTCTTTCATTCTGGCTCTTCCCAGACGTTTTATTAATATTAGGTGTAATGCCTTCTGACTGTAGGGGGTTAAAAGGTAAAGGAATAAAAAGGACAGCACACAGCAACAAACCTAATAGTCCTTTCGAGGCCGTCTGTAACAAAGGAGAGTAAGACTATGATATCTAATTTTATGAGGTGAAAATAAGGAGGGCAAAACATGAAGGTACACTTGGGCAGAGTTCCACATTATAAATTTGCCCACAACTCTGAACTGCTGAATATGAGACAAGCACAAATGAAGCAACTGCAAGACAATAACCTATCCGGTAACTGTGTATGTGAGAGGCGGGTGGGAAAAGGAGGGGTAGGAACCATCAGCACTTCACAACCCTCCTCCTGCCATAACCCCACCCTTCTCACTCACTGTTACCAGACTGACAAGTGTCTGGGTACTGATATGTTAGTGCTTGTCTCCCACTTACAGGTTTGAACTGAAATGACGGGCGAGTGTACAATGTGGACTTTCCTTGAGTGTACATATCATCACCTCTGCTATTTCTTGCACTCACTCTCAACTGACTGATTTCACATATTTCCAGCTCAGATACTGACTGCTGAAGTTTACCTATTGATCTGTGAGTAAAGTTGCATCATCTGCATACAATAACTGGTTTACCTTTCACTCTTCCCCCATTCCTGCATTTCTTAAACTTACCTCTCTTTCTTGTATCCTTTTACCAAACTATCTAACCAACCCATCTATAAGCAGACAGCCATGGAGACTTATAAGTGGAAGCAAACTTGGTTTGCCAGACAGTGTTCAACTTTGTCAATGCCAGGATATCCATCTCTCACCTGAACAATACTGTATGGAGCCAGCCTGAAAGGTACTGTTGCAACCTCACACTCAATTGCATGAAAATCTAGTGTAGAGCAAGAGACCATCCATCCATCATCTAATCTAGTGTTGCCCCATGAGGAGCGCAGGAGCCTAGGGCTAGGCAGGTTGGTCCTGACATTTAATATGAGTGACCAGCCTCACTCATCCCTGAGTGGCATTATGTAGGCAATAAATCTCAACCACCCCTTGGATATAAACCTGCACCGGCTCAATCCAATTGGAGCGCCTTAACTGCCCACTAAACCACCCGGTGCCATAATTTGGTTATATGGTTAAAATCCAGCATGGTAAATGGTTTCCTGGTATGCAGGAAACCATTTGGCTTGTCACTCAGTGTAGTGTCACCCATAAACAGAAGGAAGAGGAAAGAATGAAAGAAAGACAGAAAAGGTAGGATGGAAAGAAGGAAAAGAGGAAAGGGCAGGCACCTAAGAGCAGCACTACAATGAGTGGATGGTAAGCACCCCCACCAACCACACCAAAAACTTTCTGGACTGCAATGAACCAACCACTTCAACCAATTATTCCAGAGTCACAGAAGGACTGACACATAAATTAATCTTACCTCTTTGGAATCAGTGGAAGAAAACTTGGTCTGGAGGGCGGCCATCTTGTCTGACAGCTGAGTGAACTGGTCAAGGATGGACTTATTGTTTTCCTCCAGCTCATTACACCGTGCCACCAGCTGATCTCTCTCCTTCTTCTGCATGTTCTCTCGTTCCTCAAACCCAATCTGTTTCTCTGTGAACATAAACAAACACGTCAATCAAACACTGTCAACAAACAGTGGAGGCAAACAACTTATACAAACCCCTTACCCAAACCTTAAACAAACACAATACACATTATCCAACATCTTCAACATCAAAACATCTTCACTATCAGAGATTTTCCAGATGTTCCTAACATCACACCAGGAGCTGCTCCATCTCCTTCCTTGGCATGTTCTCCTGCTCCTCAAATGTAACCTGTTTATCTGCACACTGTATACAAATACATCATAACATCTGCACACTGAAGATCTTCTAGAACAGCGTTTCTTAACCTTTTCACCTTTTCTGACCTCAGCGTTTCGTTTCGTTTTTAAAGGCTCCAACATGCCAGCATGCGTCTGCCTTGGTCACCTAATGGCGGCTCTCCAAGCTGCATGATCTACTGCAGCCTTCCTGTTCAGTCCCTTAACCCTGAGGTCACACTTAATGACCTCGTCCCATGTCTTTCTTGGTCTACCCCTCATAACCCTACCCCCAATACTAACACTTCCTCACCCAATTATCATCCCTCATCCTCTCCACATGCCCAAATCATCTCAATCTAACTCTCCTCAACACAACACCAATACATTCCAATCCCATCCTACCTCTCAACTCTTCCATCATAAACACAGCCCCCCCAGACCTTGCACGCAGGGACGCACTACACATCCACCTAATCATTGTCATTTCTGTACGTCTGAGCCGGCGAATATTCTCCTCCATTACTGCTCAGGTCTCACTACCATACAGCATTACACTCCTAACACATGCTGCATACAAAGACCCTTAGCATGTAGGGAGAGTCCTCTCAATGTCAGGAAAGGCAAGAGCTCCCTGAACTTCTTCCAACCACTTCTCACCCTAGCCACAGAGCTAGCTCCAGCCCCACCTCCAGCACACAACATGTTTCCCAAATAACAAAATTCTTCCACACACTCAAGAGACTCACCAGCAAGTTCAATCCTTTCACACCTGACAATCTCCACCTGCTCTCCCCGACACGCCGTACACATAAAATCAGCATTATCTCGCAGTCTATCTCTGATACCATTATATCTCTTGTGCACCCATTTATCACAAACACCGCACAAGATGGAATTACTTCCCACGCCCTTGCGGCAAACTGCACATGGCCACTCTCCCTCATCTTTGACAGTCCGGCTCCCTCTTACATCTGGTTACTGGGACTATAGTTGTTACACTACTACAAGAATACAGTAAAGTGATGTTCTGCTTGACAATTTATTGTACATATTTTCCAAAAATAAAACATCAAGGATGCCAATACTAAGCAAAACCAATAAGAAAAAACAATAACGCAGAGTTTTCCAGCACCCTCTAGAACTAATTTCAACACCCCCAGGGGGTGCTAGCACCCCAGGTAAAGAATCGCTGATGAAGTTGTACAAAATGTGGCAGGCTAATGGCTTTAATATTATCATCATTTTGAGTTTTTCCTCACATCAAGCTGGATTAGGCTCGTGATACCGCTACTTACAAAGTTGACATGTTATGTTTTCCACAATTTACAGTATGGTATGTTGTGATTTCTGGAACATAATGCTGACTTATATAAGGGACCAGTTATGGAATGGGATGCCCTCATGGAGTGGCACCAAAATACATGGGGAGTGCACTGTACAAACCTCACTCAACTTCCTATCCTCTGAGAGGAGGTTGGTTGACTGCAGGTGGACAGCCTCAGCCTGCAGTCTGCTGGGGTCATAACAACAATGAATGTCTGTACTGAATCTTATTACCTCACAGCATTTTCTCAACTGTGTAATGGTGGCCTCCTAAAGATCAGTGATGAACTCTGCCTGCCTGCCTTTCAATGTGTACTTCTACAACTACAAGTATTATTCCTTAATGGGTACTGTTGTTGTTCAGTAACCCTGGTCTGTCTGGCACAGCAGACCCACCGAACACAACCTAGATGCCACCTCTGCAGGGCCGTCCCATGCAGTGAACCAAGGTTCCCTTTCAAGAAATGCCACTTTGCCACAGGAAGGTGCAGGAAAGATGGATACTACATATGCAACTCCTCAGCCAGATAATGGGGGCACTGCAGTAGGCTCCATTTCATTCCACTATTTGGATATACTATTTACCATCCAGCACTGTCCACAGTTTCCTGGGTTACAGGATACCATGAGGCTTGTATTCAGTGCACAGCCATCTCAAGTCAAATGAAGTGTACTAAAAAGTGACAGGAAGGATGGCAGAAAGAGGGCTGACACAAAAAATAGTACAGGTGAAAGAAGAAGTATGCAGTACAACATTAGGTGAGTGGATGATGGTCACCGTCATCTACCATCAACTTTAAAGGGTCAATTCAACTGGCACCCAAGGAGGCTCATTCCTACCTTACAGCTAGGCTCTCTGAATTTCATGCAACTACGATTCAGTACTGGGTATTCATGTTGTGTCAGTAGTTCAACTCTGTCAGATGAAAACACACCAACTATATTTGTATTGTAACTACTACCACTACTACTATTCACCTTTCAGCACCTCCTCTGCCCTAAGTCGTGCAGTGGCCGCCTCCTGCAGCTCGGTGGTGAACTCTGCCTGCCTCTCCTTCATTGCCGCCATAGCCTTCAGGTCAGCACCGTGGAGCATCACCTCATGTTCGTATTTGTCTTGAGCTTCTCTCGCCTCCCTGGAATTTAAAGAATGAGAAAATGCTCTCTCCCTCCCTCCCTCTCTCTCTCGTGTGTGTGTAGGAAGGGGGATGGAAGGCCACAGTCAAGGATTGCACAGTATATTTAAGGATGGGTTGGGGTGGAAAGAACAGGACTGAGAAATAAATGCAGAAGGATAGTCTTATCTTAAATGTCAGGACCAACTTGCCAAGCCCTGGGTTCCTACGCTCCTCTATGGGGCGACATAGGACTGGATGATGGATGGATAGAAAGGTATGGAATGAAGGACTGGAAATGGAAAGTATATGCAAGAGAGTGGGCTGGGATTCACCATCATCATCATCAAGACCTCTTTCCCACTCTGGGAGGAGGTGAGGCAGGGTCCAGAGAGCCAGAAAAATCTTGACATACTGATATTTAACCAGAATCTGCCCAATTGAATGGTCCACACTCCCATTCCTGCTCTTAGAATCATGGCTTCACATCACAGGCATAAACATCAACACTTCCAAGCTTAAACATCCACACTTATAGACTCCATACCATCTATCAGCTGGTGTCAAAACAGTATTACAACTATAACTTGACTGATACAGAACAGGGCTGCCAAACCATTGTCACATAATCATCTGCAAAAACTTCTTCAAAACAGCCTGATCCACTGTCTGTTCTCTAGTCTCATTACACTCCATACCTTGCTTTGGAAAACAATTATTTTCCATCTTAATCTAATGAGATAAATTTAACATAGCTAGAAAAGGATATCTTCACATGGTGGCACTAGGCTACCCAAGCAACCCAATTATACAAGTCTTTTCCCCATCCCCTGGAGAGGATGGTGGACTGCAAGTGGTCAACTCAGCCTGCAATCCTCCAGGTTTTACATCTTGATGAGCCTGGGGCCACAACAACAACAATAATCATTATCTTCATCAGTTGGTGGCATCCATCATCCACTCTCTTAATGTAGTGCTGCCTACTTCTTCCTTCACCTTTATCATTCTTTTTCTGCGTCTGCCCTCCTCTCTTCCTATTTCCCTTATTTTTCCTCTTACTTTTTAATACCTTCTTTCTTTTCAGGCAGCTTGATACTGAGTGACAAGCCTAATGTTTCCTGTAAGCCAGGAAACCATTTACAACACTTAGTGTTAACCATACAACCAACCCACACACTCTGCCTATGTCAAGGAATGGGTTGGCAGAGGGTTGGTGGTCCTCCCCGTAAAACCACAACTCAAAGATAAACAGCCATCCTTCAGGGGATTATGGCATCTGGCTATAGATTGATTGACGGACAGACCATCATCATCCATATTTATTTTTCCACCCTTAACCCCTTAACCGCGGGGCGTCACTTTTGTGACGCTTGGGAGCAAGGGATCATACCGTGGGGCGTCACTTTTGTGATTCTGTGTTATTTAGAATTCACCCGGGCTTTCAAGTGGTGGCTTGTATAATCTATCAGTACTGCCAATGTCCAACACTAGTCAGCACTCCTAATCTCATCTGTAATCCCATCCATTGTTGACAATTTAGCCATTTCTCCCCGTTCTTGACTCCCCTCCCTACCCCCCCTCCATTACCCTATCCTCTCGCCTGCCCGGCCGTGCTACACTAAGTAAACCTTCCCTGGAATTTTTCACTGATTTCATCCATTGAAATAAGCCCTATGCCCTATTCTTATACCAAATAATATATACAAGAAAGAAATAAGGTAAGTGAGAGTGCTATACACCTGGAATTGGCTAATTATTACCTGACAACACCTCACGTGCACTCATTCGCTAATTTTCGCTGTTTTTTTCCCCTTGAAATATGCCGTATAATCTATTTTCGTAATAAATATACATATAAGGAGAGAAGGGAGAAGCCTAAGTGATATTTACATTCACCTGGAACTACCTAATTTATAATGTATTGTCTAGATTTCCTGCCAATCATTTCAGTGCTATACATAGCTGTTTCAAGAGCTAACACTGGTAGTACTGAATATCCCCTAAGTAGGCCTCCACCCAGCCCTCCCTTATCAGTTTACTCTCATCTTCCGAAGTGGAGGTACGTCTGTTTCCTCTTGCTGACTTCAGGGACTTTTTCACCCCCATGCAAAGGGCCCTGTGACCTTCACCCCCTACTAAACCTCGTGTGGAAAGAGGTAAAGGGCTGACAATTGATAAAAGAGTGACTACGATCTTTCTATTGAGTAAAACAGTGCAAGTGGAACTGTAAATAATGTGTAAATAATGTGTAAACAGCAAGTGAAAGCAATGAATGTAAATATAAGTGAACAGTGGAAAATAGTTTTATAAGTTACTTCAAGTGACAGTGCATAACACAATGTAAATAAAATAGAAATGTAAATAATGTAAATAAAATAGAGAACGTAAAGAGAAATGTAAATGAGTAGTAGTATAAGAATACGAGTATATACCCTAGGAGTAATGAAAGTGAAAGTTTCACTCTAGCATGTCTGAATGCTATGAGTTATGAGAGTGAAGATGAAAGTGACATTCACTCTCAATGCTAGTATACAGGACGAGAAAGTGAATGCTACGTATTTTACTGAAAGAAATTGAATCCCTACAGTGACAATAAACTAATACTACTGAAGGAAACTTATGGATAAAGACTGTAGATATATATAAGTGTTATATAGTAATAGAAATGTAAAGTGTGAGGGGTTTTATGAATAATAAATGACAGAGTACCAAGAGCGAATTAGCGCAAGTGGGAAGGTCATACGCGCTCGTAATTTTCATTGCTTTCACAGTGGGTTTTTTTTGGAGTAGGGATCCCAAACTACTTGATAATCATAGAGTAGTGTTTATAGTGTTAATATCTGGCTGTGGTAATCATATTACAGGTTGTCGGGAAGTGTAAAGTGGAGACTTCGTTACCCAACTTCAGAGGTCTCCACAAGTCCTACGGTAATCGACGAAGGCTCAATGAACATCCCAGGAGAAAGCTGAAGGTATGTGCCATAAGCATATTTAATTTTAATATTCTAGGACTAATAACTGATTTTTGGCAAATATTTTTTGAGAGTGTCGGAGCCCGAATAACCCCGCAGCACACGCAAAACATCGGTAAACATGCCTGCGGTGTAGGGGTTAAAAAAAAAAAAGAAAGAGAGAGAGAGAGAGTATTTTTCACCCTTTAAAAAAGTGTGTGTGTGTGTGTGTGTGTGTGTGTGTGTGTGTGTGTGTGTGTGTGTGTGTGTGTGTGTGTGTGTGTGTGTGTGTGTGTGTGTGTGTGTGTGTGTGTGTGTGTGTGTGTGTGTGTGTGTGTGTGTGTGTGTGTGTGTGTGTGTGTGTGTGTGTGTGTGTGTGTGTGTGTGTGTGTGTGTGTGTGTGTGTGTGTGTGTGTGTGTGTGTGTGTGTGTGTGTGTGTGTGTGTGTGTGTGTGTGTGTGTGTGTGTGTGTGTGTGTGTGTGTGTGTGTGTGTGTGTGTGTGTGTGTGTGTGTGTGTGTGTGTGTGTGTGTGTGTGTGTGTGTGTGTGTGTGTGTGTGTGTGTGTGTGTGTGTGTGTGTGTGTGTGTGTGTGTGTGTGTGTGTGTGTGTGTGTGTGTGTGTGTGTGTGTGTGTGTGTGTGTGTGTGTGTGTGTGTGTGTGTGTGTGTGTGTGTGTGTGTGTGTGTGTGTGTGTGTGTGTGTGTGTGTGTGTGTGTGTGTGTGTGTGTGTGTGTGTGTGTGTGTGTGTGTGTGTGTGTGTGTGTGTGTGTGTGTGTTTGTGTGCGTGTGTGTGTGTGTGTGTGTGTGTGTGTGTAGTGGGGGGGGGGTGAGGGCACACTTGCATTCACCAACCATTTAAGTCTTTGGAATCTTCGGAATCTTAACTCCACCTCACAGGCATACACAGCCACACTTCCATGCCTCATACCAATTATCAGCTGAAGTCAACAACAAAGTCTAGTAAATACGCACCTTATCTTTTCGTCCGCCTCTGTCCTGGCCCTCTTCTCCTCCTCCTTGGCCTTCTCCATGGCCTCAGTGGCATCACGTACTTCTTTTTCCTTTGCCTGCAGCTCCTCCTCAAGCTGCATGTATGAAAGACAAGGATAGAGATACGTGATTATACTGTAGTTAGCTTCCATGCATACACATACTCTCTCTCCCTCTCTCTCTGTCTGTCAATCTGTCCATCGATCTGACTGACTGACCACAAACGACCAAGCAAATGATTGTCCACCCATCTCTTCTCTCTCTCTCGAGTCCTTTGTTATTTTACAGATTAACAGTATTTCAAATGTCTCTACCTCTTTGCATCCATCCTCCCCCTCTCTGTCCTTTAATTCCTAACATAAGAATTCCCCCCTTTGCATACACACACACAAAGACTGACACTCTCTCTCTCTCTCTCCCCCTCGTTCTCTCTCTCTCTCAGTACCTTGGTCACTTTGGATGTCAGCAGTGATTTCAGCGTTTCCATCTCCTCCCCAGCCTCTCTAACTTGGTTCTCCAACTTAGCACGTTCATTCTCCCTTTCCTCAGCGAACTTCTGTTGCTTTGTCAACCTGAGGGGGAGAAATTATCATCACTGTCACCACCACCATCATCATTATTACTACTATCATCATCATCATCATTACTACTATCATCACTGTCACCATCATCATTACTACTATCATCACTGCCACCCACCACCATCATCATCATCATTACTACTATCATCACTATCACCATTATCATCATCATCATTATTACTGCTATCATTATCATCATTACTACTGTACTATCATCACTGTCAGCATTATCATCAGCATCATTACTACTATCATCACTGTCACTATCATCATCATCATCATCATCATCATTACTACTAACATCACTGTCACCATCATCATCATCATTACTATTATCATCACTATCACCATTATCATCATGATCATCATTACTATTATCATTATCATCACTACTACTTTCATCAGTCACTATCATCACCATCATTACTACTATCATCACTATCATCACCATCATTACTACTATCATCACTATCATCATCATCATTACTACTACCATCACTGTCACCATCACCATCATCATCATTACTATCATCACTATTAGCATCATCACACCCACACCCACAATAATAAATACTCACTCCTCCCTGTCAGCCTTGCACACATCACTGCTATCAGTCAGCTGTCTCTCATATTTCTCACTTCCATCCAGTCTCACCCAACAAGAAGCACATCTGTCTGTTTCTCCACACACACACACACACACACAACATCAACAACAATCCCACATTCCTCCTTAGCTGTCTTACACACCTACGTGCTATCGGGCAGTTGCTTCTCATAATCCTACTTACATCCGCCATCTCAGCAAGAACAACAATATCTACCACCATCTCAACAACAACAACAATAACAACAAAATCTACCACCATCTCAACAACAACAATATCAACAACACTAATAACAATATCAACACATAACAGCAAAATCAACTACTCACATAACAATATCAACACATAACAGCAAAATCAACTACTCACATAACAATATCAACACATAACAGCAAAATCAACTACTCACATAACAATATCAACACATAACAGCAAAATCAACTACTCACATAACAATATCAACACATAACAGCAAAATCAACTACTCACTCCTCCCTGGCTGTCTTGCACGCCTCATTGCTATCGGCCAGCTGCTTCTCGTACTTCTTGCTTACGTCCACCATCTCGGCCAGCGAGCGGCGGGTCTGGTCAAGGCCGGCCTGGGTAGCCATCACCTTCTGCTTCTCTTCAGCCAACTGTGACTCAAGATCCCGAAGTCTGGCCTGCGACACAGCGGATGGAGTGGGGGCTGGTGGGGGATGCAACAATACACCTAAATTATCCAGTGTCTTGTGTAATTTGTGAGAAGCTTCAGGTTATCCTTTGGCTAATTTCTGGTGATCTATCTATCCACTGCCAGACTCCTTAATCCCGTAAGGGGTGGCCACAAACAAACTGCCTCCAAGTCGCTCTGTCCCCTGCCATTTCATTGCCCTGCTCCCAGCTCACACCCCCCTCTCTCATATACCTCTCCACTCCATCCCTCCATCTCATCCTTGGCCTCCCCCTCCCTCTCTCCCCCTCCACCTCACTCACATACACTCTCCTCATCAGTCCCTCACCCTCCATCCTCTCCACATGGCCAAAGTGATATAAATGCTATAAGAACAAGGGCCCGATTCTCAGCAGGAGCTACAATTACTGATAATCATAAGGGTGAATTACAAGGGAGGTCTTTTTCCAAGCCAAAGTTCGTCAATACGGGTAAGTACAGTTTGATAATGGACGAGAGTTGAAACATGGCCGGTGTTGTAGGGCCTACCAGGGGGCTGAAAAAGACAGAGAGAGAGAGAGAGAGAGATGCTGGGGCTTGAGGTAAGGCTACAAGGCTACCACAGTCTAGTACAGTATATTTAAGGATAGATGACCAGCCTACTTGCCCTGATGGTAATACATGATTGTAAAACCTTCAGTCACTCCTTAAGGTACAGTACAAATCGTCATCACTCCAAATGGGGTGTTCTAACAGCAGCTGCTTGTGTACGGTCAGCCAGGGGTGCGATAACAAATTTTAACCCCTTCCATCCACTGGCATATGGCATATTTTGTATTTTTTCTTCCTAGGATCAGACAATTTTCACTCAACTAAGGAAGGACTTCTGTGTTCAGTGCCAACCAACCTGACTGTGGAGTAACACTTTCTCCTAACGCTCATTTGCCAAAGTTAATTTTCTTCCCCTTGGTAAAATGCTAACCTCCATCATGAAGATTTTCAAATTTATTCACAAATTTCACACTTTTTCTTCCATAAGCCTTTGATGGTGACTAAGTTGTAACAACTAATAAACACAGATGTAGCTTATGATGCTAGTCACATGTGCTATGAAAAGCATGTTCATTTTATTCTGCCACTGAACTAAGCGGAATACACCATATAAGGATAAAAATCTGAACTAATTCAAGATGGAAAAACTGTAATCAATCTCATTCTCAATGCTCATAACATTGCCAAATTAAATGAGATAAAATAATACTCACTAGGAGGTATCTTTGCCTTCTCCTGCAACTCTGTCACCTTGTTCCTTAGGGTGGCCAGCTCAGCACGGGCATCAAAGAGCTGCTTGGATGTGCCGGCGTGTTCTGTATGCATTGTCTTAATTCTGGCCTCAAGCTCCTTTATCCTGTGGGGAACAAAACAAAGGTGACCATAAAGGGATAGCTGAAGGAAAAAAAGATGGAGAAGGAGAAGAAAAAGGCTTAAGATTATGCCTACTGGGTGTACAAGAGTTTAATACATTTTTTGAAGCCTCTGATTGCCAAACTTTCTCTCTGTTAAATAAAGTATTCTGGTATTAGCCTAAATAAAACACTCAAGCGCACCAATATCTGCAACAGGACTGAAAAATACTTAAAACTCTCTCACTATGATACTCTGCACCAAGCAATATGTCCATCCAGCCACTTCTTCTCAGTTACCATCAAAGTCAGTGTGGAATTTATAAACAAATATGAATATCGTGTACGGTACTGCATATCACCATATTATTAAAAAGAACATTACCTTAGCCAATCAGAGTACACTGTTATGTGTTAATCCATGGACACGTTAGCTGGCATGAGTTCAGGATTTCTCTCTTTTAAACAAAATCTTCTTATGTTAGACTGAATAAAATATCAAAGTGCACCAACAGCAAGAGTTACTTAGAGAAAAGTTGAAGTAGAACAGAGTTTGCCCTTACACTGCACCAACTCATAGATGTGACTGCACTGTTATATTAGGGTGGGTAGGTTTAGGCTATGTTAGGTTATATTAGGATGAAATATTAGGAAAGGATAGGAAAGAACTGATGGGGTTGGTTAGGTTAAGTTAGGCTACATCCTGTCAGGTCAGGTTTTGGTTAATGTTAGGGGGAAAAAAAAAAAACTCTATAGTGACATAATAAAACTGACACCAAAAGGCCAACTCACTTCTCTCTGGCGGCCTTGAGGTCTGAGTTAGAGTCGAGTTTGGCCTTGAGTCGTGCCACCTGTTGTGTCAGCTCATGGACCTGGTTCTCGTGGCGCATCCGTTCCTCAGCGTCATTCCGCTCCAGGTTTATCTTGATGGTCTCCAGGTTGGCCAGCACCATCGCCTGTGATGTCTGGCCTCGGCTGGTGGCCTCACGCTCGGCCATTAGACGTGCCTCAGATTCCTGACAAAATGGAGTCGGACAAGTTAGCTGAGATTAAGTAGGTTAGGTCAGAACAGGTCAGGTTATATTGGAGTAAAGAATGCTGGATAAGGCTGGGGTATGTCAGGTTAGGTTAGCAGTTGTCATATTAGGTTAAAGTAGGAGAGATTATTTTAGAATTAGTCCGGTCAGGAGTGCCTCATATTCCTGACAAAAGGGAAAGCTTAAGACTTTGGCATGGTGGGGCAGTGGAGGTGATGGTTAAGTGGCTGGATCACTTGAGATCTAGTGACATTGTCTGCAGTTTACTCTTGCTGATACCTGATGATTACAGCTCAGAAAAGGTCTCTTGAACTGAAGGCATTTATTAAGATGTACTTCTTTCCAGTTCCAAATCTATCCTACTCACAGTATAATCAACAGTTGATGGCCAGAATATACTGTACATAAAAGGATATCACTCTGATAAATGGGTTGACTTCTTCACCATGATGAAGGTGAAAATGTACAAACAGTGAGCACTGGTCAGCTGACTAGTGACACATCAATGCAACATTTAGCAGGGAATTTTCCTTGATCTCTCCACACTAGTGAACTGTGCTAGGATGGCAGTAAAATGCATTTTCTTAGTCTCTATGACGTCTCTGACTTTTTTCTTTCATGACTGTAACTGTTTTTATTTTTTTCCTCTGCTTTTTCCTTAGTGTAGTGTGGCACAGCATATTTAAAACATCCCTGTTGTTTATTCGTTAGGTTTTGATTCCTAAAGCACAGTACTACTTGCTAACCAGTTTATTTCTGCATGTGCAATCCATGTCAGTATTACCTGTAAAATGGATAGAAATAGCATACAATAGTTTGGTGTAATATGCCACACTTATAGTTAGAAAGAGTTCAGGCAGTCCTAAATATAAGACAAGGATGTGTTAATAATTGGGTGGATCCACTGCCTGGTTATATAAATGTCTCTCACGTCCCTCCCTATCCCTCCAAAAGTGGATAGTGGATTGCGGATGGGCAATTTAAGCCTGCATTCACTGGGGTTCACATTCAGATGACCCTGGGAATGCAACTACTACAATTTTAATGCATTTAACTTGTGCAGTAAAATAGAAGCAACAAGTAAACAAGCTCTACAGGTGGCAATGAAAGTTTATGAAGCATTTTTCGTTTTCTAGAAATATAACACACTACAGACGAGAGCAAAAAAGTCGTCACCTTCATTATCAATCGACTCTCTTTTTCCTGCCCACCTAAGAAGGGGGAGAGGTATGATTCAGATAGCAAAGAAACCCATGACACCGGGAAACCTACTCAACTGCATGTCTTGTGAAAGGGGCCACACATTCAACATTCAAGCACCTGCAATCCTGACCACACCCCCACATGCAAGACCATTTGCAACATATAACAAGGATTTCCTGTTATTTTTATGGCCTGCTGCTAATCTGGACATGAACACAGTGGACTACAGGCTAAACTTGCTCTCCCCTGCAGTCTGCCACCCTTTTATTGGACAGGGAAAGGTCTGAGATATTAAAATCGGACAGTAGAGCGGACAATAGAGCCACCTGGTTATATTGGACAGCAGAGCCACCTGGTTATACTGGACAGCAGAGCCACCCGGTTATATTGGACAGTAGAGCCACCTGGCCGTAGAACAAGGACCCTAAATTCATGCCAACTTAGGAGGCTTTTCAACCCCTCTTCCTTAACACTATAAGTACTGTACTTCCATATCCACTTCCATATTCTCTTCTATTTACATCCTTGTAATACTGACCATGGCTGCATCAATGATATACAAGAGAAGGTTTATGTTCCACACGCAGAAATAAACTGGTAAGGAAGAGGTTTATACTCACTTTAATTTGGCTGAAAACTGCCATCCCTCCATCGTGAAGGCAGAATGGTAAGAATGCTCGTCAAGAGGAAGTGCTTTGGAAAGAAAGTGTAACTGCAGTAGCCTTTTTCTGTCATTGAGCTACATGATATATGTTGCAAAAGGAAGAAAGCCTTTGCCATATTAAGGCGAAAGGGTTATAGTAATCGTCCTATGCTGATGAACATACGGACCCAGGACTTACTGCACAGGTCACTGGCAGCCCCACAACCTACCTTCAATAGTGCCTTCTCATCCCGAAGTTGTTCAACAGCCACCTCTGCCTGGGCCAGCTTCTTCTGCAGGCTCATGGTCTCCCCTCGCAAGGAGTCAATCATGCCCTCATGACGACCCACTATACCTGTAGCAAGGGAACTCAAAATTAACATGATTGTTATGATGGTACCTGAACTTAAAAAGACTTTCTCTCTCTCTCATTTGGTCTGCATTATGTTTCTGAAGTCCTTGGTAGTGTATTCATGTGTAGGCCTCTTTTTTCCCAGTGAGGGCAATGGACAGTGATGCTGGGTGTCATGCATTTACAGCACCATCGATGTGACACCAAGTAGCTTTGTCGCCTGTTGCGTTGCATCCACCTCCCCCCCCATACGCCATTACTGTCACGAACCCTTACCTACGACCTCAAGTTAGAGTCTTCCCTTGTCCGAGGTCTGCTGCTGTCCAAGGGTAATGAGTCCAGTCTAACCCTGGGAACAAGCTGCAGCTGCATAGTAATAGTAGTAGTACAGTAACCCTGGTCTGTCTAGCTAGGCATACCCATCAACTGCAGGCATGTAATCCCCACCTTAAGGCCATGCAATGAACTGACTATTCCTTGTGGTGGACAGTGCCCTGCCACAGTGAGGCAGCAAGGTGCAGGGAAAAGTGTGGCGGTTTGGTTCCTTGATGGACACCACATTTGCATCTCTCACCCAGTTAACAGGGGCACCTAGTAGGCTCCACATCACCCCATTATTTGGTTATATGGTTGGCACCAAGCTTCCTGGGTTACAGGAAACCATTAGGCTTGTCATTCATAGTACAGTCACCTAAGAAGTAGGCAACATTACATCAAGGAGTGAATAATTGTTGCCACCACCTACCACTACTGTAGCTGTGTAAAAGGGATAAGTACAGTATGTGTAACAGTTTCAGCCCTGACTCAGTTTGTGTAAATGTGGTTGAGTTACCTATGTGGCAGTGTTGTGCAAGGTTAGCTACTGTGCTTCTGACTGCACAACACTTCCATGTTAGTGCCTACAATGGTAACCTTCCACCTCCCTGCTTGGAGGAACTGCCACTGCTATGCTCCCACACAATGATAGGTTATGGCATATACAATGCAGAATACCAAATAAATATCAACCTCTCGCATAAAATAGGGTAATGTAGAGTAGGAGCGTGTCTTCATGTGTGGTGCAGCAAAGAAGTGAGGCAATGTGGCTGAAAGAGTTGTACCTAACAAAATCATTGTACAGTATTTCAATCTGAAATAAGCAAAATTAATTCTACACTTATTTACAATAAATATCTAAATAAAAATTTACAATGCAAACTGTAATGAACTAAAAATAAGTCACAAAGCATGACTGAGGCACTGTTGTTGCTGACCCATGTTCATCTGAACTTGAACCCCATGGACTGCAGGCTGAAACTGTCCTCTTCCTCAGTCTATCATTCTCTTTTTGATGGCTACAGAGGAAGCTGAATATCTTTAGCTATAACCAAATCAGATCAGCACCACCACATGAAGGTGTCCATCACCAGCAGTGAGGTGACCTGGTAATTTGATGCAACAAACCAGGTACAGTGAAAACTATAGCAGGGAGGTGACTGGCTAAACAAGCAAGCTCATAAAAGATAACCCACCCTGTACAGAACTGCCACATACCACTGTACTCAAAGAACCCTCGACCTGGGCTGGGCAAGGCCAGGCCAGGCCACAGTAGGGTAGGGTGGGCTAGGCAAGGTAGAAGTGTAGTAAGGTAAGGCAAAGCAACAAGGCAAGGCTTAGTAATGCAGGACAAGGGAAAGTATGGTCAATTATGGTATAGTACACAAATATAATGTTAAATCAGGTCAAATACAGTTGGACAAAACAAAGCAAAGCAAGGTGATGTAATGTATCGTATACAAAGGTAACATTAAATTAGGTCATACACAGCAAGGTACGGTTAAGTACCGTACACAAAGGTCATGTTAAACTAGGTCACATAAGATAAGGTGTGACAAGGTCAGGTTAGGCAATATAAAATTATGTCAAGCAAGGCAAGGCACGTCAGGACAAAGCAAGACAAGATTAAGTAATGTAGATGTATTGTCAAATTAACAAGGTAAGGTAAGGTAAGGTAAGGTAAGGTAAGGTAAGGTACGGCAAGGCAAGGTTAAGTAAGGTACAGTAAAGATTACCAACTGTCAAAACGTCGTGTAATCTCACCTCGGAGTTCAGTGTTGGTCTTCTCCACAGACGCCAGCTGTCGCTGCAAAGTCTCAGCGTTGGCCTTAAGTGTCTTTATCCTCTCATCATTGTATTCTGCTTGTGACAACAGTTTGATGTTCTCACCCCTGTTGGCAAAGTAGAAGGAGTACTGATTCTATGTGGCAATGAGCGCATCATAGTTAATATTACATAATTTGGATGTCAGGAAGAATTACAACCCAATTCAAAACAATACAATAAAAACTCTCAAATCCCCCCTTCAAAATCCAATTTTTGAAAACATCCACTTTTCTAAGTAATTTTTTCCAGAGAGAAGGGGTGCAGATATCACATGTCCTTACAAAATCAATGCATATTTGAAGTTAACATAGACTTCTTTTTTTTTTTTTTTTTTTTTTTTTTTTTTTTTTTTTTGGGTGGGGGGCACATTTAAGATCAGATTATAAAAGATGCCTTATTGTATTTACTGGTGGTACTGTATACTACTTAGCTATTAAAGTAAATGTTTTTTCTCATTAATTATCACCATTCTCCTTTCCTGAACAGACCATTTCCAAAACACTTTTATAGCCAAGCATTTCAAATCTGAGAGACTTTACTGCAGTCACAACACACCTTGTTTTCTCCATCGTGCTCTTGAGTGTGTTGTAATCATCCTTCATCACCTTGTCGTTCTTAGCCTTTTCGGTGCGGTACTCCTCATGTTCCTTCTTGAGTAGGGCCAGCTCCTTCCTTGATGCCTCCAGCTCTGCCTCCACCTTCCTCAGCGCCTCCTTGCTCACCATCCCACCTGCCTGTGCACCCTCGGCCACTGTGGGTTTCTGGAATATACAGTATTTGTTGACCTTTCAGTATCAGAGGTATGCATCATCATCATCGTCGTGACCTTTTCCTCAGAATGAGGTTGTTCTGGTCCTAGGCTCATTTGGAATGTGAATTTGGTGAACTGCAAAATGATAAGGGAGCTGAGATGTCTGTATAATTGGGAAGTGGGCCTCCATGGTTAAACTGGCACCACTACATGAGGATGCCCCTCTCCAGCAACCATCTGTGTGAGCTACAAAAGACAGCAGGTGCCAGAGGGACAGACAAAATTATAGTTATTCAGGTGAACACAAGATAGTGATTTGTAATGTGAAGAATTAAACAGTGAGGAAGGGGTGCTACAAACTCTCTTAAGTCACACAATATGGAACAAGGGAATTAGTAAAAGATGAACAAGTACTCACAGAACCTTTGCATGGTATAGCAATAGCAGAGCCAGAGTGAGGTAAGAGCAGAGAAAAAGGACAACAGAAGATGGAATGGTATGCGTAGATCTATGACAGTGCAAAGGTGGGGTTAAGAACTTAGTCTGTTTGTTCTTACCTAACAAAGCTGGGCCACTCCCACAACTTGAATCCTATGCTGTGGTTGTGTGAAGTTAAGTGAGCTTTAGTTATGAGGTAGGAATGGGTCTCCTTGGTTACTAGTCAAATCACACCTAATTAGACTACACTTAGCTATTAATTTAGGTGAAAGGAATAGGGATTATAGTAAAAGATGAAGGGGTACTCACCGAGCCTTGGGATGGTAGGGTTCCACCGGACTGCTGCTTGAGGAGGTCCCGGTACATGTCTCGCTGCTGCACCAGGTTATCCATCAGGGTCTCCTGCTTCTCTCGCCACTCAGACAATTCCTTCAGCTCATTGCGTGCCCTAACAAGTTCGCCCTGGTAAAATAAATAAATGAGTGTGTGAGGAGGAGTGGAATGGAGGTTGGTGAGGATAGGGGACTGACACGAGATTAAGCTGGCTAGATGAATGTTGTGAGAAGTGCATGAGCAGAGATTTGGCACCGCTTTTTAACGTGACAGCGTTCAGACTGACTCATTGGATGCACTTATGTGAAGCAATAGAATGTAGCAAAAGTTTTTTGAGCATATCAGATAGAGCCAGGATTCTGGGGGCTTGATGATGAGTAAATGGAAGCATGGCCAATCTGACTGGACAAACTTGGGATGTCTGGATGTTGTTGCTACTCCTCACCCTGCCCAAGGGTGGGAAAGGAAGTCTGATGATGATGATGATGATGATGAAATAAATAAATAACCCCTCTAATTCTGGTAACATACTTTTTATTGCACGCCTTTAGCACCATTATATCTCATGAACTGCTTGAGCTATCAACATGAAACCTTCAGGGTATCAAGATATGGCCTAAATCTTGGACTTGGCCAACAGCATATTCTGGCAGGCTATTAGCACTCAGGTCCCGAATGCTTTTCTTTCATATAATTCTGTTTTTCCTATCTCCACTAAGTTATCCATACGTGGCTCCTGCCTCTCTCGAAAACCAAGCAACTCATTCGGCTAACTGTATGCATTATCACTAACTGTATGGCACAAAGACTACAAAATTAATAGCTCTATCTATACATTATCATTCACCATCTTAATCTATTCATTATCCAGTCTTTTATTGCCCGATCAGAAGCACAGGAGCCCAGGGCTATGCTTTTTGGTCCTGGCATTTAAAGGGGAGACAGGGGTGGAGAGAGAGAGAGAGAGAGAGAGAGAAATACAGCTCATTGCATGCCTTCTCAAGCTCTTCCTTGGTACCAAAACAGAACTAACAATAGCCCTTTAGATCTATGGACATACTTTCTACGTTGTTCTTGATGCCTCTTGACAATTCTGTTCACCTTGGGATAAACTTTTCTAAGTGGAAGAATTTGTCAGCATCTATCTATCTATCTATCTGTCTATTGCCAGACGCCTTAATCCCGTAAGGGGTGGCCACAAACAAACTGCCTCCATCTCGCCGTCCCCCGCCATTTCACTGCAGAGAATTCACTAAAATCTCTCTCCACTGTCAAAGATTATTTTATTCTGCTCAGGACAGACCCCTTAGAGTACAGAGGTTACAACAATATTTTAACTATACACCACTATATATCCTGACATTTTCTTTTCCTATATAATTCCTGCTACTGCCAGATAATTTTACTAGGCTTCAGGATGTAAAGGGTAGGACTGGACTGAATACAGTATACCCTAGACATTAAATATGAAGAAAGCTGAATACGGGGAAACCAAAATGAATATAACTGACAATAATAATAATTTTTCTAACCCTTTCAGTGTGATAATCGCTAATTTTACCTAATTTACTGCTGCCTACCAAGATTTCACTTAGGAAAGACTGTTTGTAATGAAGGGGTTAATGATGGCTGTATCTAACCCACATTCTAAAAAATCTCTCATAATAATGGTAAACAATAAAAAGACAACTACAAAAATACATTATTGTTGTGCAAGGGACAGCATGGTGGAATGATGAGGTGAAACAAGCTGTGGAACAAAAGACGAAGGCATATAGTAAATGGTTAGCGAGTAGAGGTAGGGGAGAAGATGAGAGAGAGAACAGAGAGGTATATGTGAGCAGGAGAAGGGAAGTGAAGAGACTGGTGAAGGAGAGTAAGAAGAAAGTGGATGAAGAGTTTGGGAGGAATCTGAGTGTGAAATGGAGGGAGAGTAAGAAATTGTTTTGGAAGGAGGTAAAGAAAGTAAGGCAGTGTGAAAGGGGAAATAGTAGGGGAGTGAAAGATAGGAATAACAGATTGTTGGTGGAGAAGAGAGAGAAATTGAGGAGATGGAAGGAGCACTTTGAGGATTTATTGAATGTAGAGAGTGAGAGCAGTGTGAGTATAAGTGGTTGGGGAATGGCTGGGAGAAGAAGAGATGAGAAGAGGGAGGAAGAGATCAGTAGGGTGAAAGTAGTGGAAGCAATGAAGAAGATCAAGATGGGAAAGGCCCCAGGAATTGATGGAGTGTGTGGTGAAATGCTGAGGTATGGGGGTGAGATTGTTGTGGAGTGGATATGGAAGTTGTGTAGATTGGCTTGGGAAGAGGGAAGGGTTCCAGAGGACTGGAAATCAGGTATAATTGTTCCTCTGTACAAAGGAAAAGGGGAGAGAGAAGTATGTGGTAACCATAGGGGTATTTGCCTTCTTAGTGTGACTGGTAAAATATATGGTAGAATACTCATTGACAGGGTTAGGCATATGACAGAGGGGCTAGTTGGAGAAGAACAAGGGGGATTTAGGAAGGGAAAAGGGTGTGTAGATCAGATATTTGTTCAAAGATGTTTAGTGGAGAAGTGTCTAGAGAAAGGAAAGAAAGTGTATGCTGCCTTCATGGACTTGGAGAAACCTTACAACAGAATAGATAGGCAAGGTATGTGGAAGGTATTACGAATATATGGAGTGGAGGGGAAATTGTTGAGTGCTGTGAAGAGTATGCATGAAGGAGCTAGGCCTACGGTGCGAGTGGATGGTGAGCTGAGTGAGTTCTTTGATCTCAATGTGGGACTGAAACAGGATTGTGTCTCCATGGCTGTTTAATATATACATGGATGGGGTTGTAAAGGAGGTGCAAGGTAGGGCAGTGGATGTGGGGGTGGCTCTAATGAATGAGGGTGAGATTTGGAAGATTCCGGTGTTCCTGATTACTGATGATACAGTATTGTTGAGTGAAGCTGAATGGGAGTTGCAAGAATTGGTGAATGAATTTGGGACAGTGTGTAGGAGGAGGAAGCTGAAAGTTAATGTAAACAAAAGTAAAGTTATGGTGTTTGAGAGGAATGATGTCACAGAGTGTACAGTGAGGTTGGATGGTGAGGATATGGAGAATGTGAGTGCATTCAAGTACTTGGGGAGTGTGATGAGTAAGGATGGAACTTTGGGGGATGAAGTGTGTGAAAGGGTACAGCAGGGAAGGAAGGTTGTTGGTTCACTGAAAGCAGTGATGAGAAATAGGGAGGTGAGTATGGAAGTTAAGAAGTCACTGTATAATAGTATTGTAATCCCTACCCTGACGTATGGAAGCGAGGCATGGACCTTGCAAGAGGGGAACAAGTCAAGAGTGAGAGCAGTGGAAATGAGTTACTTGAGAAGAGCATGTGGAGTGACATGGAGGGACAGGTTGACGAATGAAGAAGTGAAGGAACGTTGTGGGGTGGATGTGGATGTGGTTGAGAAAATTAGGAGAAATACACTGAGGTAGTTTGGACATGTGAAGAGAATGGAGAATGAAAGTCTGACTAAGAGGGTGTACGTGGGTGAGGTGGAGGGGGGGAGAGGGAGAGGTAGACCGAGGATGAGGTGGAGGGATGGAGTTGAGAGGTATATGAGGGAGGGGAGGTGAGTTGGGGGGGAGGGTAGTCAAATTGTGGGTGACAGAGCGACTTGGAGGCACTTTGTCTGCGGCCACCCTTTGCGGGATTAGGGCGTCGGGCTATAGATAGATAGACAGATAGTTGTGAAAGAGTTAGTGCATACCTCAAGTTCCTTTGTTTTCTCCGAGACAGCTGATTTCTCTGAGGCCTCCAACTGGTCTGAGAGATCTCTGAGTGATGAACGCAGCTTGTTGTTCTGCTCCAGTAGTTCCGCCGCGTCCCTGAATGTTACCAGATGCTCTGAGATTACGTCACTTGCCATGCTTAGTCTTCTGTTGGGGTCCTCTGCAGAAGGTAATACAATGTAATACTGTAATATCTAGTCATCTTTACAAAGCACATCCAGTACACCCTTATACAATGATACAACCCCTCAATACACAGTAAACCCTCAATATACCAAACCCTCTTTTAACAAATTTTGGTTTTAACGACCACCCTGAGCTGGTCAAACGTCATGTTCATTTGCCAGATTTTGTTCGGTAAAAGAATGGACGCATGGGAAACACCAGCCAGCGTGGCATCCACACACACACACACACACACACACACACACACACACACACACACACACACACACACACAGTAGAGATCAATACATCTGAAGGGAGAGTAATTGTAGCCAATTTGTACATGCCACCCAGATCAAACACATGGGAAAGAGACGAATATGACGACCTGGCAGAGAGTACACTTCAGAGTTTAAGAGCATTACTACATAAAATGGAAGAGAAATCAGAAAGAATTATACTAACTGAGGACTTCAATACAAATATAAATTGGAATACTCTAGATATAATAAGCCAAGAAAGCTGTTGGGACCAAAAGCTCCTGGATCTCGTGCAAGAGTTTTTCCTAACGCAACATGTGAGGGAAACCACCAGAAAAAGAGGACTTGATGTACCTTCAGTGCTAGATCTAATATTTACTAGGCAAGAAAATGATAATGACAATTTAATATATCACCCTCCATTCCGCAAATGTGGCCATGAAGTACTAAATTGCAACTTCAGAATAGCATATGACACAGTTAACAGCAATCTATCTATCTATCTATCTATCTATTGCCAGATGCCTCAATCCCGTTTGGGGTGGCCACAAACAAATCGCCTCCAAGTTGCCCTGTTCCCCGACATTTCACTGCCCTGCTCCCAACTCACCCCCCCTCTCTCATATACCTCTCCACCCCATCCCTCCATCTCATCCTCGGCCTCCCCCTCCCTCTTCCCCCCTCCACCTCACTCACATACACTCTCTTCGTCAGTCTTTCACCCTCCATGCTCTCCACATGGCCAAACCACCTCAGTGTGTTCCTCATAACATTTCCCATCACATCCACATCCACACCACAACGCTCCTTTATATCCTCATTCGTCAGCCTGTCTCTCCATGTGACTCCACAGGCTCCTCTTAAATAACTCATTTCCACTGCTCTCACTCTTGACTTGTGTCCTTCCAACAACGTCCAAGCTTCACTTCCATACGTTAGAGTTGGTATCACAATACTGTCATGTAGTAACTTTTTCACTTCCATGCTCACTTCCCTGTTTCTTATCACTGCTTTCAAGGAACCAGCAACCTTTCTTCCCTGCTGTACCCTTTCAAGCACTTCACCCTCCAAACCTCCATCCTTACTCATCACACTACCCAAGTACTTAAACGTACTCACATTTTCCAATACCTCACCATCCAACCTCGCTGTACATTCACTGACTTCACCTTTCTCAAAGACCATCACTTCACTCTTCCCTACATTCACCTTTAGGTTCCGTTTCATACACACTCTCCCAAACTCATCCACCAAGCCTTGGAGCTCCCCTTCAACTTCACTCAACAACACAGTATCATCTGCAAACAACAGTACAGGGAGTTTCCAAACACTATCCTCTCTCACCAAGGCCACTCCAACATCCACTATCCTACCTTGTACCTCTTTTATTACCCCATCCATGTACAGATGTAATCAAGTTTGGTAAAAGTGGAAAAAGACCTGATTGGGATTATACGTTAGGAAATAAAACCCTACACACATCAGAAAGAGAGAAGGACCTAGGTGTGATTATCAATAACAGACTATCTCCAGCTGACCACATCAGTGAGAAGGTACGGAACATGTATACTATCTATCTATTCTATCTATTGCCAGATGCCTCAATTCCGTTTGGGGTGGCCACAAACAAATCACCTCCAAGTCGCCCTGTTCCCCGCCATTTCACTGCCCTGCTCCCAACTCACACCCCCCTCTCTCATATACCTCTCCACCCCATCTCTCCATCTCATCCTCGGCCTCCCCCTCCCTCTTCCCCCCTCCACCTCACTCACATACACTCTCTTCGTCAGTCTTTCACCCTCCATCCTCTCCACATGGCCAAACCACCTCAGTGTGTTCCTCATAACGCTTCCTATCACATCCACATCCACACCACAACGCTCCTTTATATCCTCATTCGTCAGCCTGTCTCTCCACGTGACTCCACAGGCTCCTCTTAAATAACTCATTTCCACTGCTCTCACTCTTGACTTGTGTCCTTCCAACAATGTCCAAGCTTCACTTCCGTACGTTAGAGTTGGTATCACAATACTGTCATGTAGTAACTTTTTCACTTCCATGCTCACTTCCCTGTTTCTTATCACTGCTTTCAAGGAACCAGCAACCTTTCTTCCCTGCTGTACCCTTTCAAGCACTTCACCCTCCAAACCTCCATCCTTACTCATCACACTACCCAAATACTTAAACGTACTCACATTTTCCAATTCCTCTCCATCCAACCTCGCTGTACATCCACTAACTTCACCTCTCTCAAAGACCATCACTTTACTCTTCCCTACATTCACCTTTAGGTTCCGTTTCTTACACACTCTCTCAAACTCATCCACCAAGCCTTGCAGCTCCCCTTCTTCTTCACTCAACAACACAGTATCATCTGCAAACAACAGTACAGGGAGTTTCCAAACACTATCCTCTCTCACCAGGGCCACTCCAACATCCACTACCCTACCTTGTACCTCTTTTATTACCCCATCCATGTACAGATTGAACAACCATGGAGACATGACACATCCCTGTTTCAAACCAACTTTCAAAGAGAAAAATTCACTTTGTTCAACATCCACATGCACTGCAGCCTTCGCACCATCGTACATACTCTTCACAGCATTCAATAACTTCCCGTCTACTCCATATATTCTTAACACTTTCCACAATCCTTGTCTATCCACCCTGTCATATGCTTTCTCCAAATCCATGAAAGCCGCATACAACTTCTTTCCCTTCTCTAGAAACTTTTCCACTAAAGATCTAAGAATGAATATCTGATCTACACAACCTCTTCCCTTCCTAAAGCCTCCCTGTTCTTCTCCAACTAATTTCTCTGTTCTTTCTCTAACTCTGTCTATAAGTATCCTACCATACACTTTTCCTATTATACTAAGAAGACAAATGCCCCTATGATTACCACACACTTCTTTTTCCCCTTTTCCTTTGTACAAGGGAATAATTATACCTGACTTCCAATCCTCCGGGACTCTACCTTCCTCCCAGGCCAAACTGCACATCTTCCACATCCATTCTACTACTATCTCTCCCCCATGCTTCAGCATTTCACCACACACTCCATCAATTCCTGGGGCTTTCCCCGATTTAACTTTCTTCATTGCTTCCACAACTTCTATCCTACTGATTTCTTCCTGTCTTCTCACCTCCCTCCTTCTCCCAGCCATTCCCCAGCCACTTATACTCGCATTACTTCCATCCTTTACGTTCAACAATTCCTTAAAGTGTTCTCTCCATCTGCTCACTTTTTCTCCCTTCTCCACTAGTAATCTACCATTTTTATCTTTCACTCCCCTGCTAACTTCACTTCCACCCTGTCTTACTCTTTTCACTTTTCTCCAGAACACTGAGTGTAAAGTGGAGGGACTGTAAGAAAATGTTCTGGAAAACATGTATACACTGCTTGCAAATATGAGAATAGCATTCACATACATAAATGAAGACATGCTAAGAAGGATAATAACATCATTCATTAGACTAACCCTGGAATATGCATCAGTAGTCTGGAGTCCTCATCTCAAAAAACACATAGATAAGATTGAAAAAGTTCAAAGGGCCGCTACAAGATGGGTACCAAGTTTAAGGGACCTAAGCTACGAAGAAAGACTAAATAAACTGAATCTACCAACACTACAGGAGCGAAGGAAAAGAGGTGACATGATATTGCTATATAAGTGCATATCAGGGAAGGAGAAAATAGACATAAATGATTACTTAACATATGGAGAAGCATCAGCAAGAGGACACTGCAAAAAACTGCATAAGAAGAGAGGTGATAAAGACGTAAGGAAATTCAGTTTCCCAAACAGAGCAATTGATCAATGGAATGCACTACCGAATGAAATAGTGTGTGCCAAAACAATTCACAAATTCAAGGATATGTACGATAAATATGGTTTAAGACACGGGTCAGTACGAGCTTGACTCATTCCAGTAAAGATACAATTAGGTAAGAACACACACACACACACACACACACACACACACACACACACACACACACACACACACACACACACCTGCACTCCACATCCCACAGAATGCCACATTAGTCTCTCAATAACCAACATTGTAAGAGAAGCCATAAATAAAGCATTCATTGAGAAAAAGAGCCATTTAGACCTAGCTGTATGTTACTGAGTATGACTGTATGGCCAAACAACACTCTATATTTAATGATCTTTGTTTGGTAAAAGCCACAACACCTGGGAACTTACCAAACAGTATGGTGTTCAGCATTAACGTCAAGAGTCTGGTACCAATTACAGTAATCACTCCAATATCCGGATCAATAGAGCCATCGGTAGGTTCGGATATTGGTTTTGTCCGGATATTGGGCCCCAGCTTATGGACTTGTACTTACGGACCCTAACACAGAGAAACACCTATACAACTCCCTCCGGACATGCATAGCACCTATTTAACACCCAAATCACACCAATAAGGCACATAAATGACTGAAATAAATGCAATAGACACATAAAATGTGGGTTTAGAAGTATGTTCATACATTAATAAACATTCTGGTACTTATGGACTCTAACCGAACCTAACCTAACCGAACCTAACCGAACTCTGAAAAACCCATTCCTACTGCACATGCATGAGGTAAGTTTAGTATGGAAAGAAGTACAGTATGACACTTTCTGGTAAGTATAGTATGGGAAAAAATACAATATGAAACATTCTGGTAAATATAGTATGGAAAATAGTACAACATGAAACATTTTGGCTACTTACAGCAAGTCCCTGGCCACCTCGATGAATAACCGCCTCCTCTCGGACTCTGACAGTAAGAACGATTTCCTGAAGCACTTGCACTACACTCTTCCTGAAGTCTTGCACTGAACTTAGTCACTAACACACAGAAGTCCGTTCTTTTCACAGTGTTCACTTTAGTCCAAATAATGTTCCATTAAATTTAAGTGTTGCACATTAACTTTTCCCAAGTTTTTTTAAGTTTCCAAAGCCAAAACAAAGAAGGTTAGTTACGTTAAATTTCTTTTCTACTTAGTCTTTTCTCCCAACTTGAAAACCTTAACACAACACACCGTTTTTTTCACTGCACAACACTCAAAATTCCCGTGTGGTCTAGTGGAGAAGTTCTTGCTGTTTATTCACTGTCAGAGCCCGAGAGTATCACTGGCAGGCGTCCAAGGGGTGCATCGGTGGGTAGTGGTGATGGCGTACCGACTACAGAAGACTCTGAAGACAGCCGCAAACTCACGTCGAGCGGTGACTCCACTGTAGCTGATGTGCTGGGCTGTGGCTCGGAGCATGAGGGCCTGTCTTGGGGAGGCAACGGAGTGGAACCAGGGCTTGGCACAGCGGGGGTCACGGGCCTGAAAAAACTGTCAATCGTTGACTGGACGCAAGGACCGACGATTCTGGCGATTGATGATGCGCTGCCGGAAAGCACGCACTTCCTCCACGAGTCCCAAGGGCCCCATCTCCCTGTCGCAGTCCGGGTGTTCCAGGTAGTCTAGGACGAACTCTAGATGTTCCCGGAGTGCGCTCAGCTTGGGGATGGCTGGAGTAGTGTCCTGCTGGGCGGAGTCTGCATCATCATCGCCTTCGTCGTCGGAATCTTCAAGTTCGGGACTGACACCAGCAACCGAAGACGCGATCTCGATATCAGACAACGTCTGATACCCAGGATCGCCCTCGTCGTCGTCCAACCACTCACGAACATCGTCCACATCAACATCATCGCCGTGCGTACGTAGCCGTGCATGGAAGTCATCCACGTCAAACCCTAGGAAATCGTACTCCACATCTGTTCCGAGAAGCAGACGAGACCAACCATTTTCAAGAGTTTTCACAGGGACTTCCTTCCATGCACTAGCCCAGTTGTACAGCGCAGACTTGATGTTGTAGCGGCGAAGGTTTTCCAAAGTCCGCTTGCCTCGAGTGTCACGTCCTTCCCTGCGCTCGTCCTCGTCCTCGAGAACCACCATCACCTCGTCCAGGAACTTCCGACGGTACAGGCGCTTTGTTGCCACGATCACTCCTTGGTCCATTGGTTGAATGAGAGCAGTCGTATTAGGTGGCAGAAACATGCACCTAATACGGCCATTCTCAGCAACCAAGTCCTTGTCGCACGGGTGGGCAGGTGCATTGTCGAGGAGAAGGAGAGCCTTTACCTGGTCGCGAGGAATTCCCAGTGTCTTCGTCTGGTAATGTATGACCTCCTTGACGAAGTGATGGTGAAACCAGTCTTTGAAAATCACAGCTGTGAACCATGCTTTCAAAGAATGGTACCATACGACAGGAAGGACATCCATCACCCCACGAAGGCACCGAGGCTGCTTTGCACGGCCAACAATAACGGGCTTAAGCCGGTGCATGCCGTTAGCATTGGCACAACACAAAGCAGATATCCGTTCCTTAGAAAGCTTGCGGCCAGGTACACGCTTCTCCGTCTCATCGGCGAGAGTGTTCGTTGGCACCGAGCGATAGAATAGGCCAGTTTCGTCAGCGTTATAGACTTGACCGAGAGTGAGGCCCTCCCTGTCGATCAAGCCTTTCACCTTGTGCCGAAACTCGTCCACTCCATCCTCGTTAGCGTCCAATGCTTCGCCATGTGCTTTACGGTTAGTAAGGCCATGTCGCAACTTGAACGCGAAGAGCCAACCCTCGGATGCCTTGAAGTCTAGGGCGTCGTGAAGCCTTGCAAACTTCTCAGCAGCAGCCTTCAGCTCCGTTCCACGTACCATCACACCAGCTGCACGTTGCTGTCGATACCAAATCAACGTGGAGCGGTCGATCTCTGCATACTTGGGAGTAAACATAACCTTCCTCTCCACGTTGCGTTTGCTTCTCGACGAGAAGTCAGCCGTGTACTGCATGAGCTTGTCTCGGGAACGCTTGATATCAAACAAAGTCGACCGGGCCAGGTTGAACTCGCGGAGAATGCGAGAGGAAGACCAACCCGCATCAACCTTCTCCAATATCTCCCGTTTCTTCTCCAGAGTCAACACCACTCTCTTCCTTTTCTCAGGAGGCGGGGCCATCATCACACACACTAAGAGTAGGGCAGAGAGCAGCAGGAGGCCTTGCAGCAAGTACGGCACCACCACAAAAGCGAGCACGTGGGCAGCCATGACGAAGAGCGCAGGTCCAGTCGCGGTGAGAGACAGGCGGGAAGTGGGGAGGATGCAGCGGCGCTCTATCGGACATCGGAGGAATGACGAACCAAAACAATGCTCTCACGCGGCGCGCGCGGCAAGTTCAAATTACGGACGGCAAAAAATCGGTTTTTTTTCCAATTTTTTTGGATTTTCGGACCATTTTGGGAATGTTTGATCCCAGGACGATAAGGTTCGGTTAGTGGGGATGTTCGGTTATTGGGCGTCCGGATATTAGAGTGATTACTGTAGTTTGTTATATCAAGGGTTTACTGTACAATCATTCACTTAGATGATCAATACGGACATTTTTTCTTCCACCACTTTTTTTTTTTTGGCTTATACAATTGTTTTTCTCACTTATATGACTGCTACAACACCCTATTCATTGAGCAACTGGCATTAAAAAATGCATCGCAGCCATGACACAAGGGTGTGTTATACAACAGTGATCTTAGGCTGGTATTCTTACACAGTACGGAGGCTTTCTAGCACTATTTCCTTTGCCATTTTGTCTTGCTTTTTACAACCTAACATTCTCTCATGTGTTTTTTATAATTTTTTTATTGATGAGTTTGTAGACAAGAAATTTATATGCCATTTGTGGAAGTAAATTGGTAAGAATGGTACATGGGAGCCTTCTAAACTGATGATAATACCAGTCTTTGTTTTGGTTAGTAATCACAAAGTATTTAGTAATGTTTGCTTCATCATTCCTTCAGCCTGTGGGTGACTCTACACTGAGTGACAAGCCAAATGGTTTCCTGTACACCAGGAAAGCATTTACTACGCTGGGTGGTAACCATATAACCAGATTTTGGTGCCTGGTGGTTTTAGTGGGTAATTATTTACGCTCCAATCGGATTGAGCCGGTGAAGGTTTATATCCAAGGGGTGATTGGCTGCTCATGTAATACCACTCTGGGATGGGTAAGGCTGGTCACTCTCATCTTAAATGTCAGGACCAACTGCCTAGCCCCGGGCTCCTACGCTCCTCAAGTGGCAATGTAGGATTGAATGATGGATGGATGGATGCTTCATCACATACAAAGCATCTAACTGAATAATCTTAATGTTACCAGAGCTTAATCATCATTAAGTACTTTGTAATCATCATGACATCATTTTATTCTCACAAAGTACTATGTGATCTTAGTTTCTTTTCGTCATCACAGTCACATCTACAACTGTGGACTAGAAGATCAATAGTATGTTGAGTCCCTAGATTTGAAGAAAATAATTTCTGTATGTCAAGTGTACCAGTCAGCTACATTTTAGGGGGAGAATAGCTGACTGTTTAGAAGCAGGACTTCAAGCAGGTTTTGTGATGTGAGGGGCTGCGTTATGGCAAAGACAAGGTGAACTGTCTGTGAGCTGTGTTTTCTGTGTATTGTTGTCAAGCCAGATGAACTAGCAAGGTGAACTTATGTCTCGCAAAGAAGGATAATTTCTGTTGGATGAATGCTTAGCAAGGGTTCATGGACAATGTTGTTTGGGTGAAGGTTTTATCTGCTTGTGGTGGCTATGTGGCTGGATGTAAGTCTGTGTAGAAGATAGGCAGACAGCAACACGTGCCTCTTCAAGAAGGGCAATTTTACTATGGAATGAATGTCTCGTGGAGATCAATGAAGGATGCTGTTTGGCTGATGGTTCTGGATGGCAGGTGTGGTTATTTACTTGTGCAAATGTTTGAGCAGAAAAGAAACTGAAAAACACACACACATAATGGTAGCCTTGTACTCTAATGGAAGGGCAGTTTCTGTGGGACATATGTTTGGTGGGGGTTCATGAAGGATGCTGTTTGAAAGTTTTGAATGGTAGTGGTGGTTATGTGTGTGCATGGAAAGTGGAGAAACAGGCAGCTACATATGTCTCTCTGGAAAGAGCTATTTTGTGTGTGATAAGTACTCAAATGCAATGACGCTGACTGCCTTAAGTTTCCTGGAAGGTTGTGGTAATGTTTTAGAGACAGACAGACTGGCTAAAGATTTGGATGGCTGTGGTGGCTACATATTTGTGTTTATAAGTAAGACAAGACCACAAGTATGTACTGTACTCATGTCTCTCTGGGATGGGCAGTTTCTGTTGGATAAATGCCTGGTGGGAGTTAAAGAAAGATGCTGTTTGGCTGGAGGCTTTGAATGGCTATGGGGCTATTTGTTTGTGTATAAAAGGATCATATTCTGAGAGATACTGAATGCTTTATAACAGCATTTCCTTGTTCAAATCAGTCTGCACATTACACCTCAGTATCCTCTTGAATATTACTGATGTAAACAATGGTAATATTAAAACAATCTGATAAAATACATGAGAATGGTAAGGTGATCTGTGCAAACTACTATGGGTTTCAGAGGCCATGTCCCACTGTTTTTCGGGAATAACTTATCAACAAACAGTTGGATCAGTATTAATTTCTGGCAGAGCTTGTTGCACACCATGCCCTAATTTACAGTGATATAGTGCATTACCAAATGTGGAGAAATATCGTAACTCACTTGTCCCTGACAAGTGATGCTAAAGTCCCACCTTCATGACGAGGAAATGGACAAGGGTTCCATGATGTTGGTCAGTAGGCTCCACCCACCCCTTCAGCTCTCTCCCGCCCCTACCCCCCCTCCATTCCCACCCCTCTCTCTAAAATCAACACTATGGCCAATAGCATTTGCCTTATACATATATTAATGAGGCATGCATTATGCGTTATTATATTTGTAAATCTTTATTCAAGAGTGACAGGTGACCTGCAGTAAAGGCAAGAGTAGGGTAGGATGGTGGGTGATAACGACCAGGATTGGTGGGACTGCAGTGGTGTGAGGGTCTTCAGGTTTTGTGTGATTTTGTAGTGGATTTTTTTGTTCCAATACAGCATCTATTGCAAGATAGTGCTTGTCTTGTCAGTCTGTGTTTGTAGTCAAGTGGAATGGGACAGTTGAGGCCTGGTCATCTGTTACAGGTTGGGTATGGGTCGGGAAATGAAAAGGGTGGAAATATGGCCAGGGAGGAAGGGTAGTGTAGGTTAACTACGTTGAGGGAGATGTTGGCGAAAATAAAACACACACACACACACACACACACACACACACACACACACACACAAAAACGGCGGAGACTGGGGGACAATGCTCCTACATCACCCCCCTTTCTCACACACAGTTACCAGACATGCATTTGCATTATATATTACAGAATCACTGCCATAGGCCTCATATTGGTTGGTTCGAACCTGTGGTGAGGTGTACTGCTGTAAGACCTCTTCACAAGTGAAAAACATACACACACACACACACACACACACAACACCTGAAGACCCTCACACCATTGCAGTCCCACCAATCCTGGTCGTTATCACCCACCACCCTACCCTACTCTTGCCTTTACATCAGGTCATCTGTCACTCTTAAATAAAGATTTACAAATATAATAACGCATAATGCATGCCTCATTAATATATGTATAAGGCAAATGCTACTGGCCGTAGTGTTGATTTTAGAGAGTGAGAGAGAATGGGGGGATGGGGGTGGGGGCGGGAGAGAGCTGAAGGGGTGGATGGAGCCTACTAACCAACGTCACAGAACTCTTGTCCGTTTCCTTGTCATGAAGGTGGGACTTTAGCATCACTTGTCAGGGACAAGTGCGTTATGGTATTTCTCCACATTTGATAATCACTATATATATCACCGAAAATTAAGGCAAGGTGTGCAACAAGCTCTGCCTGAAATTCATACTGATCCAACTGTTTGTTGATAAGTTATTCCTGAAAAATAGTGGGACATGGCCTCTGAAACCCATAGTAAATAATTAAGACAGAGGTATGAGAAAGCCCCCCAAGCTCAAAAGAATATGGTCCCTTTACATTTCCATATGAAAGACAACCATACAGTAAGACATTCATAACCATACAGCAAGATATTCACTCACTTTGTATGGGTGGAGGAGGCAGACCAGCTCGTGCGGCCTCAACCTGTGTAACCAGAACTGCCACCTGCCGGCTGACGTCCTTCAACTGCACCTCCAGACGCTGATTCTCACGCTCCAGGTACTCTTTACGGCGTACTGCTTCATCGCTCATAATACGCTGAAATGAACACAACAGCAATTTTGGGAATCATTTCACATAAGCCTCCTTCACTTCATTATCATTATACTTCTCCTTGTCCTCCTCCTGCTCATCATCATCATCCTTCTCTTCCTCCTCCACTTTATTTCCCAGTCACCATTAAAAAAATAAAAAAAAATAAAAAATCACCTGATGGATCTGGACCACTCCCACTCTGTACCATCATCCACTCACTTGATGCAGTGTGCCTACTTCTTCCTTCACCTTTATTTTATTTTTCTTAATGTCTGCCTTCCCCTCTGCCTGTTTCTCCCATTCTTCCTGTCACTTTTCACATTCTTCCTGTCACTTTTCAGTACTCTTCTTTCCACTTCAAGTGGCTCTACATTGAGTAACAAGCCTAATGGCTTTCTGTAACTCAAGAAACCATTTATGACGCTGGGTTGTTGTTGTTGCTGATAAACTCTTATCACTCTAGCCAAGTAGACCCATTTACTGTAGAAAAGCAGCCACCCCTGCAAGGCTGTCCTGCGCAGTGAACTGATGCTCCCTTGCGGTTGACAACACATCAGCACAGCAAGATGCAGGAAATAGTGTGGAGGTTTGGTTCCCGGATGGATGCCACATTTGCATCTCTCCATCTAGTTACCATGGGCAACACAACAGGCTTCACTTCATCCCACATTATTATTATGTGGTTCCCAACTAGCATTGTAAATGATTTCCTGGGTTACAGTGAACCATTAGGCTTGTCACTGATTGTAGCGCCACCTGAAGTGGAAAGAAGAGTAATAAAAATGAGACAAAGGAAAGGGAAAAACAGGAAGAGGAAAGGACATATACAGATAGAATGAGAAAGGGGAAAGAAGTAGGCAGCACTACATCATGAATGAATGATGGTCGCCAACACCTACCCACCACTAAAAAGCTGGGTGGTAATCATATACTCTACTAAATTACGGGGTGATGTGGAGCCTCTGTTAGCGGGTGGAGATGCAAATATGGCATCCACCCAGGAACCAAACCTCCACGCTATTCCCCATCCCTTGCTGTGGTAAGGTACTTTCTGCAGCAAGGATACATCAATTCACTATACAGGTGACTGCTTATCTGTAGCTGATGGGTCTGCCTGGCCATGGACTGGGGTTATTCAGCAACAGAGCTACACCATCTATCTATTGCCAGACACCTTAATCCCATACAGGGTGGCCACAAACAAATCGCCTGCACATCACTCTGTCCCCCGTCATTTCACTGCCCTGCTCTCAGATCACACCCCCCTCTCATATACCTCTCCACTCCATCCCTCCATCTCATCCTTGGCCTTCCCCTCCCTCTCTCCCCTTCCATCTCACTCACATACACTCTCCTCATCAGTCTCTCACTCTCCATCCCCTCCACATGGCCAAACACAACTACAAAAAAATGCACACAATAAATACACAACAATACACAACACAAAAATACATGACACTAACAAATGCGTTATGCCACCAGCCCCACCCACCTGCTTCTCCCGCGCCTCCATGGCCTCCTCCAGCTGTTTGGTCAGGGCAGTGATGGTCTCCAGGGACTTGTGGTGGTCCTCACGCTGCTTCTTGATGACTGGCACGCGCTCCTCAATCTCCTGTTGGTGGAGGGAAAAGGATGGGGTTTTAGTAAGTTTGAAAGACCAAGAATTTATAAATGTACAGCATTATGGAAGGTATATTCTTAGGTAGACCTTTGACAGACAGACACAGACAGACAGAAGGAAACATTTATCTATCTACTGCCCAACGCCCCAATCCTGCAAAGGGTGGCTGAAGACAAAATGCCTCCAAGTCACTCTGTCACCCACCATTTGACTGCCCTCCCCCCAACTCACTCCCGCCTCCCTCATATACATAAATAGATTAATAAACAGACAGCCTGAATGATAGATAGATCCTTACCCTGTTTCTTGATAATCCGTGTGAAGAAAGGAGAGGAGAAAAACAGAAGAGAGTAACAAAGAGAAGGACACAGAAGATGAGAGGCATGGAAGGTGAATGAGTGAGTGAGAGGAGATGAGAAGGGCTGAAGACAGTAACAAAGAGAAGAGCAAGGAAGATGAGAGGCATGGAAGGTGAATGAGTGAGTGAGAGGAGATGAGAAGGGCTGAAGAGAGTAACAAAGAGAAGGGCAAGGAAGATGCGAGGCATGGAAGGTGAATGAGTGAGAGATGAGAAAAGCAGAGTAACAAAGAGAAGGGCAAGGAAGATGAGAGGCATGGAAAGTGAACGAGTGAGACTGTGAGTATAATGAACAGGAAAAAAAAACAAAGTTACCTGTAGTATCTGGTCCACATATCTCTTAAGGCTCTTGTTCTCCTCCTCGGTGGCCATGAGCTTATCGGAGACGGTGAGGTACTCGGAGTAGAGCTGGGTAAGGCTCAGGCCCCGATTCACAAGCTCACTGGCTGCACTGGCTGACGGGGAGAGCTCATCCAGGTCATTGCTCCCTGTATGGTATGGAATATGATGAGCTTTATTTTTTTGAAGTTTGGTGGGTTGCTCTTACATCTATCTCCCTACTTATCTATCATATCTTTCTATCTACCTTATATATCTATTAGCCAGAAGCCCTAATCCTGGAAGGTGTGGCCACAAATAAAACTGCCTCCATGTCAAATATACTTTCTATTTGCCTCTTTCTTTACTGGTGCTATGGGTGTGCTATGTTACAATAACAGACAGTACTTGCAGTCTTCCAGCTCTACCCTTAACATTTTGAATAATAATAATAATAATAATAATAATAATAATAACACAGTAACAGTGGTAGTAGTAGCAGTAAGAGTAGTGGCAGTGGTTGTAATAGTAACAGTAGTAGTAGTAATAGTAGTAGCGGTAGTAGTACAGTAGTTGTAGAAATAATACAGGTGGGTCCTTTTATAAGAGTGGGATATGTTGATGGAAGTCTGCTCAGATGATGGAAACTTGTATTAAAAAAAAAAAAAAGGGGGGGGAGGGGGGAGGAATCATGAACTTCGTATAACAGAGCATAAGAGTATAGTGGAAGAAAGATTGGGAAGGTATGAGCTAGAGCAGATGGAAGGGGTGGAAGACGTATGTAAGATATTCACGGAAGAGATAAGCGCAGCGTGTGAGGCGGTTTGTGGAATGAGGAGGAGATGCAAGGGTGTGCAAGGGACAGCATGGTGGAATGATGAGGTGAAACGAGCTGTGGAACAAAAGAAGAAGGCATATGGTGAATGGTTGGTGAGTAGAGGTAGGGGAGAAGATGAGAGAGAGAAGAGAGAGGTATATGTGAGCAGGAGAAGGGAGGTTAAGAGACTGGTGAAGGAGAGTAAGAAGAAAGTGGATGAAGAGTTTGGGAGGAATCTGAGTGTGAAATGGAGGGAGAGTAAGAAATTGTTTTGGAAGGAGGTAAAGAAAGTAAGGCAGTGTGAAAGGGGAAATAGTAGGGGAGTGAAAGATAGGAATAATAGATTGTTGGTGGAGAAGAGAGAGAAATTGAGGAGATGGAAGGAGCACTTTGAGGATTTGTTGAATGTAGAGAGTGAGAGCAGTGTGAGTATAAGTGGTTGGGGAATGGCTGGGAGAAGAAGAGATGAGAGGAGGGAGGAAGAGATCAGTAGGTCGGAAGTAGTGGAAGCGATGAAGAAGATTAAGCTGGGAAAGGCCCCAGGAATTGATGGAGTGTGTGGTGAAATGCTTAGGTATGGGGGTGAGATTGTTGTGGAGTGGATATGGAAGTTGTGTAGATTGGCTTGGGAAGAGGGAAGGGTTCCAGGGGATTGGAAATCAGGTATAATTGTTCCTCTGTACAAAGGAAAAGGGGAGAGAGAAGTATGTGGTAACCATAGGGGTATTTGCCTTCTTAGTGTGACTGGTAAAATATATGGTAGATTACTCATTGATAGGGTTAGGCATATGACAGAGGAGCTAGTTGGAGAAGAACAAGGGGGATTTAGGAAGGGAAAAGGGTGTGTAGATCAGATATTTGTTCTAAGATGTTTAGTGGAGAAGTATCTAGAGAAGGGAAGGAAAGTGTACGCTGCCTTCATGGACTTGGAGAAAGCTTATGACAGAATAGATAGGAAAGGTATGTGGAAGGTATTAAGAATATATGGAGTGGAGGGGAAATTGTTGAGTGCTGTGAAGAGTATGTACGAGGGAGCTAGGGCTACGGTGCGAGTGGATGGTGAGCTGAGTGAGTTCTTTGATCTCAATGTGGGACTGAAACAGGGGTGTGTAATGTCTCCATGGCTGTTTAATATATATATGGATGGGGTCGTAAAGGAGGTACAAGGTAGGGCAGTGGATGTGGGGGTGGCCCTAATGAATGAGGGTGAGATTTGGAAGCTTCCGGTGTTGCTGTTTGCTGATGATACAGTATTGTTGAGTGAAGATGAATGGGAGTTGCAAGGTTTGGTGAATGAATTTGGGACAGTGTGTAGGAGGAGGAAGCTGAAAGTTAATGTAAACAAAAGTAAAGTTATGGTGTTTGAGAGGAATGAAGTCACAGAGTGTGCAGTGAGGTTGGATGGTGAGGATATGGAGAATGTGAGTGCATTCAAGTACTTGGGTAGTGTGATGAGTAAGGATGGAACTTTGGGGGATGAAGTACGTGAAAGGGTACAGCAGGGAAGGAAGGTTGTTGGCACACTGAAAGCAGTGATGAGAAATAGGGAGGTGAGTATGGAAGTTAAGAAGTCACTGCATGATGGTATTGTGATCCCTACCCTGACGTATGGAAGCGAGGCATGGACCTTGCAAGAGGGAAACAAGTCAAGAGTGAGAGCAGTGGAAATAAGTTACCTGAGAGGAGCATGTGGAGTGACATGGAGGGACAGGTTGACGAATGAAGAAGTGAAGGAACGTTGTGGGGTAGATGTGGATGTGGTTGAAAAGATTAGGAGAAATACACTGAGGTGGTTTGGACATGTGGAGAGAATGGAGAATGAAAGACTGACTAAGATGGTGTATGTAGGTGAGGTGGAGGGAATGAGAGGGAGAGGTAGACCGAGGATGAGGTGGAGGGATGGAGTTGAGAGGTATATGAGGGAGGGGGGGGTGAGTTGGGGGGGGTGAGTTGGGGGGAGGGGAGTCAAATGGTGGGTGACAGAGTGACTTGGAGGCGTTTTGTCTGCGGCCACCCTTTGCGGGATTAGGGCGTCGGGCTATAGATAGATAGATAGATAGAAAATAAGGTTGCGTTAACTGAGCTTGCTGGCATCACCAACTTTGGGTCAAAATTGCCCATTCTTGCGTCACTGGTTTCTCGTACAGCAGATGCTCATATAACGAGACCTGCCTGTAATAATAATCCATCCATCCATCATCCAATCCTATGTTGCCTCATAAGGAGTGTAGGAGCCCTGGGCTAGGCAGGTTGGTCCTGACATTTAAGATAAGAGTGACCAGCCTCACTTATCCCTGAGTGGCATTACGTGAGCAATAAACCCAACCATCCCTTGGATATAAACCTACACAGGCTCAATCCAATTGCAGTGCCTTAACCCTTTAACCGCGGGTGTCATTCCAGAATGACATTGCAAAAACTGGACCAAACCACGGGTGTCATTCTCGAATGTTTGTGAATATTTTGAATACCCCGTGTTTTTTCCGTGCGCCAATTGTTTCAAGGGAGAGTAGCTATTAAGTTCTTTCACTCCAGCCGACCCCCACCTCCCCCCCCCCCCTGGGGCCCCACCTCCCACCCCCTGGGCCCCCCACCCCACCCCGGACCAAACACACATCAGTATCTGTCCAGCTGTGTGAGTGAGAACATTGCTGATGTGGCAGTGAAGTGCGGGCAATTACAGTGCCTTTTACCTGCCTCAGTGAACACAGAGTGGGTTTTTATCGTATGTGCAGTGTTCATATATGTTTATAGTATTATTATCAGAATGAGGTTGGCATTTGGTAATGGTGTGTGAGCGAAAAATAGTGATTACAACACCGCTGATGTAGCAATGAAGTGCGGGTAATTACAGTGCCTTTTACCTGCCTCAGTGAACACAGAGTGGGTGTTTATCGTATATGCAGTGTTCATATATGTTTATAGTATTATTATCAGAATGAGGTTGGCATTTGGTAATGGTGTATGAGCGAAGGTAATGGTGTGTGAGCGAAAAATAGTGATTTTAGATCGTTCACTTCTAATGGCACTGCCCATCCAGTGATAGTCAACGAAATCATGAAACCTACATCATTGCAAAGCCGAAGGTTAGTACTTTCTAATGGTACTTTATTTTTCGCTCTAGATTTATTCTGTGCAGAATTATAAAGGTTTAAAGTTTGTTTACATTTTGGTCGAAACCCCCGCGGGAGAGGCCAGTCGGGGCAAAACAATGCCTGCGGTTAAAGGGTTACTTACCCACTAAACCACCAGGCGCCATAATTTAGTTTTATAGTTACCACCCAGCATAGTAAATGGTTTCCTGGTGTACAGGAAACCATTTGGCTTGTCACTCAGTGTACAGTCACCCAAAGGCAGAAGGAAGAGGAAAGAATGAAGGAAAGAAAGACAAAAGAGGGAATGTAAAGTCACCCGTAGGCAGAAGACAGAGGAAAGAATGAAGGAAAGAAATAGAAGAGGAAGGATGGAAGAGAGGAAAGGGCAAACACCCAAAGTAGGACGACATTGAGTGAGTGGATGGTGACAGCCCCCACCTACCACTAAGATAATAATTCAATCATTCATTCATTCATCATCTAATCCAGTGCTGCCCCATGGGGCGCATGGGAGCCCGGGGCTAGGTCCTGATCCTGACATCTAAAATGAGAGTGACCAGCCTCACTCATCCCTGACTGGCATTACATGAGCAATACTGTAAACTCCAACCACCCCTTGGATACAAACCTGTACCGGCTCAATCCAATTGGAGCGTCTTAATTATCCGCTAAACCACCAGGCACAAAATCTGGTTATATGGCTACCACCCAGCATGATAAATGGCTTCTTGGTGTACAGGAAACCATTTGGCTTCTCACTCAGTGCAAAGTCACCATAGACAGAAGGAAGAGGAAGAATAAAAGAAGAAGAGACAGAAGAGAACATAAGGAAAGAAGGAAGAGTGGAAAGGGTAGGCACCCAAGAGCAGCATTACATCGAGTGCGTGGATGGAGAGTGCCCCCACCTACCACTTTAATAATATTAAAAAAAAACCTACCTCTATTTGCACTGGCCTGTAGGAGTAGATTGACCTTATCCAACTCCTCCTTCAGCTCCTTGACCAGGTTTGTGGACTGTAGTAAAGCCTCGGCATTGTCCTCATCAGCCTTGGCCTTGGCTCGTTCCAGCGCCCCATACTGCTGGCTGGCCTCATTCAGCAGTTTGCGTAGCTCCTCCACTGCTCGTTCCAGCTCTGCCGCTCTCTCCTTCTCATTTTCAGTTGATCCTGGAGTTATACATACACATTATGCCCACTCACATACACATACTCTTGACTGGTTACATTAAACAGTCTGAGCAACTCTTCCACTGCTCCTTCCAACTCTGTTGCTCACTCTCTCTCATTCTTGGCTGACCCTGGTTTTATAAACATGCAGTAAGCCCTCATACACATACTACTGACTGGCCACGTTCAGCAGTTTGCATAGCTCCACTGCTCTTTCTCCCTCTGCTATACATTCCTTTTTGGTCTCAGCTAATCCTGGAGATATTCTGTACATAAATTTACATAAAGGAGAGTAAAGTCCACAAACACATAAATGACACAGCCTACCAGCTAGCCTTGTTCAGCAGTTTTTGTAGCTCCTCCACAGCACATCCTAGCTCTGCTACATGCTCCTTCTCATTCTTCGTTGATCCTGAAGTTACATACATTTATTTTTTCATCAACCTTCTCTTGGTTGGAAGAACTCTATGCGAGACAATCTTCTCTGGCTCAGTGTGAGTCATAAGAGCCGGATAATGTTAAAACTGCACCTATCAACTCTCTCATCATCTGGGCAACTCTGGTACTGTATCCCTGGGACCGGGGATGTCTTTTTCCTTTTGTTTTTACCATCTCGGATGGTTTTATTAAACTTGGGATAGACCTTTCAAACTGGTGGGGTTAGATACAACCCTAGTAAACCCTTTCAGTACAAGAACTCAGTCCAAAGTTGAATAATACCATCTGGCAGCAGCAACATGACTAAACTTAAAAATAATGTCAACTGATTCAAGGGGCTATGCAGTACTTGTTCAATTAGTTGCTGAAATACTAATGGCCATAATGTTAAAATTGAGTGTGAAACTATGGACAAGCCCCAACTTCTTACAATAATTTTTGATGGATGTGATGGTGACAACATGTTTGATTTTTCTGTATCACTACTGCCATGTGGAATGGATGGAGAGTGAGAGACTGATGAGGAGAGTGTGTGAGTGAGGTGGAGGGGGAGAGAGGAAGGGGGAGGCCCCGGATGAGATGGAGGGATGGAGTGGAGAGGTATATGAGAGAGAGGGGTGTAAGTTGGGAGCAGGGCAGTGAAATGGTGAGGGAACAGGGCAACGTGGAGGCGATTTGTTTGTAGCCACCCCACATGGGAATAAGGCGTCTGGCAACAGATAGACTACTGCACACAGTATAATATGGGATGCAGGCTGGTCACATCTAATAATTACAGGGGCTCCATTAATTACTGTCCCCAAATCAGGGGATTAATTACACTTCCCACATTCATGTTTTAATGACATTTAATGATGTCTTTAATAAACACAATGAGAGGGTTCTTGATGGCATTACCAAACTCTTTTCAGCTCCTACGATTCACTCTCAGCTGAATAAGATTTGGTATTAGCTGGAATAGAATGCTGAAACTGTCCTAATCATGACTGGACTGACGGTGATGGTACTCTCAAACTTGAATGATTAACTCTGCTGAATAAAATCCCCTCGCACTGGCTGGAATACAGTACCAGAGGTGTCTTGACCATTATACCACAAAGGGTTCAGTACTGAGGAACTAACCCTTATTACTGATTCAAGTTTATAATAATCACACTTTACCACTATTTACCCCAACTCTCAAACAAGCTCCTCCTAACTATGAGAATGGTGTGTTCCAGAATGACTAAATATTCTCAAATGGTAGAAAAAAACGTACATATTCCTGGCCTTCAAAAGATGGTTGAAGAGATTGATAACAAGGGTAGTGATGATTAAGGAGGGCCATATGTGGTGTAGGAGAAAAAAGAACAGTACATAAATCAGAAGAATGGAAGAGTAGTGTCCTATCTCATTCACAAACACCTCATCATCAAATGCCTTCATAGGAGTGCAATGCAGTACGGTAGAGACTTGGGCAGTAAAGGAAAAGGATATATGCAGGCTCAAATGTACAAAGAAGATAATGATTAGATGAATGTGTACTGCATCCCTAAAGGACAGGCCTGAGGAGGGGGGAGGGGATCAGAACTGCAACTGAAGAGTTGAGAGGAAGGAGCAGACTTGAATGTATTAGTGTTGTGGTAAGAAGAGGTACAGTAATCCCGCATTTTTTGCGGATTTTTTGTCTACGGTTTTGCCCTCTCGCGGATTTTCTTAGCATTAATAAGTTCAACTAAAATATCCTTGAATATAGAGACAACAAAAAATTTGAAATTCCCACAGCTTCCAATTGTAGCGCGGTAAACTCACGCCACCCTCTGTCCCTTTCCCACGGCCCCTCTGCCAGTGTTACCATATGTAGCATAATTTTATTCTTTTAGCATAATTTTGATCAAATTTTCGAGTCTGGAATATTTTTTAGCATATTAGAAGTTTTAGCATCATTCTAGCATAATTTAGAATGGAATGGAATATTTTTGGAATAATTTTATAAAAGCTACAAATGAGAGAGAGAGGGAGAGAGAGAGAGAGGGATAAGGTAAGATGATGTTTGAATAGTTGGTTACTTTCAGTTTGGGCTTGGTTGGGTTGGATTAGGTTAGGTTAGGTTGGATTAGGTTAGGTTAGGTTAGGTTTTAGGTTAGGTTAGGTTTTAGGTTGTTAGGTTCGGTTTGGTTCGGTTAGGTTAGGTTAGGTTAGGATAAGTTTGAGCTTTGTATTCTACCCATGAAACCTAGGTTTTTCCGATGGATTTTGGTATGATTCATTCGCGTTTCAGCTTCATTTCAGTCGGAAATGACCATTTTCTGTGTTTCCCCCCCTCTCTATAACCGCCGATTCCCCAAAGATCCCCCATTATTGCAGGGGGATGGGGGGGGGGTCATATCAAAATCTGGTTATTTCCGACGGAAATGAAGCTCAAAATCGAATGAATCACATCAAAATCCATCAGAAAAACGTAAGTTTCGTGGGAAAAAGCAGTATGGGCAGAAAACCGATATTTATCCTCTTACTGTATGTAGGTTCATTTTAATATTTTCATAGTAAACAATACATAATTAATATGTAACACGAATATGTATAGAATTTTATCATTTAGCTTCAAGTTAGCATAATTCATTTTATACTTGGAGCAAATTTGCTCAATCTAGCATAATTTTTTCATTGCCCTAGCATAATTTCGTTGTTTGGGTATGGCAACACTGCTCCCTGCCCTGCATAATCCTCAGTCCACGCCTGACTGCCTCACGTGTATGTTGTTCTTGTAAACGCACTATGATATGAGCCTCTTGCCTCCCACTTGCTTTCCACATGGCCCCAGGACGTAAGCCAGCCTCACCAAAGGCTAATAATACAATTAGAAAGAACTCCAAAGTGACAAAACGATCAAGAAAAGTTATGACCTTAGCAGAGAAAATTGTGTTATTGGACAAGCTAAGAAACGACCGTGCGAGTGTGTGCTATCACCAGTTGATGCATCTTTTTATTTTGTACTGTTTTGTGAATAAATGTGTAGATAACTGTGTATTACAGTACGGTGTTTACGTTTTTCCTTCATAATGGAGTATGTGCTTTCGATCTTGTAAGAAGGTATTTCGGGATGAGTATGGAGGTTTCGGGACAATTCGCAGTCACAACAAACACAAAACAATTAGCCTTCATTAATGAAGATAGCTATGGGTGATGCTAGAATATAATTCAAAGGCAACTACAGCAAGGAAGAAACAAGTTAATTATTGACTAGAGCAACTAATAAATAATATCCAGAACCTACGCTACTGAACATAGACTTTGCTGGATCCCCTTGAAATATAGTTATTAAACTATTGATTAATTAATAAGTATATTGATAAAAGTATTGATTAGTATATTTATAGAATGGCGGGGAATCGTCCAGGGTGCGAATTGTTCTGAAGGGGAATCGTCTATGTTTTGACGGGGAATTGTCTGACGGCGAATTGTCTCGCAATCAGTATGGACATGGACTGTGTGATGGGCAGCATGGTGGACACAAGTGTAAGATTCAATTGTTAATAGAGTATTCGCGGAATTGAATTTTCGCGGGGGTTATAAGAACGTAACTACCGCGAAATATGCGGGATTACTGTACTCTGAGATGGTTTGGACATGTGGAGACAATGAAGGACAACAAATGGGTGCAGAGGGTGAAAAGTGTGAATACTGGGGGTAGGTTTGCAAGAGGTAGACTGAAAAAGACCTAGCATGAGGTCATAGAGTGTGACCTCTGAAGACAGGGGCTGCTAAAGATCATGCACTGTGGAGAGTCACCATTAGATTACTAAGGCTGATGCATGCAAGCATGTTGAAGCCTTTATAAATGAAACAATATTCTCAAGAGCTTCTGTTAGGTGTGAAGTGGGGTAACTTTATGGCAAAGCACAATACAGTATGGGCTGTATCTTAAGTGGCACAGAAGGCTTCATGGAACCTCTTTCTTATGTACTGTATTTACTTTGCATGTAACATTTTGACATTCTCTTGTATGTAATTTATATTGTTTTACAACTGACAGTTTGCATCAATAACATACAAAATTCTGAAGTGCAATGTGCCTACGCCTCAAGCACAAACATCTCATCAATAACCTTTATATATCTCAGTGAGCTTTCGTTGTGCCTGCAGCTCCTGGCGGAAGCTCTCCTCCAGCTTAACTTCACTCTCCCGGGCCTGGTTCAGTGACTCCAGTAGCTCCTGTATCCTCTCATCCTTCTCCTTCACCTGTTTCTTCAACTGTTCACGCTCCTCCTTTTCCACACGCAGCTGTCACACAAGTGGTGGTGGCAAAGTGGTTAGAGAAGCGGTGTGTTTGAAAGGGCTTGAGTTCAATCCCAGACTGGGGGACTGGGAACAGTGTGATCACTTGAATTTCATTAAAACAGGTTTTACTCATTTTCCATAAGACCCACCAGCAACTAACATAAACACTCCTGCTAATGCCAAGCGTCAGGCTAAAAATATGCTTCTGTACACTGGACTTTGCAGTATGGAATATACACTTTGTTCTTTATAAATACCTTGCCCCTATGCATCTTCAAAACAAAACTGATGAGTTCTGGTTGGGGTAAGTTTAGCTTATATTCAAAACACAGTTACCTTAATACTTACCGGTACCCATCAAAGGTCGTTTCTACCATGAGTAATAATAATAATGAAAAAAAAAAAAACTGACACACTGTTGATATAGGCCTAATACAGAAAACAAGACGCCTGTAAGTGTTTCTTAAATACATTTATGAAAAAACATCCAGAACACATGTTTGTTTACTACTGGCAGTGCTGTTATCTGTTAAAGTAATCCCTCTAATATCCGAACGCCCAATATCCCAACATCCCCACTAACCGGACATAATCGTCCTGGGATCCAATATTCCCAAAATGGGCCAAAAACTGCAAAAAAATTAGAAAAAAAAATCTGACTTTTTTCCCACCCGTAATTTGAAAATGCTGCGTGGCGCCGAACAGCTGTTACACCATGGTCCCTTCACCCCTTCCTTCCTCCCCCCTCCCCCCTCCCCTGTCAGGGTTGCCATTTGGTATTTTTCATTACCAAACGTGGGCCAATTTGGTAATGAGAAATTCATTTGGTAATGAATCAGAATAATGCATTACCAAATGGATATTTCACATGTATGAGGATACACAGGATGGAGGTGGTGGATTGTTTGCTCTCTCTGATTAATTTGGTAGCCTATATTGTGTGAAAATAATCAACATGGTGTTAATTATAAGAAGAGGGATTACATGTATTTCCACTTGTGTATATAATTAGAGAAGAATAGATGCTAGCTTTACGAATTTGGTAATGAAAATTAAAAATGGTAATGAAAATTGAGGAGTTTGGTAATGTGGCCGTTGCAATCTGGCAACTCTGTTACCCCGCCATCATCAACAGTCACAGCCTAAATCCGATCGAGAGCAGATGCTTATAGCAGTGCAAGCCACAGGTGCTTGTTTTTTGTGAATAAACTGCAATACCTCACCACTAGAACACACAGGAATTTACAGTGTTGTGCAGTGTTAAGAAATTAGAATTTAGAGTGCAGAGGATTAACTGTGGACTGCAAACTGGCGGTTCAAACCAGTCCAGAAGCCAGGGACTTGTAAGTACCCAGAATGTTTAATATTGTATAAACTCACCTCTAAAACCTCATTTTATGGTTCTTTTGCATTTATTTCAGTCTTTTATGTCCCTTATTGGTGTGATTTGGGTCTTAAATAGGTGCAATGCATGTCCAGAGGGAGCTGTATAGGTGTTTTTCTGAGTTAGGGTCCATAAGTACAAGTCCAGGAGGCTGGGGCCTAATATCCAGACAGGATCACTATCCAGACATGCCTTTGGCTCTATTACATCAGATATTGGAGGGATTACTGTATACCAGAAAGCTCTCAAAGCAGTGTATAATTTTAGGATGAATAATGTGCCTCTGACTTTTATTGGCCTTCAATATTTTGGTGATATTTAATTCAGTATGCACGAATAATGCTGATACACCACAAGTCAGAGAAGTGTCCAACCAGGAAAAGGAATAACACAAAAGTACGAGAATCACCAACACGTGAAAATACCACAACTAACCTCCTCTATCTTATGGTTAAGGTCTGTCTGGAGGGCGAGGATGGTGGATGAATGTGTGGTGCGCTGTTTGAGGGTCTCCTCGGCTCGCTGCTCCAACTGCTGCTGTAACACCTGCACCTGACGCATCAACAGACCCTGCTCCTGCTCCAGACGCTTCTCACTGCAAGGGAAAACGAATGTCACACCTTGAGATGGAATGAAGGACTGTGGTTTGTGATAAGTATGGGAAGAGTGACACACCAATGATGAGGTGGCAGAATAAAGTGTAATACAGGCTGACCTGGGCCAGTGCAGCAGTCTATGACGTGTACAGGAGGAGTGAAAAACCACAGATGAGGTGAAAGGTCTTATATGCCAGTTTAGCTGTAACAACGAGTTACAGTTTGTAATAGACCAAATATGAGGTGAAAGGATATGGTGTAGTATACACTGACCTGAGACAGAATGAGGGATTATAGTTTGCAAGGTGCAGCTGAGAAAAATGCGAGTAACAATATCAGTACTGCAGTAGAGATGTACAATATATGCTGACCTGAGTGCGACTGTATGTAGTGAAGTACAGTATACAGGAGGAGTGACAGACCAATGACAGTGTCAAAGAATAAAGTGTAGTATGGTATATGCTAACTTGGGAAAGGTAGGGCATTTCCAGCAAGGTAGTTTGTGAAGTGTAAATGAAGTGTGATAGCCCAGAGATGTGGAAGGTATTAATGTTGGTCTGGGATGGAATAAATGACTTGAGTTAAGCTTTATCCTGTCTCCTTTAATTTCCTGCAAAACTTCCACCTCTCCATTATGGCTATTGAGAGATCAACACTACATAGCTACAATACCAGTAAAAAGAAGTGTAGTAGTAGTTGTTCCCTAGGCAGTCTGGCCAAACAGCCCTGAGTCCCTTAGGAAGGCCATGGCCGAGACCAGGCTTTCCCACAAAGCTCTCAAAGAGTGTATGTTGTGTTGTTGGCGTAGGTGATTGTGTGCAGTGCAGTCTTCCATAATGTGCTTAATAGTATGGGGTGCTGTGTTGCATCCTGGACAGGCATCAGCAACGGAGTCATCCAGCCTCTTCTGGTAGCTTAAGAGGGCTGGATGGTGCCCACATCTCAGCCTGGCCAGGTGGACCCTGTCCTCATGAGGGAGATAGGATTCAGAAGGGTGGATGTCAGAAGGCCGTGCATGCAGCTGTGCATTGTCTTTAAGTGACTGAATGGAGCAGCGAGTGATCTGAGTGTGGATATGCTTCTGGAAGCTGGTCTGAGGTGGGTGAGGGGGGAGAGATGACAGTATTTGTGTATGGTATCGTGTGCTGGGTGTTGTTTTGATGTTCCTTGGTGTGGGTGGATGTGCTGCCATGTACTGTAGTGGATGTTGTGGGTTTGTGGAGGCTGCAGCAAGAAACTGGGTGCCTCTCATGTCTAGGTGATCCTTGACTTTGAGGACTTTGGTTTCTTGATGTACGTGGTCTGTGGGTGTAGTAGCTGTGCAGCCTGTGATTATTTTTAGGGCCTTGTTCTGTATGGTCTGTAGAGTGTTGTAGTGTGTTTTGGTCAGGTTAGAAGCCCAGGCAGGACTTGCATAATTCATCATTGAACGTATGTATTGTTTGTATACTGTGGTGGTGGTTTCTTTGTTTTGTACGAATGTTGTATAGGCAAGTGACCTCAAAGCATTGAGTCTTGGTGTTATTTTATTCTTAATGTTTGTGATGTGTTGTTTAAATGACATTGATGTATTGTATGTTACACCAAGGATTTTGGGTGTGTGTGTCTGCGTGGTAGGGGAGTGTTGTTTATGGTGAGGTGTGGGATGTGACTGTGTTCTGCTGTCCAGTTTGTGAGAAGGGTCGCTGTAGATTTCGCTGGGGCTATTTTGAGCCTGTTTGTGGTGAACCATTCGTGTAGTGTGTTGAGGTAAGGTTGAATGATGTGTGCAGCTGTGTTTGCATTTTGGTGTGTGCATGTAAGTGCTATATCATCTGCATAGGAAGCTATGTGTATCTGTGGTGTGTGGGGTGTGGGTACGTCATGCATGTATAGATTAAAGAGTGTAGGGGACAAAACAGATCCTTGGGGGACGCCGTTTGTGAAGTTTCTAATGTTAGAAGACTGACTGGCAAATGTTACGTGTGCACATCTGCCTGCTAAGTAGTTTGCCAGCCATCTTTTTGTGTTATTGTGCATGTTTGTGTTGAGTATTTTGTTTGTGAGGCTGTGGCGGGGGATGGCATCAAAAGCTTTGCTAATGTCTAGTGTGACTAGGAGTGTTCTGTGTGGTGGCCTAGCTGAATTTATTCCATCGAAAACTCTCTGTGTAAGGTCTGTAAGAAGGGTGTTTGTGGAGTGCAGTGGCCTAAAGCCAAGTTGTGACTTGGCTAGGGGAATGTGAGGTGTGACTAGTTGTAGTATCAGTCGTTCAGTGACTTTAGAGGGGATGCAGAGGAGTGTGATGGGGCGGTGTGAGGAGGGTAACGTGGGGTCTTTGTTGGGTTTAGGGATAGTGATGATAATGCTATGCTTCCAGATGTTGGGTATTATGTTGTGTGTGTAGCTGTAGTTTGATATGCTGGTGAGTGCTTGTATGCCTTGTGGTCCAAGGTGTTTAAGGTGAATGTTGTTATGGAAGGGTATAAAACCATAGTGTTGGCTACTGGAATTAAGCAGGAAAAAAAAAAAAACTTGTGTAGGATGAACTATGGGGAAGTCAGTGGGAGGAGTTCTGATAGTCCACTGATAAGGAGGATAAGATGTAGTATATGCTGGCTTAGTATTGTATGAAGGACTGCAGTAACTGTTTAAAGAATGGAAGACTGTAGTTATAATTTGTCCACCTTAACTTGAGAGATTTTCAACCTTCTGCAGCCTAATTTCTACAGCTCAGTGAAGAATAATAAAAAAGAAAGACAAGAAATAATCATGATCAACACAAGGGTGGGCTCTCACTCCCGATATGCAAATCTGACAACAGGAAAACTTACCGGTACTTGAGCAGCTTCTCTCGACTCGTGGCTTCTTCTGAGTTGATCACCGCCTCGGTCTTGGCCTTCATTGCTTCACCGAGTTGTTCATTTAGCCGGTGGATCTGAAGCAAAGGCAGACCAGCATTCAGATATGGTACAACACTTGATATGGTGAGGATAAAGACAGATAGCAGTATGGCATTTGTTGAAGCAGCTCTGTAACCTAATGTGGGGCTCCAGGCTGTCATGCTAACTTACGAAAAAGGGATTGAAAGAGAGACAGAGAGAGAGACACACACACACCTGTTCCTGCAGCTCAGTAATCCTTATGTTGCGTGATTCGAGGCTGCCCACCATCGCTGCTGACTGCGATGAGACGTTATCCTTCTCATTCTGAAGACTGGGAGAGGGTAGGCAGTCAGGAAGTTTGCTTATTACACCATTATACTGACTATAAAAATCTAAACTATTCTAACCTACCCCAACCTACCCTACCCTAACCAAACCTAGGCTAATTCAACCTACCCTACCCTACCCTAACCCTATCTATCTACCTATCCATTGCCAGACGCCTCAATCCCGTTTGGGGTGGCCACAAACAAATCGCCTCCAAGTCGCCCTGTCCCCTGCTATTTCACTGCCCTGCTCCCAACTCACACCCCCCTCTCTCATATACCTCTCCACCCCATCCCTCCATCTCATCCTCGTCCTCCCCCTCCCTCTTCCCCCCTCCACCTCACTCACATACACTCTCTTCGTCAGTCTTTCACCCTCCATCCTCTCCACATGGCCAAACCACCTCAGTGTGTTCCTCATAACGCTTCCTATCACATCCACATCCACACCACATGGCTCCTTTATATCCTCATTCGTCAGCCTGTCTCTCCTAACCCAATCGAGGGTAATTCAACCTACCCTACCCTATCCTAACCCAACCTAGGGTAATTCAACCTACCCTACCCTACCCTACCCTGCTTTACCCTATCCTACCCTGCTCTACCTAAACCTAGATGGATTAACCCCAACTTAAGCTGTGTCTATCTATCTATCTACTGGAAGAATTTTTAATCCATAAGGAGAGGCCACAACCACATCACCTCCCTGTCACCCTGTCCTTTGCTACACAGCTACCCTTTCTCCAACTAAAACAACCTCCATCTTTCATACACCTCTCCAACTCACCCTCTTTACCTCATCCCCAGTCTCCCCTTCCCCTATTATAAACACACACACACACACACACACACACACTTCTACAACCACAGACAATAAAAAAGGTGTGTGTATTCTACCCTCTTAGCAGCTATTTCATCATTTATCTAACTGTACTACATGCATAGTAAGATTCAGGTTTCTGCAACTCACACCTCAGCTGAATAAAATCATCTGGCATTAGTTGGAATTAAATATGTGGCGACTAATAAGGTGATTTTACTACACGAAGCGAATTTACACTTATGCTCCTGTGATCCACTTTCAGGTGAATAAAACAGAAGAATTAGCTGGAACAGAATACTAGAACAGGTCCAGTATATAAGGGTTACATAATTAAGCCTCTTAAACACTGACTGTCTGACTGCAATATAGTAATAAACAATGGAGCACAGGAAAATAATACTGTCCTCCAATAGTTTAGAATTACGCTATATACTTGTAATTTGTCCCAAAAGTCAGAAATCATAATAGAAAATTCTGAAAATGGCTTGTATTCACAGAAGGTATTACAAGTATCCACCATAACGATTGCTACACAAATCCTGACAAGATATCTGGTCAGCAGTCACACAGCCATTGGTATCAGGTGTGTGCTGATGATAAAGTAATAAGCCACAGTGAAATTTCTCCACATACACCAACACCATCAACTTACAGCTGAGATAACACCATCTCTGCTGATACCATTGGCTAGGTGACTGCTGACTGGATATCTTGTCAGCATTTGTGTATTGTCATAAGGTGGACACAGTGAACAATGAAGAGTCAATGAATATGAGCCACTTTCAGTATTTTCCCCTATGATTCCAGACTTCTAGGGCAGCCTGCATAATTAATCTTCCCCAAACTTGCAACTCCAATAACAAAAGAGGCTTAAGTCAACAAAAATCTCATAGAACTCAATGCTGCAGTTCCCTAGTCAGTGATGTAACCTTACTGAATACAAGAGCTTGGTGGTACTGATGAAATATAAGGAAAAAAGAAAAAAAAATGCAGCAAAGAGATACCAGCATTAGTATTCGTAGTTGTAACACCAGGCTCATCTGAACATTACTGCAGTGGACTCCAAGCTTAAGTTTCCCTTTTCCCACACTCTACCATCCTCATTTAGATGGACAGACAGGGAGCTGAGTGATGTTTGTATAACTGGGCACTGGAGCCGCCTGGTTATATCGGTGGCATCACACGAGAGCATCCCTCCCCAGCATCAAATGGCTAAGTGATGTCAAAATGCTGCCAAGTCAACTCACTGTTGCAGTTCTCTGGTCAGTGAGGTAATTTTGTTCTTTGCCGTCTGTAACTCTGTCTCACACTCAGACAGCCGCGCCTCTACACTATCCTTTAGTTTCTTGTTTTCACGTCGACCACTGGCCTCCTCCTCCAGTTGGCCCTGAATGCATATTAGCTGCTTCTCTAACTGGAAGATTTCTTGATCTGTAAAAAACAATAATAATAATAATAATAATAATAATATTCATTCATTCACTCATCATCATAATAATAATAATAACAACAACAATCCTCATCCACCTCTTTTTTTCCACTCACAGGTGGGGTAAGGTTGGGTAATGAAAGTGAGGCAAGAGGAAATCTATTTACCTATCTATATACAGGCTATACAGTATATATCAGGAGCATGGTAAGTGGTGGCAACCATCATCCACTCATTTGATGTGGTACTGCCTACTTCTTTCTTCACCTTTATCACTGCCTCCACCAATGAAGCTGGAGGAGGTTATGTATTCACTTATGTTTGTCTGTTTGTCCACATGATATCTCCATAAGTTCTCAATGAATTTCAAAGACATTTTGTGGAAAGGTGGGACATGGGCCAAGAAAGAAATGATTAAATTTTGAGACAGTTCCGGATCTGGATCCTGCAATGTCATTGATGGGTATATGTGCTCTCTGAACACTTTCTAGTTCTTTTTCTGTGCCTGCCCTCTTCTCTTCCTTTTTCTTCCATATTTTCTGTCAATTATTCATACTGGTTCTATTCTTTCCTTTACACTGAGTGATGAGCCAAATGGTTTCTTGTAAATCTGGAAACCATTTACAATGTTGGGTGGTAATCATACAACCAACACATACATGTTCCCTATGTGTCATCAAGTGGGTTGGTGGAGGCTTAGTGCCCCTTCCCTTAAAACAAGTAATTCAAAGTCAAATGGCCATCCCTTACTGGATTATGGCATCTGGCTACAGACAGATGAATAGATACAGTGGAAGAACTTTTACTAATTACCAACATATCCACTGAAATCTGCCACATGCTCAGTCACTCACCATTTACACCCCTGTCATCTTGTGTGATAATGATAATTACGATAATAATAAAAATAATCCATCATCCTGATCACAGCAACTGTTACTGTGTAGCGACCACTTTATACAGTGTTTAAGGCTTTCCTTCACCACAGACCTTCTACAGCTGCTCTGAGTCACTCCTGAGCATTTTCAAGTTGATTTTTTTTTTTTAGTTGTCCCTTCTTCAAAATAAAATTCAAACAAAGAGAACAGGATTTGAAAGAGAAACTGTGGGGTAAAATGCACTCAGGAACCTAATTAACCTAATCTGGTTCATTTTTGAAGGATCCAACATACCTGCATATGTCGGACTTGGTCACTAGACTAATGGCAGCTCTCCATGCTGCTCGATCTCTAGCAGCCTCCCTTTTCAGTCCCTTATCCCCGGGGTATACATTTATTGTAAATTAACGTAGCCTAGTTCCTCATCTAACCAAATTCTGTCTAATCTAATTTAACTTAACCAAGTAAAATCTATTTCATACAAACCTACCCTAATCCTCATCTACCATAGCTGAACATATTAGCTATACCCTAATCTAATTTACCTTAGTTTATATTAAAAACTAAACTATCCTAACCTAGCTTAAACCAGTATTTTTGCAGTTTCCGAAAGCCACACCCTTCACTTAGGTTAGCCCACATTAGGTTCAATCAGTCTGGCTTGTTTATTCATATTATTCCTTTGTTTTCCCTTCCTGTTCTGTTATTGTAAAAAAAAAAAAAAAAAGTTAGATTAGATAAGAAAAAAAATCAGAATAACTATGACTGAGACTGTACATACCATATCTATCTATCTATAGCCCGACGCCCTAATCCCGCAAAGGGTGGCCTGGTTCATACAGAATAAATTACTCTGTCAAGTGGCAGAACATGGCAGCAAACTAAAACACCCATGCAGGCAATATTGCAACAAAAGTTTCACAATTATATACTGGCATCAGTACAGTATTATCATCAGACTTCAGACAGCATCTATCTATCTATCTATATACCTAGGCTGCTTCCCCCAAGGAAGGGAGGTAGCCGAGACAGGACGACACACTCCCCATTTACTCATCCATTCAAACACATTCATTCGCATCTTAGCCCCAAAGGGGAGAACGGACAGATCCTCACCGCACCACACCGCACAAGGGTCAACTGCGCAATGCAATCAGTGACATCCGCAGCAGGGCCCGACAGCAGAGCTGATTTACCCCTGCCACATCATAACAGACTCACCCCCTTACCCGCATAGAAGTTAATAAATATGAGACACCGGTATATCAACTGTCAAAAGGAAATCCGCATATTCCATGGATGTCCAAAAACACAAACTAAGATACTGCTTATACAGGTGAACGAACTGTCAACTGCAAATGTAATGAAATGGACCAACACTTATTCACAAATAATTAAAACTTCTGCATGTTTATCATTACAGTACATCTACCAGGGTAAATTTTTACAAGTTGCCAATACAACCCCCTGGGTTGTGGAGTATATTTTTCTGGACCTAATCTAACCTAACCTAACCTGCTGCCACAGAATGCTTACCTTACAGTTAGGTATCATCTATCTATCTATCTATTGCCAGACGCCTCAATCCCGTTTGGGGTGGCCACAAACAAATCGCCTCCAAGTCGCCCTGTCCCCCGCCATTTCACTCCCCTGCTCCCAACTCACACCCCCCTCTCTCATATACTCCTAACCTGCTGCCACAGAATGCTTACCTTACAGTTAGGTATCATACTATGCATTTATGGAGGTAATATCCCTGAACCACATATTGGCAAACTTGTAAAATAATATCTCTACCTGTACCCATGTGTGTTTTGAACAATTTTGGCCAAACTTTTGGTATTACTGTTGTTTCAGCCAAAAACAGAATTACAAGATTTTGATCTTTTATTTGGTATTACTGACAAATCCAAGACACTTTTCTCATATGGCAGTTTTATGGTAAATTATTCTTTTTTTATTCATGAAGGTTACGTTAGGTTTTCTTCAAGAGTAAAATTAATATAACTTGTGACAAAAATGCCATACCAGAAGTGTCTTAGTATGGTTTAAAATACCGAAAAAACAGATGAAAATCTCATAACTCTGTTTTTGACTGAAACTATAAGTTTACCAAACTTTCCATGGGAAGACCTGGTTCCTTCAGATGGAATGGGGAAACGCTGCACAGGTTCTTCCCAGTAGAAATGTTGGCTAGGATAAATCAGAACACACTGAAACACATTCAAAACATGTATTGGACACCACAAATCCTGTGTTATATGAAAGCAAAAATTAACCATCGCTTCACTGCTAAAAACAACGCATTATCAAGCAGTTAATTCACCCGAGCTTTAAGACTTTTCAATCCACGATATGTCTGCCACAAATAACACCTACCAATAAATCCAACCAGCCCGATATAAACCCTCGCCCCACCACCATACATAAATTAAGTCTTTAAAATGTTAAGATGGAATTTGAACTTGACCCGCGTGACGCCACTGGACAGACTCACCTGCACTCAGCCGCTGTTTTTCCGCGTCTACCTTGAGGCTCTGCACCTCCTTGACCTTCAGAGTCCAGACATCCTGTAGTTTTCTGGCCAGCGGCTCTGGTAGTAAGCTTTTCTCCTCTAGTGACACGAGGGCGAAGAAATCCTCTCCGTCTGCCTCCATTTTTGTTGACTGTGGTACTGGCGGTGTTTACACTTTACTGTTTACTATCGCTAAACTTGGTCGAAAAGTGCTAAACTACTGCTAAACTCAGAAACTCTAGAAAATCGCCAGGAAAAGGGATAGAATCTCTAGAGTTTCGCTAAAACTGTACCAAAATCTTCAAAACTAAATAAATATTTTTGGGCTGGACGTTAATATTATCGCTACATAGGGATTACTACTCCTAGATCTAGCGAAAAAAGACGCTATCAATAATGTTTTGATTCTATTTGATATGATAATATTTATTGTGTACAGTTAACAGTCTTTTCAACAGTTAGTCTTTTTTCCATTATATTTTTTAATAATGATTGATTAACTGAAATATTTAATGATGCAGAATATTTATTGATGTAAGATAATGTCATCACCTTCGGCCACAGGGCTGGTGCTGTCATGTAATGCTGCATTTCTATTCTACTCTGATACTACCCCTCACTCCTGTATGTAATACACCTTGGGAATGCCTTTGTAGTTTATAACTTATAGTATAGCTATCATTTATCAAAGGGCGTGTGGTTAAACCAACGAAAGTATACCAGAGTGTGGCTAATCACTAAGTGCATTGGCTGAAGAAGGAGTGTGGCCGGACCTACCACCGTCTTTTCATAACAGTATTCTTACCAGCTCCACCTCAGCGTCAGTGAGCTTGAGCTGGTCGGTTCAGGATCGGGGCAGTAAGGCTTCGCTGGCTCATGCAGTGCCCCCCCAGTTGCCTTATTAATGGATCGATCTTTGCCTTAAAACCATTCACTGTTTTTGCCATTACTGCCTCTCTTGGCAAGTTATTCCATTCGTCCACTATTCTGCACGTGAAAAAATAGTTCCTCACATTTAGTGGTGGTCTCTGCTCTCTCTCTTCGGTCCATAAAAAAGAACTTTCCACCTTCAGTCCCTCCATTCCTTTCATTATCTTGAAGACTTCAGTAAGATCACTCCTAATTCTCCTTATTTCTAGTGACACCAAACTAGTCTTCTTCAGCCTGTCTTAATAGGTATCCTCCCTAATAATAGTGGAGATCATCCTTGTCATCCTTCTCTGCACATTTTCAATGTTATCTATGTCTTGCTGGTTATATTATGGTCTCCATGCCTGCTGACAATAGCCTACTCTAAGTGGAACCTAACCAAGGATTTATTCAAACTTAAATACCCGCCGCCGGACCACCCACCCCGCCACCCCCCACCCCACCACCGAGCCGCTACCACACCACCACCCCAGGAGGACACAATGGTGGGGCTAGTGACCCAGGTCAAGAGGGTCACCGGGACACTACTGTCCTGAGTCCTTTTTCCCCGCAACCACCCCAACACCAGGTGACAGGAAAAAGGCAACGACCCTGCGGGCGGGACAGCCGTCACCAGAATCGGGGTGGGACTGAACAGGATTCAGTCCCAGGTAACACCGCGTCGACGGCCACTGTGCGTGACGGGGAAGGAGCGGCCACTGTACGCCCTTCAGTTACCACCCCAAGGGCAGGAGGCCCAAGGCTACGGCCAGAAGTGTGCACCAGGGTAAGGGGACCCTCGGCTACGGCCTTAGTGTGTACCGGAGAGGGCGCGGCCTCTGTGCACCCCTCTCCTGCTTTTCTCTCCTACGAGAGCAACACCGCGTCGACGGCCACTGTACGTGACGGGGAAGGAGCGGCCACTGTACGCCCTTCAGTTGCTTCTCTAAGGGAAGATCAGCTACCGGCTACGGCCAAAGTACGTACCAGGGTAGACAGGCCCTTGGCTACGGCCTCAGTACGTACTGGAGAGGGCACGGCCTCTGTGCACCCCTCTCCTGCTTTTCCCTACTACGGGAGCAACACCACGTCGACGGCCACTGTACGTGGCGGGGAAGGAGCGGCCACTGTACGCCCTTCAGTTGCTTCTCGTAAGACGGGTAGGCTTACGGCTACGGCCGCAGTACGTACCAGGGTAAGGCGACCCGAGGCTACGGCTTCAGTACGTACCGGAGAGGACACGGACTCCGTGTACCTTTCTCCTGCCTTTTCCTCCTGTGGGAGCCCTTTGTCACCATCCGGGAGTGTTGCCCCGGAGGTGTCGCCAGAGTGGTGGCAAGGCCCGAAACCGGCCCTACCTCCTACCCCTGGGAAATCTCTGTTCTTGTCGGACACCAGACGGAGACAGTGCCGCAGCCCACCCCTGTTGGCGCCTTTCCCTACAGGTGACCGCAGTCCCAGGACCCCCAGGCTCCCTCACCCCACGGAGCCAGAGGCGACAGGCCCGCCTCCTCCAGCTGTTTGGCCCCAGTCCCGAGGGCCACCTCTCAGGTCGAGGCCCCCAGACAGGAGGGCCTCCCTGCACCCCACCAACGAGGGTCCAGTACGAGGGCCTCCTCTCAGGTCGAGGCCCCCAGACAGGAGGGCCTCCCTGCACCCCACCAACGAGGCTCCAGTACGAGGGCCACCTCTCAGGTCGAGGCCCCCAGACCGGAGGGCCTCCCTGCACCCCACCAACGAGGCTCCAGTACGAGGGCCTCCTCTCAGGTCGAGGCCCCCAGACAGGAGGGCCTCCCTGCACCTCACCGACGACAAGGACCCGGGCAGTGACTCCCCTGCGGGCAGTGTATTGCCCTCTGCAGGAAGGCTCCCCCTAGGGCCTTCTCCTCACGCCCGTACTTCAAACTGATCTCTACCCAGGACACACAGGTAAATAGTGACGCCCCTTGTGCCGAGAACAAACCAGGGGAAATAACAGTGAACAGTGACCAAGTGAAGTCCAGTGTAAAGCCAGTGACAGTTACTATTAGTCTATAAGAACCCGATACCCGGCAGAACAGAAAATAACTTAAATCCTCAGTAAGAGAACTTATAGTGATTGTGTGAGTCCTAAATAAAAGAACTTTCAGTAACTGTGAACGGAGACTAGGGTGCGCGGGCGAATCAAAAGTCTGTGTATAAGTGCCGCCGCGACTGACTACATCAAGTGACGCGATCCGCACCCTGTCTAATTATAGTAGTATTCACCCCACGGACTCTTAATTTTGTTCATTCCCATTGCATCCAATTAAATATATATTCTGCCTAAAGATGAAATACGGATACCGCTACATATAACTAATAACATAAGTGTACATGCATTATACTGTGTGTAAAGTGTAACTGTGCATTGTGGTGTCAAAGGCTAACTCTGTGTCCCTGTCTCCTGTATATCCAATACCACTCTGTGTTATATTGCAACGGTGTAGAATTAAGGCAACAGATGTGTTAAGGTATACTGCTTGTTTTTTTTTTTATGTCCTGTTCCTTTGTGGGTGCTTTACTTCCGGTCCGGAAAGAGGACCCCGCTCAGTCGCTGGTGTTCTTAGGACGAGAAGTCGACCTAAAAACACTCAGCATAACACAAACATTGAACACTGTTTCTGCTCTAGTACTCTATGGTTCTCCTTATGCTTTCCATCACTTGACTGGCTTTCGATACCACCTGTGCTGTGTGGGCACTTGGACTCAGCGTTTAACATATTTTCACTCCCACGTCCTTCTCCTGGTCTTTGCTTACAATCTCCTGCTCTCCCAGTCTGTATGTTTGGTTACTGTTCCCATTACCTATATGTAAACATTTACACTTACCCACACTAAATAACATTTGCCATTCCTTTGACCACTGATTTAGATTATTCAAATCCTCCTGTAAGCTGTCAACATCATCTTGGGTTGCCACTCTACTAAAGATCTTTGTGTCATCAGCGAACTTGAGGACATGTGAGACTACATTATCATCAATGTCATTTATATATATAGTAAACAAGTGGGGTCCCAGCACTGATCCCTGAAAACTGATCCACTTTTCACCCAACTCCATTCTGATTTTTGTCCTTTCACGACAACTCTCTGCTTCCTATCTCCTAGCCACTCACCAATCCATCTATGGATAATCTCCCCAGTCCCGTGCGCTTTTATCTTCATCAGTAGTCTTTAATGTGGAACCTTGTCAGATGCCTTTGAAAAGTTCAGTTATATCACATCCACTGGGAAACCAGAATCTATGTAAGACGTCACTCTCTCCAGAAAAGTCAGCAAGTTCAAGCAAGACCTTCCTGGCACAAAACCATGCTGTGTCTCCTGTATTAAATTATAGCCCATGAGATGCTTAAGAATTGCATCCCTAATCAAAGACTCCTTAACCTTGCTCACCACTGAGGTCAAACTTATTGGTCTATAATTGCTCGCAAGCCTTTTTGATCCCTTCTTAAACATAGGGGCCACATTTGCCATCTTCCAATCTTCTGGCACCTCTTCTATTTCTAGACTCTTCCTGAATATTAAACGTAGAGGATATGCCACTGTTCCTCTTGTTGTATAAGTATTCTGTATACCTTTTACAACAATAAATATTTCAAAGTCAAAGTCAAATTTATGCAGAGGAAATTATGTCCCTTTTGTTGTATAAGTATCCTGTATACCTTTTACAACAATAAATATTTCAAAGTCAAATGTATTCAGAGGACATATACATACAGAAAAAGGTGGTGGGTCTTGCCAAACACCTTCTACAGCAATCATAGTTATCCACAATCTGTTTATCAGTCTATTGCCAGACGCCATAATCCAGCAAGGGGTGGTCGTTTTTCTTTGAGTTAGTGGTTTTACGGCGAGGGACATTAACCCTCCGGCAAACCCACTTTTTGACACGTAGAGAATACGTCTGGGTTGGTTATATGGTTAACACCCAACGCTGTAAATGGTTTACGGGCTGACAGGAAACCATTTGGCTTTTCACTCAGTGTATAGCCACCTGAAAAGGAAAGAGAAATAAACAGTTACAGGAAAGATAGGAGAAATGGGAAGAGAGGAGGACAGACACAGAATTATACTGATAATAGTGAAGGAAGAAGTACGCAACACTACATCAGGCGAGTGGATGATGGTCGCCACCACCTACCACAAATTGGTTACAAATTCGTGCATGCAGTAAAAAAAAAAAAAAAAAAAAAAAAAATGATTTAACCACTGTTTCCACTCTTAGTCACTGCTTATTGCGCTAAGTTCCCACCGAAAGCACTCCACCCCCCACAGGTATCCCAAAACCACTGATGTAGGCTTCAAAGTTTTCCTAACCTTTGAGATCTTCGGCAGTTTATGACCTCGGTGAGATCATTCGAGATATCTTGGTAACACAGTCCAGTCACTAGATAACTTGCTAAACCCATATGGATCTTCACCGATTATATTAAAGTTTTGCTGCATAATTCTGTTTCTCTTCTTATTTCAACGTATCTTGCCGCCAAGTAGAGAGGCTATACTTCAAAACTCTGTTCTGTAATAATGCATTCAAAGAAAATTTTAGGCTTCTAGAATATTGTGGAACATTATATTTCTCCATACTAAAGTAATCAGTTTTCACTGTTTTTCAAGGGCTATACGCACATGAAATTCCTCACTCTAACTACATGTTACATCTGTGGTACTGAAAAAGCTGAAATGATGTGATTTTGTTGGTGATAAATCTTACGTCCTGCACTGTTGACATTGTCAATGCCGTTATCCTTGCCCAGCCAAGTAGAAATATTTATACCAACTATTCTTTGTAGGTTAGTGTCCCATTCTGTCTTCTCCCCCTCTCCTTTCTGTCTCTCTGACCATACTTCACCCTACTCTTGGACTGGAAGGGAGGTCTGGATGATGATGATGACGATGATGAATATTTGCAAGAACTGTCCAGTGATGCGCAGTGCGAACATTGCCTAAAATGCATGCATTTGTCATGGATGTTCTAAATACAAGCCTATAATAATCATTAATGCTTTATTTCTACACTAACTTGGCTTTATTATTATGAAAAACTTTGAGTATCTTTATTTGAAAAGTTAATTTATCTTTAAAAATCCTGCATAGAAAGAAAAGTTATGAAGGAATTTATAGTCTGTAGTTAATATTCATATAGAATCACGTTTTCATGCAACTGCCATTCCCATACTGTGGAATCTTCATAAGTGTGTATTCGTATACTATAAAATTAGGTAACTGACATGAGCATCCGTAAAGGAGTGCAGGAAGTTCAAGGATAGCATCTTTATTTTTTCTTGTTTTTCTCACATAAGAATATTAAATTATCCGTAGACAAAAGTTGACTTTGATCACTATGAAAATTGGTCTAAAGCTTTTTGTGACGCGTACGTTAATACATACAACTTTTCAACAAGATCAGATTTTAAGAAATAAGGTTTGTTCTACATGATCCCCTTAAGTCATGATAAAAATCGAATTATCGTTGGAGATACAATGTACTGGCACCTCATTGTGTATATAGTGCCATTATATAGACTGTGCTTACAAAATGGCCACACATCGTGGAAATTTGAAAGCTGACGACATCCATCCACCAGAGGCAGCCATAAACAGAGCTGATCGAGCCCACCCAGCTAGAGTTAGATTACAGAGCTCGGAGGTTAGATCAGGGTCCGTATTTTCGCCGGTTAAGGAAGTTCCCTATCACCTTTACCTGAGCGATTTATTTTGTTTATTACACGTTACTGCCCTCTTCTGTGTTACATAAATCCATAGGCTCAACGTGACTGGATTAGGACCACTGAACTCTATAGTACGAAGGGGCTATCTCCGCCGCGAGCGTGTGATTTTGGCCGCCATATTGAAACACCTGCACTCGTCGCCTATAATACAAAAATATATATGGATTATGATTTTTTTTCTGCCTAGTTCAACGAATTATATCGGGTACATTTAGCCAATGGGTATAAAACAACGCCATAGGTTGCTGCAGTGCAGAACCTTATCGTTTATGGCACTATCCATGTCATGAAACCGAATGTCCAGATTGATAAGGCTGGAAGAAACATGGAAATATCTACAAGAAAGTGTGAGCAGAAGAGAAGAGGACATGGCGAGAAAGACTGGAGATAAATGGGCGCCTTTTAGTGGCCTCATTCATGCAGGGATACTTGGGAAGAATCTTCCCGCCCCACCCCAGGGGGCAGTAATGTTTTTAGCAACAAGATATACAGGGTATTTCTTGTGAAATGTAACGCCATCTCTCTTCGATGAATTCCTGTGCCCACTTTTGTATCCGTAAGCTGCACAGTGGACCATCACGCTATATTTTCCGGAATCATCGGCTGCTTTCAAAAACCCAAAGAACAGCTCAGTACATAAACACGGGCATCAGGCGTGGTGTAACATGGCTGCCGCTACACCAGCGCCTCTGGCGGCGGCTACATAAATTACGCAGTGCTGCCCATGAGAAAGCCTCTCCATACTACAGAGCTCAGTGATATCGACCGACTTCTAGGTGGCATAGGAGGTTTCGCAGCACCTCTTCCTTGACGGTTTATTTTTTACATCTTAACATGCTCTTCCACACTATGTCCTATGTATTGTTTTAATATCACCATAGTTTTCATCATAACATAGAAAAGGATGCTGAGGTTCAAGGTGAAGAATAAATCGCTAAGCAAGAGACGTTACGAAATCTCCAATGTCATTCAGAATACGACAACACACACATACACACACACACACACACACACACACACACACACCTTCAGCGTCATCATTTTTAGCCCATTAATAAAGCAAATTGTGTTCTAAAGCACTTCACTATAACAATGCCGTTCTATATATCGTTCTTGCTCCCTCCAGTCAGTATTTTCATTACACCCGCGCTCGTGAAGGGAGAGCGGGTGTTATATTTTACTGGACTCGTGTGTGTGTGTGTGTGTGTGTGTGTGTGTGTGTGTGTGTGTAGTCAAAGATCAAAGTCACAGGGAAAAGCCAACTCAAGCTTCTTTTTTTACGAAACTTGGTGGAAGGGTTGAGGATCACGCAAGAACAAAGTGATTCGATCTTGAGAACCAAGTCGAAAGTGAAGGGCCCGTATTCTCGTCGGGTAAGGAGGCTCCATAACACCTATTCCCTGGCGATTTATTTCCGAAACTGTTCATTAATATCCCCTAGTTGCTTCTTATATCTTTTCAATACCGACATAGATTGCTGAATAACACACAAGAATATAGCAACGGAGCAGAATCAGGAATAAATCGGCAAGGAAAAGGTGTTAGCAATCTCCGTATACGTCGGGTAAAGAAGCTCCCTAACACCTGTTCCTTGGCGATTTATTTTTGGGTATGGCTGGTTAATATCCATGCGTACATTATTTTTGCAGAATATGGCGAAATTGGAAGGATTTATATAACACAGGGGAGGTCAGTAAGGAGTGACAAAATAAACCACTTAGGAAAAGGTGTTAGGGGGGATTTTTCATCATTTACTGTGATACGTCTAAGCAAAGTTTTTATTTGTTTGTTTATTCTTTTTCACAACGTGGCTCTGATTTTCGTCCTTATTTCACGTAGCTCAGTGGCAGCAAAAGACAATACTACGGTTCTACATCCTTCCCGTAGCTCTTCTTCGTGATTAGTGCAGTTTTCTACCGTTAGTCTATTGGTACCTCTTAACAGCGAAAGGAAGGAGAGAGAGAGAGAGAGAGAGAGAGAGAGAGAGAGAGAGAGAGAAGGCTGAACATTTAACTTTGACCTCTTACCATGCCATGACCTTCACTTCTGACATTCGCAAAACAACGGATCTGGCACTTGGCTGACCGGCAACCCTTCCACCAAGTATGGTTAAAATCGGATAAATACTCTCTCACACACACACACATCGAGCAAAACACAGCACTGGCTCTCGCATCTCAAACACGGGTGCAACAATACTTCCTCTTCACATCCTCTCTGTGACATTCTTCGTGACTAGCACCATATATTTGATAATCATTTTTTATGAACTCAGGATTCAGGATGGAGATGGCAATTTTAGGCCAAGTTAGAGTGAAAGGAGTATAGTATAGTCACGATATAAAAAATACAATAAAAAACATATCCTCTGGGTGAAAAGGGGTAATGAAACCAGTAAATTCGAATTGGGAGTCAAATTTATTTTTCGAAAACAGAATTCAGAGCCAGGGACGAATTATAATATATCGCAGGCTCCGTGGCATCTTTTTCTCGGCGATTTATTACGCCAATTTCAATTTTATATTACTTATTTTCAAATATTTTTATCACCGACATAATTTGCATCAGAAATATTCAAGAGGATAGTGGGGTTCAAAGTCCAGAATGATTCGCTGTGAAAGAGATGTTACGGAGTCGGAGTCCACTTAAAATGCGGCCGTTAATTCAAAGTTTTCAAGCATCCAATCTTTAATTTTCAAGTAACTATTGATTATTTTGCACGAATGAAATACTTTTAAAAATTTATTGATGTCTTGAGAAGTTCTACACTAATACTTTAAAATTTATTGATGTAACAAGAATCTCCACAACTGTAACGGATGTGCGGTATCAATAATAATACATGTAAGATTGAATTTTCCGTGCAGTATACTCTTTAACGCTCCCATGGTGTTTTTTTTGCAGTGTATTCCAGCGAAGAGTGAGCCATAGGAGCCTGAGAGTGTCAATACCATGCTATATAGTGTGAAAATGACTCTATATTGAGGCACAAGGCACCAGTGTTTAAAATCCAGGCAGTTTGGTCCTAACGGTAATCGTAGTGGCTGTTTGTTTTCCTCCATTCCTTCCTAACCACCTTTTTAGCTCAATTAATAACCAGGTGTAGTCACTGCGGGATAAATTTGACTAGTAACCAAGGAGATCCATTCTTACTGTACAACTAAAGCTGACTGACTCACGCAGAACAGTATTCAAATTGGTTCAGTTCCGTTGGGTGAAAACAAACGGACGCTAGCATTCTCGTAGACATGGGAGACTTCGTAAAAATAATGCTTCGGGATATTCTAAATAGCAATGAAGACCGTAACACATTTTCCTTTGCGATTTATTATGCCTGGTACACCTTGACGATTTCTTGTGCCATTTTAGATATATTTTGTTGGACGATACTGAAGTGTGAACAGAATAAGTCGCTATGGAAAAAGTGTTAAGAAACCTCCAAAGTATAATGCCTATCGACTGTGCGAAAGTCACCAAAGCAATAAATTATTCCAAGGTACAATCTTCTCCAACAATCAAAATTACATCCACGTCCCTAACTGTGCTGGTGGGCGAAGAGAGACAAGGAAGGAACGATAAAAAGAAAATCAAATCAAATCAAATATGTGATGCTGTGTTTTCTTTAATAATTCTATGTTGCTGGGATATGTGGAACTGGGGGGAGGGGGGCGGACTCCCTAAACACCCCCTCTGGATCCGCCAAGGCCTTCTCTCTCTCTCTCTCTTTGCATGTTACGCCTCTTCTGTTTTATCAATATATTTTAACAGTAATACAGTTTACGTAAAGAAATACCAGGAGAAACAAGGTGTAATCTGCAATGATAATATTAATAATAATAATATGAATTATTTTTACGGTCTCCGATGTGAACGAGAACAGTCATTGACGATAATAGGATTCGTACATTGAATAACTTTGGAGAATTCGTCACACTTTCTCCTTGGCGATTTATTCTGCACATTAAACCTCAGTATGCCTTGTATATTACTGATACTGATTGCCAATATTAAACTATATGAATTAACGCAAGAGAATATCAAGTTGTATCCTAATATGTAAAATAAATCGCTAAAGAAGAGGTGTTACGAAGTCTCTCATGCCACTACAATAGTTACTTCAAACATTTAATTAGCCAAACAATCGAATTCTACATGGCACTGGAGGCTTCGTAGCACTTTTTCCTCGGCGACTTATTTAGCATATTACATCCTGACATCCTCCTCTATATTAGTTTTTAATAGCTTTAGTTTGAATCAATAACTATGGGATACTGAAGTGTAACGTGCAAAATCAACCGGTAAGGAAGAGGTGTTACGAAATATTCAAAGCCGCTCAGAAATCGGATCCAACCCCATACAGGAATAGTATACTTTGTGCGCTGTGATATTTCGTTCCATATTGCTACATTTCATTCACCTCAACTTGGCGCAAATTTTCGTCATTGTGCACCTCATTTAACAATACACAACGGCTCTTCACCCTTTCCCATAACACTTCTTCGTGACTATAATTCGTCCATCTTTACCTGGCGGATTTTTTTTCGTAATTTGAACCTAAAATTCATGGCAGAAAAAGTCAATTCTGCTCTTCTGCATCTTTTTAATAGCACATCTTCGTGACTAGCATTATATTTGAGTGTTAATCCCACTCTACAACTGAGCATTATGGAGAGAGACAGGACAATTTTGAGCCAAGTTAAAATGGACGGCGTATATAAACCTATGCTGTGTAAGTGAAACTCTAAACACTGCTAAATGATTGTCTCTGTTGTAGTTGGCATATTCGTAACACCACTTCCTTGGCGATTTATTTTGCCTCTTAAACCTTAGTCTTTTGCATAGGCTTTAATGTAGATATTATGGAGAGAGAGAGAGAGAGAGAGAGAGAGAGAGAGAGAGAGAGAGAGAGAGAGAGAGAGAGAGAGAGAAAATAATGATGTACTGAGTAGAATAAATCGCTAAGGAAGAGGTGTTACAAAATCTCCAAATCTACTACGAATGCAACCTTACGCGGCATGTGCTGAGGTGTGTGCTGTTGTGACTAAGTTCTTTTACCTCAACTTGGCTCATATCTTCGTCCTTTTGCAGTTTATTTCACACAGCTCAAAGGCAGAATAAAAACAGTACCACACATGCACACTCAAAGGACGTTCTTCGTGACTAGTATTATATTCTACACCCGCCGTCCTGAAATTTGTCTCTTCAGCCCCGCCCCGCCCCGCCCACTACAGGCTGTGTATGGAGGGGCGGAGCTTAAACAAGTGACGGCGGGCATAGCATCATATTCTAGCGGTTTCTACAGCTGTACAACTGCACTTCTTCGTGACTAGCATCATACTCTAGTTTAAACTGCTGATGGAACTCAGCATGGAGATGGAGAGATGGTAATTTCCGGCCAAGTTAAAGTAAAAAGTGTAAAGGAAATGCATAATTACGACGACACTGGAATAAGAAGACCCCTTAGGCCTAGGCTGAGATACACAGATATACTTTACAATCAATTCCCTGTTGTAACTGCCTTTATTTCCAAGGAAAGACGACTATAGAGTATTCCCATGCTTCTTGTTCCTCCTATAAAAACCAATTCTAGGTTACGGGAGGAAAATTATCGTACATTTACGTAAGTCTGAGCGGGCAGGAGAAGGAATTAGAGTGCTGAATTTTCCCATACATACTTCGTCCTGTAAAAACAATTGTAATTTACAGCAGGGAATCGACCGTAAATTCTTGAACATTTTTACGATCTATACCCCGTCGTAATTTACATATTTTTCTGCAGGAAGGAGAGTGCCGAATCTTCTCAAGTATGCGGCTCCTGTAAATACAAATATTGGTTACGTGAAAAATGATCCTAAGTCATTTTATTTTGCAGGAAGGAAGGGGAGAGGGAATGGCGAATCTCTGCATGTTTCTAAATCTTCCTGGAAATTTAAATCACAGTTCTGACAGGGAATTGACGGTGAATATGTTCCAGAATGCCAGCCCTCTTCACGCTATGTCTAAGGTGCCTAGTTATTTCCTAAGCCATGAGACGTGGAGAATACTTTGAAAGCATAGTAAATATAAGCCAGGAGAACACTACAGCTGCCAGAGAGGGGCTATAAGTCTCTCTACAGCCGCCAGCTTTTCTTGAGGAGGTCCACGAAGTATTCATCGTTGTCTATGGACTTGCTGATGCCAGAATAGTACTCGATAAATTCATCTTTGGACACCTGGTGGGAGAGAATGCAGTTATTTTTTTGTCAGCAAGTGGGTTGGTGGAGGGTTAGTGCCCCTCCCTGTAAAACAAATAACTCATAGTCAAATGGCCACCCCTTACGGGATTATGGCGTCTGGCAATAGATAGACAGATCAAGTGCATACGATATTAGACTCAGTGTAGGAAGTGTTTTAAATATTTAGTTCCCAGACAGACACACGGGCCAGTGGCTGAATGTTCCGACCTCTGGATCCATTCGTTCTTGCCTGACCTTCAACCCTTCCACCAGGTTCGGCTTAAATTCGTCAAAAGCTGCATAGGTTGATCTTGTGAGGTAAACCTTTCACCTGTTCCAGGGATCGTGACCTTTGACCCATTGTTCTTAATGCCAACCGGTAAACCCCTTGGCTGACCCTCAACATTTCCACTAAGTTTGGTACAAATTGGATCAAAGCTGTTTATCTTGTTCTCTCTCTCTCTCTCTCTCTCTCTCACACATACACACACACACACACACACACACACACCAGACACCTTAGCACACACCCTTTCCCACGCTCCCTCTACCCCTCTCACCTTCCCGTCACACGCACACACACACACAGCCTTTGGTTCCTTCTTCCTCGCATAAAACACACACACACAGCCTTTGGTTCCTTCTTCCTCGCATAAAACACACACAGCCTTTGGTTCCTTCTTCCTCGCATAAAACACACACAGCCTTTGGTTCCTTCTTCCTCACATAAAACTCACACACACAGCCTTTGGTTCCTTCTTCCTCGCATAAAACACACACACCATACACCCCACCGCCCACCCTTACCCACGCACCATCCGCCCCTCTCACCTTCCCGTCCACTTTAGTCGTTCCTTCAAATCGGCCCAGGAACTTTGTCAGCACGTCCTCCTCCGTCATCTCCCCGTCCAGTACCTTCGGGTGCCCTGACGCATCGTACACGCCCTTCACGTCCTCAAGGGTCACCACTCCGTCGCCTGATTCGTCCAGTTTGTGAAAGGCCTCCTCGACTACCGCCATTCTCTCATCATTCATTTCAGGCTGTTGTGGTGGGGAGATGGGGTTAGTGTGTGTGTGTGTGTGTGTGTGTGTGTGAGAGAGAGAGAGAGAGAGAGAGAGAGAGAGGGTTAGTTTGTGTGTGTGTGTGTGAGAGAGAGAGAGAGAGAGAGAGAGAGAGAGAGAGAGAGAGAGAGAGAGAGAGGGTTAGTTTGTGTGTGTATGTGTGTGTGTGTGAGAGAGAGAGAGAGAGAGAGAGAGAGAGAGGGTGTTAGTTTGTGTATGTGTGTGTGTGTGTGTGTGTGTGTGTGTGAGAGAGAGAGAGAGAGAGAGAGAGAGAGAGAGAGAGAGAGAGAGAGAGAGAGAGAGAGAGAGAGGGTTAGTTTGTGTGTGAGAGAGAGAGAGAGAGAGAGAGAGAGAGAGAGAGAGAGAGAGAGAGAGAGAGAGAGAGAGAGAGAGGGTGTTAGTTTGTGTATCTGTGTGTGTGTGAGAGAGAGAGAGAGAGAGAGAGAGAGGTCTGGCCACATATATAAACTCTCTGAATGTTAAGTGTATCAGATCACCTTTTTAAATACAACGGTCTTTATTCAAACTACCAAACAATTCAAAACCAAACTGAAATTAACGTTCAGGTGAAAAATACAAGCAAAAAGTATAATTTCTAATAAAAATAAATTGTTAGGTAAAGCTGTGTGTTGCAGTAATTACCAAACACTTCTAATTCAACTTGGAATTGATGTTAAGTTGAAAAATACGAGCTTAAAGTTATGATTTCTTATTATAACTGACATGGAAGGTTGTGTGTTGTATTAAATTGGTTAGAATCTATTATATAAGCAGACTAAGGCATCCTCTATCTTTAATATTATCTCTATAGTATTATCTCTTCTTTTCTCACGTAAATCTGGTACTACATTCATTCTCCCTCAGATCGTCGACTTGTAAACACACCTGCCGTCTCATCCTCCCTCTCTTCCCCCCTCTGTGTGTCTCATCTCTATGTCTGTCTCTGTCTCCATCTGTGTGTGGCTGTTTCCATCTGTGTCTATCTCTGTATCCATCTGTGTGTCTGCCTCTGTCTCCATCTGTGTGTGGCTGTTTCCATCTGTGTCTATCTCCGTATCCATCTGTGTGCCTGTCTCTTCTCCGTCTGTGTGCCTGGCTGTTTCCATCTGTGCCTGTCTCTGTCTTCGTCTGTCTCTCCTGTATTTCTTGGCATCTTTGTGTTTATCTACCGTCTCGCCGTATGAATTTCTGTGCTTGTGTGTTCGTCTCTGTCTCTTCAGCCTCTGCCTTTTCTCTCTCTCTCAGCTGTGCCGAAAACTCATTACAATTTATAGTACCCATGTCGCTGTGGTCATGATATACAAACACATCCACTAACTCCCCCCCCCCCTCCGTCTCTCTCTCACTGCTAACACTTCTTCCAAAATGTCTTCAATCCACTTTATTGTTAATCCTACTTTACCTCTCTCTCTCTCTTACCCTCAGCTGGGCCAGGAATTCATTGTAATTAATTGATCCAGTATGGTCCTGGTCCAAACTGTTAAACACGTCATTGGCCTCCTCCTCATTGAAGTCCAATCCGAAGTTCTGCAGTGCCTCTCTCAGCTCATCCATGCTCAGAGTGAAGCTATCGTCGTCATCGGCAATCCGGAACAGCCTACGAGGGAGGCGTAGTGTTAAAAAGATATGTAAAGGCTTGGCACACGTATTTTGTATCTATCTATCTATCTATCTATAGCCCGACGCCCCAATCCCGCAAAGGGTGGCGGCAGACAAAACGCCTCCAAGTCGCTCTGTCACCCACCATTTGCGTACCCTCCCCCCAACTCACGTATTTTGCGGGGAAGAAATTGGATGGCAGTGAATTGGCGGGGGACAGGGCGACATGGAAGCGATCCGGAACAATCTACGAAGGAAGCGTAATGTTGAAAAGATAGGGAAAGGCTTGGCACACGTATTTGGTGAGAGAGAACTTGGTTGGCAGTGAAATGACGGGGGACAGGGCGACATGGAGGCGATTTGTTTGCGGCCACCCCTTACGGGCACACGTATTTTGTGGGAGAAATTGTTTGGCGGTGAAATGGCTGAGGGTGACATGGAGGTGATTTGTTTGTGGCCATCCCTCACAGGATCAAGGCGTCTGGCAAGATAATTAGACAGATAGATAGAAATTGGTTAAAATACAGGAAAGGGGGATTTTCAGGTTTAAGCTGACATGAAAAGGCTTCAGTTACATAAATCGGGGTTTTAAAATGCAAAAAAATAAGCACCGAATTCTACATGGATATGGAGAATGTGAGTGCATTGAAGTACTTGGGTAGTGTGATGAGTAAGGATGGAACTTTGGGGGATGAAGTGCGTGAAAGGGTACAGCAGGGAAGGAAGGTTGTTGGTTCACTGAAAGCAGTGATGAGAAATAGGGAGGTGAGTATGGAAGTTAAGAAGTCACTGTATGATAGTATTGTGATCCCTACCCTGACGTATGGAAGCGAGGCGTGAACCCTGCAAGAGGGGAACAAGTCAAGAGTGAGAGCAGTGGAAATGAGTTACTTGAGAGGAGCATGTGGAGTAACATGGAGGGACAGGCTGACGAATGAAGAAGTGAAGGAACGTTGTGGGGTAGATGTGGATGTGGTTGAGAAGATTAGGAGAAATACACTGAGGTGGTTTGGACATGTGGAGAGCATGGAGAATGAAAGACTAAGAGGGTGTGTGTAGGTGAGGTGGAGGGAGGGAGAGGGAGGGGGAGACCGAGGATGAGGTGGAGGGATGGAGTTGAGAGGTATATGAGGGAGGGGGGAGTGAGTTGGGGGGAGGGCAGTCAAATGGTGGGTGACAGAGCGACTTGGAGGCGATTTGTCTGCAGCCACCCTATGCGGGATTAGGGCGTCGGGCTACAGACAGATAGATAGATAGATAGTATTCTACATGGCACAGAAGGTTTCGTTGCACTGATTCCCAAGCAATTTAATTTTCATATGGCTAACTAATATTTTCTTGAATGTTACTGACGTCCTTCTAATGTCTGCAAAGTTTGCATCATTGACACTGAAGAGGATATGAAGGTCCAGTGCCGAATTTTAAAATGCTGGAATATTTCTGGGACAGAGGTATATGCGAGTAAAACTGGTCTAACAGCCAAGTCTAAAATATTATATACACAAAAAGAAAGCCTGGCCATGGAAGAAAATGTTTATGGTACTGAAAATATAGTTGGAAGGAAAAAACATAAGTAAAAGTTCGAGATTATCATTTGCCGAACTACAAAGTGCCGGATTATCCTTAGGTAATACGTTGTTTCGGCCCCCAAGCCCATCCGCCCTCGAGTCGTTCCAGTTAGGTAAGAATAGGTTAAGTTAGGTTAAATTAGGTAAAGGTTAAGGTAGATTGGGTTAGGTTTAGTTAGATCTAAGTTAGGCTTGGTTAGATGTGGTTAGATTTGGTTAGATTTAGTGACGTTAGTGGGGACGAAACTACTGGGGACGAACTGACCTTGGGGCCGGATCGATCTGAAAGCTTACCCGCACGCGACAAGAGAAAGCGCGGGCTAATATACGCTTGAAGGGGTAATAAGACATGATATTAACAAAATTGGGTTACACCTGAAAATGAAGGCGTAAAATACACATAATTCGTTTAAAATAGGGAAGAAAAGCCTAAATGCACACAAAAATAGGCTTAGATTGAGAAGGGAAGACTTACAGCACAAAAAATTCGTTTAAAACTGAAAAGAAGGGTTTGAATACACAAAATCTGGCTTTAAATTGGGAGGAAAAGGTTTGAAATACATATAACAAATTCAAACCCGCAGGGAATGGGGTTTGAACACAAGAAAAAAGCCCGGATTACACAAACTTGATTTAAAATGAAAGAAAAGAGTTAACCTGACAAGTAGGGATACAATTTAGGCACACAGGCATAAACAGGCAAGAAACAGATTTGAAACGAGCAAAACGCGGCGTAGAGAAAAAGACTGAACATAAACAGATTAACCAGGTATTTTAAAAACAGCTTGAAATACATATTAAATAAAATTAACTGACAAGGAGAGTTATCTTTGGAAAAACATGACTTCAAGAGGAAAGATAAGGGTTTGGAATCGAGAACATGGACCCGAAAGAGGAAAAGGGCGCGAAAAGAAGGAGGAGGAGGATGCTTGAACTGTACGAAGGACCTATGAATAAATATAAATGAACTAAACAAGGCAAGAAAGAACACATAAGAAAAAAAAAATAAGCTTCAAAATATGAGACGAAAAATAAAAACATAAAATAAAACTGGGCATATCATGCTGGAAAAGCTTTGAAATCCACAAAACTCAACCTAAACGACAAGGAAAAAATAAAAAAATAAACTGCCAAGAAAATGCCTGAGAAAAAGACAAATTGAGGCTTCAACACGCTTACAAACTTGAGAGGAATGTAAAAATAATATCACCTGCCGAACTGTAAAATGCCGATATATCCTTTCGACAGCAAGAGGCACAGCGGCTTCTCAGTGATCTTACATGAGCATGGAAAGGCTCGAAATAAATAAAATACAGCGAAGATAATATAAATAAATAAATATATAAATAAAATGTTAATGAATCACTAGCCGAATTGTAAAGTGCCGGTATATCCTTGCTTTTCAAATATCTTAAATGAGTAAGAACTAATAAAATATTCAAATAACTAATAATAAACGAATATTCAAATAAAATAAATAACAAATAAAAAAAATTACTGGCTAACTAACTAACTAAATAAATAAATTTGAACAATGCGTATGTATCACCTGCCGAACTGCATAATGCCGGTGTATCCCCTCGCCAGCAGGAGGTAACGCAGCTTCTCAATGGGGGTTTCGGCCTCACCAGCTGCCGCCTCGGATGCTGCTCGTAGTTCATCTTCCTGGCCCATCCTGTAAAAATAAATAAACAAGTAAAAATAATTCACCATTATCATCGTCTACAACATAATGTACTCCTTGGGGGGGCCTATGGGTAATATATTTGCGGTAATTGAAAACGGGACTTTATATTCATTTTCGGCGGGCAATATTTCTGAGGTATCCGTTTTCTTTCACTTCCGCGCAGACAGCCTTCCCCGTAGCGGTGCAGTATGGATCCCTAAATAAATTCGATTCATTTGACAAACATACTTGAAGCATGGCGGCTATTTAGGTGTGAATGGGTTCCTATCCTATTATTAGAAACTGGCCCTGTGGTTGGTCTTGCTATCCTTGTCTACCCATCATTGCGAATTTGAATTTTCCCAGACGCGCAGCAGCAGACCACAGCAACGTACTCGCATGAATAATGATAGCATAATTGTACTCTACCTTTGACCCAGCCAGAGTTATTCACACTGGTAGCAAAAATAGTTTCAACCTTAACACTAACTTTTTCACTGTACTTGTTGAGTGTTACCTGCACGCAATGTATACTTTTAAGCTAGGTACACCCACGCACCAAAGTTTCTGTAATCCCCCCTCGGTGGAAGGAAGTGGAAGTCAGGGTTAGAGAGAGGGCAGGCGAACGGACAACCGTAAGTGGTAGTTTGGAACTGAGCTACTGTACGAGGCGAATAGTGAGAAATCTAATAACACTGGATTAGAAACATTTCCCATGCAATTCACCTGCTAAACATCATGCATTCGTAACATACATTGCCTACATTATAACACAGACTACTGTTATCATGGTGTCTTGTGAAACTGGTCCAGACACGACCCATCTGTTTCGGATCCTCATCATACAAATAAAGCACCGAACCAGTTCTGTATAAACTGCAACTGGTCATTATCACTACAGTGATAATTTTTGTGAATATGTTATTCCTAGATTGTCAGTAGCTATAATATAGAATGATTGTGAATTTAATAATGATTCCCACAGTATCTGTGCGGATGGTTATAAATGTTGCAATTACTTAATGTGGAGGAATAAACTACAATGTTCAGGGCAGTGGAGAGCATTCACCAATTATTTACTATAAGGAGATGAAATTACCTGCAAACAACACAAATTATTATGAGACAAGGAAGATACAGCTGTGGTATGCTGCTACGCCACGTTATCCAGGCCTTACCTGTTGCTTCACCTCATACGTGGGTTATTTTCCTTCAGTCTCTGCCTCTTTTATTACGCTTCCTTCCCGGCAGCCTCGTACTGTGAGGGGTCTTATTCCTTAGGGCGTTTCTAGTCGTCCGGTCCTATAACCGCTACTGTATTACATTACTCGTCACATCACTCCCACACAAATAACGTTAACACAAGACTGCTGAATCTGTTTACTACCATTACTGCCACTGCCACTACTAATCCCCCTTTTCCCATTATGTCAAATTTCCCTCACAATACTACTACTGCTACTACTAATCCACTACAAATCTGTATAATAATACATATGATTGTCCTTATGTCTGTGTATCTGCTAACCACACTGTCCCTGTCCCACCGTGGACAAGTCATCACTTACCCCGCACCACTACCCCAGTTTCACCCCCTCTCTCCCAGCCACCATGGACCCTACTCCTTCCCCACTCCGACACCACACTACCCCTCACCTCATCCTTGGCCCACCAGGTCTGTTGTTCACCCTTTACCGGTGAATATACGTTGTATGCATTAATAATAATAATTATAACAACAACATACATGTGCAGTATTCCCAGCATTACATACAACAGCTGCAGACCCAAACGTGCCTGTATTACGAAGCTCTGATACATTAACCATTAGGTTTCTCACTATTCGCCTCGTACAGTAGCTCAGATCTAAACTACCACTCACGGTTGTCCGTTCGCCTGCCCTCCCTCTAACCCTGCCTTCCACTTCCTTCCACCGAGGGGCGGGGGTACAGAAACTTTGGTGAGTGGGTGTACCTCCTTTGTTAAAATCTCACATCTATGATCTCCAGTCTTTCAAACGCAGTGTGTCCAGGCGTCTCGAAATGAACGGATCTTGAATTTGGCTCTCTTTTGTATTGTTTTTATTTTGTTCTTGGAAGGAACGGTTTGCGGGCTCCTGGCCTTTGGTTCCTTCTTTCTAGCATTTAAAAAAATATATATGCTCATTCAGTCATGGGCTGTTTACCTCTACAAACAAAACCGAAAGAGTTGGAAAGCACTGATCTACTTTTCCCCCTCAAGGATGGAGTTAGGTAGGATCCAGGGAGAGAGAGAGAGAAATGACAAAACGATACCCAAAGTCTGCCCTCAGAAACGGAACCGGGCCACACTGTCATTCAATCACCATTCAAGCCCTCGGAATCCTGACTCTACCTCACAGGCGTAAAAAAAGAAAAAGAAAAAAAACAAAATCAAAATATTTCCGTGATAAAAGGAAAGATTATTTGTATCCCCGAAAGCGTTCATTTCCACAGGCGCCTCTCCTTCATTTTCTCAGCTCATGGAATATTTTAAAATAATGTATACGCGACATGTTCGTGCTAGAATATGAGGCTCCGTGGCACCTCTTCCTTAGCGATTTATGCTGCATTGTTACACCTTATTATTCTCTTATATAATACGAAATCAGTTAATATTAGCCTTTCTCAGAGTCATTGATTTCCAAGAGTTACGTCAGCCGGACTTTTTTATTTGTTTTATTTATCATCACCATCATCATCACCATCATTATAATCACCACCATCATTATCATCATCACCACCACATCACCATCATCATCACCACCACCACCACCACCACCATCATCATCATCATCATCATCATCATCATCATCACCACCACCACCACCACCATCACCACCACCACCACCATCATCATCATCACCACCACCAGCATATCATCACCACCACCATCATCACCACCACCACCATCATCATCATCATCATCATCATCATCATCATCACCAGCAGGGGTGTCCGGCATTGCCCAGGTTAAAATCTAGGACCTTGCATACCCTCACTACCTGGGACCCCTTGAGACCCCCGCCCCATAGGAGACGCCCCCCGGGGTGTCATTTTACAGACTGGACCTATGTGTTCCTTGAGTCCACTTCCTCATGGACTTATTCACCATTCTTGCTCCTTGTGCTATCCTTGTCTTATCCTCATAAAAGAGATATCATAGGCACAGTCTTCTTTGTACTAACAGTCCCAGTTCGTAACCCATGGACTTATTCTCTCCACTAAGCGTCCACCCGCCCAGTCCACCCACTCACGCTGCCCCACCCGCACCCACTACACCCACCCACATCGTTAACCTACCCACCCCATCCATCCACTCACCCACCCGACCTGTTGAATGGGAAATATAACTCTACGGTAATTGGTCACCACGTTTCATCATCATCATCATCATTACCATCATCATCATCATCATCATCACATCGTTATTATCATCACCATCATCATCATTATCATCACCATCATCATCATCATTATTACCATCATCACCGTTATCATTATCATCATCACAATCATCATTATCATCACCACCATCATCATCAACTTCCCAGACAAGGAAAGGGGCGCGGTACAGTAGCTCCTGAAATAAATACACAGCAGAACCGAATCAAATGGGCCACACACTCATTCACACACCACCCCAGCCATTGGAATCCTGGCCCCCACCTAATACAACCCTTCCACACACACATAAACCATAAAAAGAAAGATACAATAATGGCCAAAGCTCGCTACAACATGGCAGTATTGATCCCAGGGCCAGACACGAAAGCTCCACTGAATTCTGCATGAAGGGGAGTGAGTGGCGGGAACGAGGGCTGTTTTTTAGTGTCTCTTGGGGAAGCCTGGGGATAAAGTATACATATGCTGTTTCTTCCTGTGCACTCAGACAAACTAAGGAAATGCATACACACGCCTGCGATATGTATGGTAATTTCCTTGAGATCCATGCGCTCTTTCTCCTGTTTCTGATCGTTTTTATTTTGGGGGGAGGGTAACTGCCCTCCCAAAAAAGAATGACTGGGGTTGCACGCTCTCCAAATATCGCAAAAGGCATGTACTAAGATATCCAAGCCATATCTTTCCTCCTTTATTTCTGAAACATTTTAATTAGAAGAGGAGGAGGGGAGGAATGACCCTTTGAAAATCAGGGATGGAGAACTGTATCTAGTGGAAGACTTTTGGATTAACAGGCGACCTCGCCTGGGAAATTTCGTTCTAATATTCCCCCCCCCCTTTTTTTCTGATGGTTTTTATTTTTGGGAGAGGGCTCATCCCCCCAAAATCATCGGGTGTGGGGTCACGCTTCCCAAATAACGCATTACGGAAGAGGGCCCGTTATACAAATACGTACTAATATATCAAAGGCAGATCTGTCCTCTTTTCCCGATTTTGTGGCCTTGATGAGTTTTGTGGATGTGATAGGAAGCGTTAGGGGAAACACACTGAGGTGGTTTGGCCGTGTGGAGAGATTGGAGTGAGAGACTGACGAGGAGAGTGTGTGAGTGAGGTGGAGGGGGGAGAGTGGGGGGGCCAAGGATGAGATGGAGCGTTAGGAGAAACACACTGAGGTGGTTTGGCCGTGTGGAGAGATTGGAGAGTGAGAGACTGACGAGGAGAATGTATGTGAGTGAGGTGGAGGGAGGGAGAAGGAGGGGGAGGCCAAGGATGAGATGGAGGGATGGAGTGGAGAGGTATATGACAGGGGGGTGTAAGCTGGGAGCAGGGCAGTGAAATGACGGGGGACAGCGTGACACAGAGGCGATTTGTTTGTGGCTACTGGATTACGGCGTCTGGCAATAGATAGATAAGTTTTGTAAGGGGCTGACTCACCTAAAAATAATGCTGGAAAATATATACAGCGGAGGACATGAACTACACAGACAAACTACCCTCTTCCTTGATTTATTTTGCATAGTATCCCATTAACGCTCTCTTATATGGACATAGGCACTGCGAAGTTTGTTTACGTTTGGCTTCCTCAGGGCTTTTGATTTTGAAGAAGTTATAGTGGCCACCTTTATGCATTTTCTTCGCCACCACCATCATCATCATCTTTCATATTCACATCATCATCTTTCACATCCTATTGCTATCATCATCAACTTTCACATACTCCTCCTCCTCCTCATCATCATCATCAACTTTCACACTGTCTTCTCGTCTTCCTCCTCCTCTTCAACTTTTACAACAGTCTCCAGGAAAGAAGGGAATCAACGGCACAAAAACAGAACCGAAGTAAATGGGCCACACACTCACTCGCACATCAAACCAGCCGCCGGAATCCTGTCCCTATCTAATACAACCCCTCCACACACACATAAACCATAAAAAAGGAAGAAAAATAGGGAGAATAATCGCAAATGTAGGTTCCAAACATAGCAGTATTGATTCCCCGCCAAGACACGAAAACGCCATTGCATTCTGAATGAGGCGGAGTGAGTGGCGGGAACGAAGGCAATATTTGAAAGTGCCAGTTGAGGGACCCTGAGTAGAATTGTTTATTTTTTTACGATCTACCTGTTGCTTCCGTTGTTATTGCTGTCCCTACCGTTTGTGCTGTTGTGGTATTATCAGTAGTAGTAGTTGTAGTAGTAGTAGTAGTAGTAGTGGTGGTAGTAGTAGTAGTTGTTGTAGTAGTAGTAGTAGTTGTTGTAGTAGTAGTAGTAGTGGTGGTAGTAGTAGTAGTAGTAGTAGTAATAGTAGTAGTAATTCTAGTTGTAGTAGTAGCAGTAGTTGTAGTAGTTATTATTATTACTATTATTATTATTATTATTACCACTACTACTACTACTATTATTACTACTACTACTATTACTACTACTATTATTATTATTATTATTACTACTACTATTACTACTACTACTACTATTATTATCATTATTACTATTACTAGTTATTATTATTATTATTACTACTACTACTATTACTACTACTACTACTATTATTATTACTATTACTACTGCTATTGTTATTATTATTATTATTATTATTATTATTACTACTACTACTATTACTACTACTACTACTATTATTATTATTATTACTATTACTACTGCTATTGTTATTATTATTATTATTATTACCACCACTACTACTACTACTACTATTATTATTACTACTACTGCTACTATCATTACTACTACTACTACTATTACTACTACTATCGCTATTATTATTGCCGACTACTACAACTATCCCACCCCGTACAGTGACTCCTTCGTTACTGCGCATATTTGGTAACCGAACATTGCGCGTGAGAAAGAGACTGCGCAATAACGAAACTAGAGAGGCCGTGGGAGTGATGAGAACTGGTATCTGGCAGCCCAATACAACACCAAATTATCCTCTCTCTCTCTCTCTCTTTCTCTCTCTCTCTCTCTCTCTCTCCTGTTCTATCTGTCCATCAGCTATTTATATATCTATCTATTTGTATATTCTATCTATCTATCAACGGTCTCTCTCTCTCTCTCCTAAAATACTAGAGTTGACGCTACCATGAAAGAGTTACTGATGACAAGATTACCACTCTCTAGCTCCTATGTCACACCCAGCTAAATACTAGAGTTGTTCCCGCCATGAGAGGGTTATTGGTGACGGTATTAACACTCTCAGGCTCCCATGACCCACCCTCAATCCAATAAAATGACCTGGATATAAAGTTGACCTGGGGAAAGGTGTGTGTGTGCGTGCGTGCGTGCGTGCGTGTGTGCGTGTGTGTGTGTGTGTGTGTGTGTATGTGTGTGTCTGGGATCATAG